>NC_090933.1:918759819-919069268 GCF_040938575.1 Ambystoma mexicanum | reverse complement strand
GAAGCAATGTACAGCTTCAGTGAGGCATGAATGCTGACCAGCAGGTTCACGGGGTGCACCGTTAGCTTCCGCAGCTTGACCGGGCTGACTAAGGCTAGCGCATGCTGCCTGACCGGCTCTGGAAGCATTTGGGTGCCGTTGACAACCGGGGCTGGCACGGAGTGGCGGATTCCTTTGCTGTCTGGGAGGTAGGTGTCAAACAAAGTTTTAATGTAGTAAACAAAGGTGTCCTCCACGTACAGCCTGGCTGGTTTCAGTTCAAAGGTGAGTTCCGTGACATCAAAGAGGAAGTTACGGTCTTTTGAGAGGGTGATACAAAGTTTCACAAAGCAGCTGTCCTTGTATTCTTCCAGCTCCTTGGTGGATATTGCAAATCTGTTGGCTTTGGACCACATTACGCTTTCTTTTTTTTCCTCTTGGCACACGAGGACGGCAAAGTGGAAGTTGGATTTGTTGTACAGCTGATTGTCTAGTTGCAAGTCTTTGCAGTACACCTCCAGGCTGTAGAACTGGGGCAGGCCATCCGCGCCCTCGGCCTGGAACTCTCGCGAGGGGTGCTTGAGGGAGCTGCCCACCGGGGCCATGTGGAGGAAAATGCTGTCCAGTGTCAGCCGTAGAAGTTCGGAGGACATTTTGTGGTTCGTGACATCGTCATAGACTGCCAGGCTCAGCTGGCCGATGAACACTTTGAACTGGAGGCTCAGCTCCTCGGCCCTGTGGGAAAGGGAACGACAAAGAGTGAGTGACATCTGAAGCAGGCCTCACTCATTTGAAAGAGCAGGCCCTTTCCTTATCGGTTAGGTGGTGCACCACCCGGGCGCACCGCTCAGACCACGTAAAACACAACCAAGGTTGGACATGCCTCGTTTCCGCTTCTGTCTACAGGGCCACAACAGACAAGGAGCTCATTTCTGGATGAGGCTGCACAATTGGTGGTTACAATAAAGGACACACTAATCGCCTAGGATGTCTCAGCTGTGGCACATGTTCGCTTAATTATCAACAAGATTAAGCTTTGCTGTTATAGATCATTAGTTCCAAATTGCAGAAGCAGAAACGTACCCCTCGCCCTTAAAAAACCTGCGGTTCCCACCACCAACCCGATGGTGGGCTCTGATACGCCTGGCTGCCCTCGGCCACAATTACCTAACAAATGGGTTCTTAAGTACTGGCGATGAGTGATTCCCTTTCGGGCGATTAATATTTAATTATAGGCAGAGCAGAGGGATGGGGGGAGTCCTTTGCCTTCCCACCGACAGGCTGCCTGGGACCTTGGGTATGTGGAGCGCGGCTAGAGCGCAGACTACCACCGCGCCACAATGAAGGCCGCATGAACAGTTAACATGAATTAAAAATAAAAAAAAAAAAACACACTTGTGGAATAGCTCACATCCAAAAGGTAACTTGAGCTTGTGAAGGTTTTTGTAAGGGGGCAGTGCAAAGCTGTTTATTGTTAGAGGCTTTCCGTGTTTACTCTAGTTCGACATGACCTCAGAAGTCAGATTGTCATGTTCTGCAATGGTATACACAGGGGAGTATGTGGGATAAACACATGACACGCAGCGCGAAATGTCAAGCCATTAAGGCCGATCTGCACCTCGGGGGCCCAATAACTTCTTTTTGCCTTTCCCGTTCCTAGCGGGGCAGAGATGTTGAGCATGTGTGTGGCAACGCACCTGTTCAGGCCGGTGAGGACCGGTCCAGCTCTTCCTTCAGGTGCCAAAGTTATGACCACCATGCCGCAGTGATGGTCAATGTTCACATACACATAGCCGTAACCAATCAGGAACACGATCTGGAACAATAAAAGCAAAGTCCATTCAAATAGTAGAAAGCTTGCGATGGAAGGATGTACCAACAAAAATGACAAGGTATTGGTGAAGTTGGCATACAAGGAGACTGCGAGAATTGTACAGACATATGAATAGAGACAGGAGTGGTAGGAGCTGTTAAACAGCCATTTGATTTAATCATTTTTATTTTTATTAACGATAATTTTATGGTACGAACTAAGCCACAAGGGAAGCTGATGAATATTAAAACCTTGTTGTGAAAGAGCATGTTCTTCAAAAAATGAACTGTTGAATTAAAATTATAATTGTGCTTTTATAACAAGCTTAATACTAGAGACCAGTTTCTAAGCGCGAGACTGGGATTCAAACCTGTGTTATACGTTGTCTTGCTTACAAGACAAAAGCGTTGCCCCTGAGCTATGGTCCCGGCCCTGTGTATGTATGTCTGTCTGTCTTTCCTGTCGTGATCCTAGAAGGAGAAACAGGAAGTAGAAGGGAGGCAATCTTCGTCTGCCACCTCTTCTTAGCCAAGTCCTGCTGCCTGGCAAAACAGGTAACACAGAAAACGACAGCTAGAGACTCTAGCCTAGAGTGAAAGAAGCCTGACAACTTCATCTAGCACTTGGTGTCTCTACAGTAGAGTGCAGTCATCTCAGAAAACCTCAGCCTCCAAAACGCAACTACAGGAGAACCCTGAACTACGCTCTCAACACTGCGGCTTCCTTACTCATAAGAGAAGCAGACAATTGAGTAAATCACTGATGCAGAACCAGGGAATTAGTAAGTTAGGAAGATCAGATCATTGGAAACACACAGAAATATAGCTGCAACGGTGCACATCTGCGGATCTTACCCAACCCATCCCTTACCTCTATCCCCTCTCTAAATCATCCTCTTACTGCATCTCCCTGTTTTACTGTAGTCCTCTACATCCCAGCTAGTTTTGCACCATTTAAAAAAAAAAACAGAGCTGATCATTGTGCTGGATATTCGGATCTACATGAAATTTTCAAGGCGGAATAACCTGCGAAGGAAATGTTTGCATGGGAAAGGTACGCACTACAAATTGTTCGAACATTTCCCATGCTAAACATCCATTTCAAAACCCTACAAACTTACACCCCAACCCACACCCCCAAAATACCCCCACTCACACCCTACTTACCTTTTAAGACATGTTGTGTCCCTGCAGCGCCAGTTCCCTTTCACTTCCGTGATCGGGAACCTGCGCCGCAGGGTGCTTTTCTTTTTTTTGTGTTTGTTTTGTTCGGGCAGCTGCAGGGGTTTCCCCTGCAGCCCCCGCTCACTATACTGTACAGTGTAGTGAGCGAGGTGTTGCGGGGGACACCCCCGCAGTTCTTTTGTTTTTATTTTGTTCTCGGGTGTGCTGCAGGGGTGTCCCCCGCATCCCCCGCTCGCTATACTGTATACTATAGTGAGCGGGGTGTTGCTGGGGATATGCCCGCAGCCCCCGTTTTTATTTCTGGGGTTTTTGTCCTGGAGGGGGGCGTGTCCCCAGCAACCCCCCACGCTCACTGCAGTGAGCGGGGAGTTGTGGGGCACACCCGCCAGCCCAATGCAGCCTTTTAAAAAAAAAGAATGTCATACCGGCCCCACCAAAACACCTAAACACATACCATGAAACGTTTGAACTTTTGGTAGTTAGAACTTTTCGTGGTGTGTGTTTTAGGTCTTTTGGGTGGGTCGGTAATTTTTTTTCTGACATTTCGTCCTATTCCGGATATTCCTGGATCTGAAATCTGGCAAAAATGTCTCCCTGGGTCTCGGATACGGGAAAACTATTTGTGCTCAATCATGTAATTGATTTTCTTGTGTTGCCGGCACTGGGATTTGAACTCTGGTCATCAGGACCAAATTCGAGTGATTTACCCAATAAACTACTAGAACGTCTGGTTGGAGCACTTGTGAATATTCCTGCCAGGATTTTACTGTGCAGAAAATATACAAGTGCAGCTTTTTAAATATGTGCACCTTTTCTATCGTGCTTGCAGTATCACAGGAAACTGTTTATTTATTGGGGGCTGAGAAAAATCTCCTCAGTCGCCTCTTCCCCCCCTATCTTACAACCCCCAGCCACTCCTTAACACCCCCTTTCCCCACATCCCTCTGAAGGTTGTTGGTGGGATCCCACAGTTAATTATTTCCATTTGCAGCACTGTCTGCATGGACATGTATCTGAAACAAAATAAATTAGTTTGCACAAACACACCCTTTGGCCTGATCCAAATAAAATCCACTCCACATACCATGAATACGCCGAGAAAGCAGCTGAAGCTTCACAGTTCAATGAACCAAAATAGGAGTCAGGCCCCCTGAAAACACCAGCACCCCGACTAAATACTACTCCTTTACAAAGGAGCTCAAAAGCAAACGTTTCAGGATTGTTCAGGCGTCAGGTCAGGCCAGAAATGGCTTAGAGGCGATGCAGACTGCAGAGCTACACAAAGCCCATTCAATTGTCAACAAAAAAGCCAAGTCTCCTGTTAAATGATTTATCAATTATGTAGAGAAACCCCTCAACGCTCATACCATAAAAAATGCAAGCCACTAGGGAAAAAGGCCCAGTACGCTTCTTGCAAGGAGAACAAAGTTTACTTCCACAAAAATAGAAGTGTGCCAGCAAGGAACTCTGCTGCTACAGAACATTCTGGCAAAATCAGTAAGAGCAACACTTTATGAAGGCACACAGTATCATTGATGGTGTAAATGACATAATGTACAAATCCAAATGGCTGTTTAGTGCGACCCTATATATAGGATACCTGCTCCATAAGGGATGCCAGGCAATTGGTCCCAGCCCCTTCTGTCCACCTTCTTCCACGTGGGCTCCTCTTTGCGAGTAAGTAATTAGTGATTATGTAAACAAAAACAATGCAGACTCTGTCTATAACCTGATGTGCACCTGATACTGCAGACAAGAGCTAAGAGGATACTTCGAGTTCATTGCATCTAACCGACTACAGCTCGATTCCAGACACGTCAGCGCCCTTCCAAAGTTCCCCAGCCTCGTTTTGGCTATGTTTTTACCCCTCGCAGCACAAATCACGTGCCCTATGGTGAAGGCAACTGGTCCTTGCTTTCTGATCTTTCTTGATCGATTGGGGGTCCAACAGTTTTAGGGTCGTTGGTCTGGGACTGACTGGTACCTTGGAATGCAGAGGGAACTTAGGATGGGGGGCATCTGGGTGCTATTACTAAAAACTGGGACAGGGAAGGTCGGAAGCCCGTGCCCTCCTTCTTGTGTGATTGCTTTTCGCAGAGAGCTCCCAACCCCCTTGTGGTCTTGCAGGGCACATTCCTTCAGGTGTATGAATGCTAGCAAGAGACAACGAAAGGTCTATAAATCTCTGCAGCTCCGGTCTTTCTCACCAGTACCCATGTTACAACCTATCCACTATTCCTTATTTATTATTTCCATGTGTGTGTTTCAGCCTGCGACTCTTGCTGCAGTGCGAAGCTTGGCCTCAATTTCAATATGGCTGCCAATATGTAAGATGGTGTCTAAGTCCCAATGTATTTTAATGCTAAGGAATACACCACCCTGCCCACACTATAACCCCTGGTGATACCCCTTTACCCCTCGTAACCTACCTGAACCCCTGCTGCACACTTCCAGGCCTCTGCCACATCCAAATGCACTTGGGGGTTTGGGACGAACATCCCCCCTTCCGAACATTTACAAAGGCACCATTGCCCTTTTTGTTCCCTTGTTAGCGGCCCCGCAAGAAGCAGCACTGGTTGCAATGACACGCTAGGAGAGGCATTGGGCAGGAAGGCCTCACCAAACTACAGGAAGCACCTACTGAGAAGTCAGTTTATCCAATGACCTGAATATTGTCCATGCACGCCATGCATACACGGAATCTGTTTGCTATGCTACCTTGCATTTGTATGGCGCCTACTGCCATATCTTATGGCGTCGAAATGCTTTTTGCCTGTCAGAGAGGCAAGAAGTATGGAAGAAACGATATAAGAAAAATGGCAAAATACTGCACATACGTATAGAGCCTTTGGCATCAGGGTGCTTCACTGGCTCTCACGTGACCCCACAATCAATGGTCAAGAGACAGCATGGGCCCAGGGAGAAACCAAGTTGATCGAACCCAGGGAAACGCCCCTCCCCATCTCGTTGCTTTCTTCAGCCCTGATTGTCAGCCATCTTATCTACATGAACAGCCTGTCTTCAAACCCCACTTCGAAACAAAACCGGATTCACTGCTGCCAATGATTGCAATGGCTTGTAAAATCCCTTCGAGCAGGACTGCCTAAGAAATATAAAACGCACTTGCATAAAGAATGCTGTATGTAAAATAAACGTATATGGTGTAAGAACAAAATGACCAGCAAGACGTAATCCAAATAAAACTCCACCTGGGCAGCACGGAGGGGAAAATAATCTCACGCGCTCTAATCCTCATCCTCTCCACCACGCAAGTGACAAGCTGAGCCGTAACTTGAAGCTTTGAGCAGTTTTACTTTGTTTGACAGCATTTTGATGGAGCGAGTGAGGAAAAACAGGTGGTTATCAGACCACACACGGCCATGTGCTCGCTGCTAGCCAATCATAGCCCCTTGTGGAAGACATTGATTTGACTTCACAGGCTAAGTGCCGGAAGCACCAGGCAATGGCGCTGTCGCGCGGTGACGTCGTAAAACCACCACCAGTGCTGACTACTTTACAGTAACTGGAAAGTAGCAATCTTACAAAGAAAAAGACAGCGGGAAGGGAAGCCTCCCCAGAGTGGGGATAGATAGGGTGGGGCGGGAACACGTGCACAGTCCACGCCGCTCCCAGGGACAGGCCTTCCTCTCAGGGCTCAGAGCGTGCGGTCTGCTGTTTATCACTCTCCTGATAGCAGTGCACGTGGATTCAGAGCTGCTGCCGTGATGAAAAAATACAGGAGGAATTATTTCCGAAACACCAGGCTTTGCGGTGTGAGAAAACAAAGATAGCACATGTGAGTGACAGCGGCATTACGGAATGCCAGGCGCAGTCACTACCCATCGGGCCACAGTGAGCAAAGCTGTGCACTAGCCAAAACCTGTGCCCGGCATGCAATCAACACACCAGCAGCACTCCCAGGTAATGCTTTCTTTCACGTTCACCTGCAAAAGACACACATCAAATAAGTGACGAATAGTAAAGAATGACATAGTTAGCCCTCGTCCATCTTCTCAGTCGCAGACCTTATCCCATGATCCTCCATCCCATGAAACAGACTTCTAGTACTATCCTTCCCAATCAGACATGGAGGAATCAACTGCCCTGCACAAGCACTTTCACCTTCTTTTATTATTTTCTGGTTTTATTTTGAAAGAAGGCCCCAACCACAGCTTTTAGTGGGGTAAGACATTGAAAAGGGGGCTCTCATTTGGGGGCGTGGCTTTCAAGATGAGTGATGTAATAATTGGTGGGCGTGGTCTAAGAACTGATGGACGTGGCCTAAAGAAACACATGTAAGAGAAGGCACAGGAGTGGTCTGGGTTGTCAAAACGTATTTAATTTAAGACACTACATAAAGAGCAACGTGAACATACAGCCACACTGGTGTAAGAACAAGATCCACATGGGATAAAACTGTTACCAAACCCTACTCGCCCTGCACTTTCCAGCTCCGTCCTGAGGAATAGCCCAGATCATGAGAGCTGCATGCAGCCGTGGGTGTCTTTTGTCACTGTCTTAAGAATTCCAGGCTTTGCCAATGGCTGGACCCTAGATTGTGCAGCTCCCAGTTCTGAGAGGAAAGAGTACTTTTCAAATAACATGGTCGCAGTTCAGATGGTAATGCATATTGTCCACTAGGGTCACCATGGATGCACCCAGTACCTTTCTGGGAGTCATGGACAACATTTCCAAATACAAGTTGTGTGCATTTAATGGTATTGTCTAACATAGTGCTGGTGCATATATGAATAATAACACCTTCATGCATTGTATATTTAGAGGCTACTGCCTAACCAGTTGGTTTTGTGGGTCTTGTAAATTAATGGGGTCACCTCAGCCAGGCACATCTGCAGAGCCCAGATAATCACCTCTCTCCCTGCAGTGAAGGAGCGAGGAAACCCCAGTAGGGTACAGGGTCACCCAGCAGTCCACGGCCCCGGATTATAGCTCACAGAATGCTTCCATGCTGAGGAACAGGAGCTTTAGCCCAGATTCCCTTATGTCTCTTGCAGGCGAGACATGTTAATGCAGAGCAGACACGTGTGTTACTTTGATTCTCAGAAAAAAACCGTGTCAACGAAACGCTCGGGTGGAAAGTGGGAATTTAGTTTTCAAGTTTTCAAATTCCCACTTCCCCCCAGAGCGCTTTGTAGACACCGTTTTATTGAAAGAATCAGCGTAACACACGTCTATGTTCGTGAATAGAAACGTTGCCATTCTCAGTAAGGCTTTCTTTGTGGAAATTAATTTACTGCGCAAGCCTCTTACAAAAAGACTGTAGGTCCTGCAGTATAACTTGTAAGAGGCTCGTGCAGTGAGTGAATTTCCAGTGAGAAAGACACACTAAGAATGGCAACGTTTCTATTCAAGCAGCACGCCGCAGGCGCAGACCCTTTCACCAGGGCTGGCCTGGCACTGCAACTTCCTCTCGTGACCCTTGGCGGGGGGGGGGGGGGGGGGTTGTAAGCCACGCGAAGGGTCACGAGAGGAAGTTACAGTGGCAATCCTGTCAGTCCCAGCTTGCTGACTTGATCATGGCGGGTGCATCTCCCATCGCGGTTGCGGCCGTGGTGGGATAAAGTGCCCTGCCAGGCTGCCATGGCATGGTGCCCACTTTCTGGAGACTGCTGGGGCCCGGCCCCGGCTGGCTCATTTAAAGGACTGACCAACCACCCGATCTATTATTTCTGTTTCTGCAGAGCGAGCTGCGCATGCCCTTCCCAGCAGGAAGACCAGATAAGTGTGATCAGATGTATGATGCTGTTGTTCAGTTTGTACTATGTGTATGCACTGCTGGGCTCCCACGTTGTATAGATTACGCCGTCTGCCCAGCAGAATTATGCGGAACTGCACGGCAGGTCAGGCAGAGGATTGGGTTGGATCCTCATCAGTGGTAAAAGTGTACTGAAAAAAAAGTAGTGGAACTCTGGTCTCAGCAGAGTAGAGGGTAGGTGGAAGCATTGTGCAACATGTGGCAAGTGTTGCGGCCAGGGCTTTCAAATAGTGTGACTAGTAACTAAGGCTATTACAACTTTAACTTGCAGAGGGGCATGAATGGACAAGTCCGCTATATAGAATGGTGAATATGGTTGTAAAAAGTAGTGGAATAGTAAACAGCAAAAAAGAAAAGTAGTGGAACACTGGTCCCGACCATTCCCACTCACTTCCATCACTGGTCCTCATGGTCTTTTGGGCAGACAGAGGAGTGCAGCACTCTGGCTTCCTGACAGAGTCGGCTGCAGCAGGCCCTCTGCCCTGGGGCAATTATGGCATATGCCCTCAAGGTGGCTTTGAGGCGGATGAGCTAGAGCTCTCGGGATATGTATCCAGGCAATGGCAGCATTGCCGATACACGTCCTATGGCAGCATGAACCCTACACAGTGCAAATGCACAGAGACACACCATGATACCGAGGAGTGCAGGGGGCTCCCTAACTGTGCCTTCAGAAGGGCCAGCTCAGCACACTGCAATGTCAATAGAGGAAGGTCATTTTAGCGGTTGAATGCGGTTGCCATAGTGGCTGCATTTAAAGAGCAAGACGCTTTGGCTCAGGCTGCTGTTGTAGAGTAATCCCTCTCTGTGGCACCAGAACCGGCACAAAAAAGGGCCATACACCTTCAGGGGCAGGTATTGGAGGTGGCACCGACCAACATAAGGGAGACACTAGACCTACTGGCGCCACCTGCACTAGAAGAGGATGACCTGTTCAGGGATTATGTAACTAAAGATCCTAACGGTCTCCTGATTCATGAGGCTATGCAAGTCCTGCTTGTCAAAGTGTGATCAGACATGGACAAACCAGTATTGCCCAGCTTTGCTTGTGGGGTTGGAGGTGTAATTACCACCGGTATCCAAGGTGGATTCATTGGCATGTAATCTCCTGTCTCAAACTCCAGTTCCATCAGAAGACGCAACTCGTTCTAACCCAGTCCTTTATGCAGGCATATTCAGCAGCCACTTTTGCTATCAGGACTGGAGCTTACAGGGCATATATTGCCCGAACATTGAAGCAGGACTTTAAACAGGTCTTCGTGGCCATCCAGGGGCAAGGGGACCCTTCCATCTAAATGGAATTACAATGCAAACTTTTGTCGGATGTGACTTTTGATGTACTCTGTGCCTCGGCCACCACGACAGGGTCCACTCTAACAGTTCGCTAACAACTCTGGATGAGGCCTTGGAAAAAAGAAGCCATCTCCACCTGCCTTTCCTGAGGTCCAAGTTCTACAGGCCTCAAATGGATGACCGCATGAAACTTTCAGCAGAGGACAGGAACGGTATCGCACCAGACCGGCCAGGGTGCAGGGGAGTTCCTCTCAGATGGCCAGCAAATGGGCTCCAGGGGGTCTCTGAGCAGACAGCTTTTTAGGGGGAGAAGTGGAGGTCGAGCATCAGATCATCCTTGAACAATCCCCATGCTCCTCTCCTCCAGGCCCTGAAGTCATGACTATCCACATTTTGGGGAGCTTCAGAGTCCAGTAGGAGGCTGGTCTGAGGCATTTGCAAAGATGTGAGAGTAATCCTTCCTGGACCAGTGGGTGTTGCAATCTCTCAAAGAGGCATACGCCCTAGAGTTTGTGACCAGCCCCCTGTCCACCGAAGTAGCCCTTACACATTACCCAAAGGATCCTGCCAGAAGGCAGGCAATGGTGAAGGGAATTCAAGCTCTCCTCAAGAAGAAGGCAATCAAGTCGGTACTATGTCAAGAATATGGACAAGGGAGTTATCACAGCCTGCTCCTCGTTCAGAAGCCCTCAGGGGAATTCCGCCCAGTACCGAACCAGAAGCAGGTTAACAAGAAGATAGCCTTCAGGCCCTTCAACATGGTGGCTGAGTTATGATCACCCCACTCCTGCACGAAGAGGACTCTCTGGCAGCCATCGACCTCCAGGATCCCTATTTACATGTGTCTGTGAAAAGTGTCAACCAGACCTTCATGAGCTTTGCCTACCAGGGAACCTATTACCAGTTTATGGTGATACCATCTGGCTTGGATTCAATATCACAGGTCTTCGCAAAGATCCTGGCAACACTTGTAGATGTTTTCCATGCAACGGACATTTTCGTGGTTCCATATTTGAATGAGTGGTTTAAGGCTAAAAGGGATGTCAGGCAAGTGTGCAAATTTCTCCAAGATCACGACTTCATCATCAATTGGAACACGTGTCACTTGGAGCCGGCTCAGTCTATGACATTCATCTGAGCACATTTCAACACGGTACTGGGCTGGGTATTTCTCCCAGAGGAACGATAGTGAAGTTCCAATCCAGACTGAGGGACCTACTGTCTCTGGAGCTCCCCTCCGTCAGGCAATGGAAAAGAGTACCGAGGGATATATGGCGGCTACCACCCAGGTCGTTTATTGGCCCCAGGCTCATCTAAAACCCATGCTTCTACACATTTTAGCCTACTGGTCCTTGGCCGAGGGAGAAGGGGTGTCCTCTCTTCAGGGTCAGTCTCAGATGGTGGCTAGATCCCAGTCGTCTTCTGACAAGGGCTTCCCCTTGTCCCAAAAGCATGCAAGGTACCTACCACTGATGCCAGCCATTTGCTGTCGGGGGCTACCTCCAGAGGATGCAACAGTCCAGAAAAGATGGGCTCCCCTAGAATCTCTCCAGACCTTCAATTGGCACTAGTTGATGGCAATTTATAGAGCCCCCCTCCATTTTGCTCCTTGTTTTCTGGGCTAAGCAGTCCTGGTACAAACCGACAACCAGGAACCAAGAGCTACATTAATCGACAGGGGGAACACAGGCCAAAGCCCTGTTGGCAGTGGAGTGGCACATTTTTCAGTGGGCAGAGGGGGCGGTTCTTTACTTAAATGTAGCATATCTTCCTGAGAGAGAGAATGTGCATATACATCTCCTCAGCAAGACATTTTCCCCATCAGTCCAATTCGAGCTCAGGCCTTCACTGTTTTAGTACATTTATCAGTGGTTCAAGGAACTGACAGTGGATCTCTGTCTCTGAGCAGCACCACTTGTTACCACGTTTTGTCACGGCCTCCCCATCGCCTAAAACATAAAGGATCAATGTCTTCTCCCTACGGTGGCCAACAAAGAAGCTCTGTGCATTCCCTCCTATTCCCCTGATCCCAAGGGTGTTCAAGAAGATTTAGGTGGAGAGGGCTCTGGTGATAGCGATCATCCCTCTCTGGCCCAGCAGCATTAGTTTCTGCTCCTCCTCAACCCCTTGCAAACAAGACGCATGGGTCCTACCTCTGATCCCTCCCCTTATTTGTTTTGCTCTGTTGACACAAGAAGCATTCCAGACTCTCAACTTATTGGCCAAATGTTGAGAGGGTAGGGCTCTGCGGGCTTGGTTGCTCCAAGGGGGGTGGCTCTCTGTATTAAGGAACTGAGAAAACCGTCATTTTTGGAGGTTTGCCAGTGGCACTGACAACACTTTTATAAATGGTGGCAAGAGAAGGGATCCTCCCCTCTTTCCATAGACCCCTTTCAGATTATGGACTTCCTTTGAGATAGCTTCCTTATGAACCTGTCCCCATCCACAATAAGAGGCCAGTGGGCTGCCGTTCAGACCTTTCCACTCCACTTGGGGCGTTGCTGCCATTCAGGCATAACTGGCGTAGAAAAGCCAAGCGATTAAACTGCTGCAAAGTGTTTATCATAGGTGGTCTTCGATGCATCCTGCTGTTCCCCTTTGGAACCTCTGCTCAGGAGCCTCCCAGAAGAACCGTTTGAGCCACTCTCTGAACTCCCACTTAACCGTTCGTCTTGCTATCACCTTGGGTTGTGTAGAGGGATGGACATTTTGAGTCTTTTTATGTGAGCAGCCATAACTCCAATTTTTCGAAGATAAGGTTGTTTTGTGTTTCCCTCTGTCCTTCTGGCCCGAAGGTCATGTTGTCCCTTCAGGGTAAGTTCTAGAGAAAAGGGAGCTTCATGCATTAGATGTCTCTGGGGCTCTCTCCATTTACATCAGCAAGGGTAATTCTCTCTTGGTTACCTCTGTGCCTATTAAACAAGGGGTTAAGCCATCTGTTTCCACAATTAGTCGGTGGATTAAGCTGGCAATCTCTACTGCATATCGACAGGCTGTTTTTCCTCTTCCAATCTCAATCCAAGGTAAATCCATCTCAGGGGGCGAGGCAGGGGGAGGTTTGCTGCCACTTGGGCAGAGTTAGACAGAACCTCAATTCAGGACATTTGCAAGGCAGGTACCTGGGCTGTTCCCTCCACGTTTATAAAGCACCATAAACTGTAATTGGGAGGGGCCGCATAAACC
This sequence comes from Ambystoma mexicanum, assembly GCF_040938575.1. NCBI lineage: Eukaryota > Metazoa > Chordata > Amphibia > Caudata > Ambystomatidae > Ambystoma > Ambystoma mexicanum. The sequence continues at coordinate 919,056,040 of NC_090933.1, read as the reverse complement.
CAGTTTGGCTCAGTAATGTTGGTTACAGTAAATCAATGATGTGTTTCCACTAAACCATGTGGTGCACACGTGTGTAACAACTTTTGGTGTGGAGCTCCATTTGTATGGTGAGGGGCTTTGTAAGTCTTCATGTGATAAGGAAGACGGTTGAGGTCATGGCCGATTAGTTACCATGAATCTTCATTACTCAGAGTCCTAGTCATCCTCGTCACAGTCCTTAGTTCCCTCCCTCTATGTCTCCCACCCAGAGCTTCGTTCAGCTGAAAATCATAACATGCCCAAAGGTAGACGGGTGCTCCTTTAAAAAAGAAGAGAGAATACTCAAACATGGAGAAAAGACTTCCGCAGGGCAGTGGGTTCCTTCCAAACGTTTGATTAGAAAGGGAAGTACTAGAAGTCTGTCTCACGCGATGAAGCCTCATGAGAATAGGACTGCGACGAGGACGATTCGGACTCGAAGTAATGAAGATTACCTGAAGCAATTGAGCCATTAGTGACTGTGAGACGAGTCCGTGTTTTCAGAGGGCTAATACATTGGTGAGGAGTAAGCGGGATAGGGCATATTGGGTTGGGCAAACAAGTAACAAAATGATGTTTGGGGGTAGGACCTAAGACGTGTCTCCCACACTTAAGCAAATTGGGCCACTATGAAAAAAAGGCCCTCTTTTTGGTTAGCAGTCTAGCCCTGCTTGCGCAGGTTAGCCAAACGCCTGCCGTTTGGGAAAGACCGGCCAAGTCATAAATACTTTTGCTGCAGAGCACTGTGTATTCATGAGCACACATTGGCACTGCGATCTGAGGAGCCTTTGGGCCTTTAATGGCGATCACTATTTCAGTACAGATGAAATGCAACACAACCTTAAAATATAATCAAGTTGTTTTGATTGAGGGAGGTGGAAAGACTTTACTTTAAACAGAAAGCTTAAGAATCTAAATCAAGCAAAAGTGAGTAACGACAAAAAAACACCATTTCAGAAAACTCCAGGTGGTACAGGACAATTAGTTCAAGCTCCGGACGCTAGGTACCTCACAAACAGAAAAAATGCACAAGGGAGATTAAAGATGCCGTTGCACACCGTAACATCTGGGAGCATTTCAGGTTTTCAAATTAAGATAAAGTTTATCGCTCTCAACGGCCAATTTCTTAGAAAAAAACGCACATCATGGAGATGGCATGTCCTGTGGCATAACACAAAATGGGGAGGGCCCGACTGTGAGCCATGTTGAGGGGCCTGGACCACCACGCACGCGCAATGCATCTGATGATCATGCTGCTCCATGGGCATGGTGCGCACTGCACTAGATGAAAGATGCAAGTGTGCGTTTTAATCAAGTCTTTCACCTTGCATAGGAACAAGGGGACTGTGCCTGGCTCCCGAGTCCCGAGTCCTGTACCAGCCAACCCTGTGCGTGGCAGTAACATTAGTCTCAGTAATTAAACCCCAAGAAAACATGTTCATGCTGGCTCTGTCAGTATATGCCAGAATCTCCATGTTCTAACATTCTCTTGTTGGCTTAGCCCTTAATGCCAGTAAAAATCTCCTGCCACAGGAAGAAAATGTTATTGCTGCCACACACATGCTTGCCCAACTCCCACACCACCATGTAAGCATACTCTTCATGTCGACTTTATCCCCAACGCCAGTAAAACATGCAATGTTGCAGTAAGGAACCATTTCTTTGTTTGGGTGCACGCAAGCCTCCACCCGCCATCTCAAACACTCATCATGTTGACTTTGCCCTTACCACCAGTAAAACATGCGATTCCAGAGTAAGAAAACATTTACTTGGAGACTGCACAAGTGCCCTCAAACCTCTCATGTAAGAACACACATCATATTGGTTTTCCCCCCTTTGTTAGTAACAAATGCCATGCCACAGAAAGAAATGCCCATTCTGTCTATCTCATTGTGCGACAAAGTTCACACCCCAAACCCTCCTCCAAGTAATAATATTCAACAAGTTGGCTTTGCCAAAAAATACCAGTAAAACGTGTAAGACAACGTTCATGCTCCAATGCCCCGTGCCTGGGCCCAAGCCATGCAAGCGCACATTCATACCCATTTACCCACCAACCACTTATGCAGTGGTGGCTGGCGAGTTTATTAATTGGAGGGGCATAATCATTTCCATAAATATGCCAGAGCGACAGAGCATAGCGAGGAAGCCCAAACCAACCAAAGGGAGTTCGGGAAGGTTTGGGGGTTTTCTGCCTCCCAGACCCTAAGAAAATGTTTTGAATACTGGGTTAAAACGGTGCATTATACAGCACACATTCTGTGAAAAAGAATTGGGCAAAAAGCCTGATAGTTGGTTTTGTAGTGTAATTCCATTCCAGAAATCAAAAGATGCAACTCACCAACAGTGCACAGGAGAATTTCCCAATTTATTTTCATGATGACATGATTACGTTAATATAACGTATCGTGATGGCATCAGCACGTGTCCGTGCTGATGTCATTGTGCATGGCGATCTTAAAATCAACTTTACTTGATTTCAGACTCTAAATTGACATCTATAAATTGAATTACATCCAACCACCCATCCACTGTGCGTTTAAAAAATAGGTATTGCATCAAATTGCAGGCTGAAGCTAACGTAGAATAGCACGTTGGTTACGTAAGCGCAATACCATCGCGGACATGTGATGATGTTATCAAGCTACATTACATTAACGTAATCGCATCTATTTATATAGACACCACTCTGACACTTTTTTGGTACAGCAAAATGCCATTACACACCAGGTGGCCAAGTAGAAATATCTAGGTAAGTTATATGAGCATTTAAGATATTAGATTTACCTAAGGAATTAGAATAGGTAACTCAATCTACTTCATTCCAACTAATAGACCTTTATTATTATTTCGATAGCTTTCCCTTGGATTGTTCAAATAAAAGTGAAAATCTTCTCAAGCTAGGAGGTACATTATTTGTTCAACATTGGATTGTAGAATTGTTAAGGCTTTCAGGGGCCTGGGCCCGTACTACATCCAACTCTCTCTTCCAAAATACCTTCCTTCTCGAGCCCTCCACTCAACTATCTCCAACTCTCTGAGGGTCAGACGCTTAGCTAGGCAGAGAGTGGGGGTAGATCTCTCTCTTCTGCAGGTGCCTCCCTCTGGAATGGCATGCCCTCTCAAACTTGAGCCGGACCACCCGAAGTTCCTTAAGCAGCTCAAGTCCTTCATATTCTCCTCTGCTTTCTCTCTCTGCCCCCCGCTGACCTACCTGTCTGCCGCACCGACTGGTTGCCTGGCTACCTTCTGAGCACAACGGGTACAAGGCTTCTCCATGATCAGTCTCCCCTGCACTGCTTCCGGGCAGCTGCACACTTATTTATTTTTAATTTACTTATTGTTCACTTGTTAGGCGCCTATACAGCAAGTAAATACTGTTTCAAAGCACCACTTAGGGGCTGTAACTGTAGCATCTACAGTCCCCTGCCTCCTTGCACTTAACCCGAGCTGTGCTGCACTGGTTGCACTTGCTCAGAGAATTGCTACCCTGATCGCACAACCCCTCCTTCTCCCTGGCACTTCCCTCTCTTGCTCCACCCTGTACTTTGATGCTGTCACACTTGTAGGATATGCATGTCATAAGGACTAGTAAGATAGTTTTTATTTTCCTCCCTCTGTCTTCCCTCCCTTGTCTTATCGCGCCTAGAAACACTTGTGCACAGGTGCGTTATAAATGACTTACATCATATCACTAAGTGTTTAATATAACAATCGAAGACTACACCTAGTTTCAATTATGCTACTGTTTATATCGTTTCAAATACAGATACTTTTATTAATAGAATTTCTCAGAGTGGATAAAGTGGAAGATCACGTTATAGAAAACTTTATGTAAAGTTGATCCTGAGAATTCCATTAGGTCTCTATATACGAGAAGTTAAGATAATATTGTCATAACTTGATGTAAAATAGAAATGTTTGCATAGTACTTATTTGAAACAAACTCAACAAGATATTGTTGATATCTAATTGTAAATATTATTATATCATTCAAACCGAACAAGAATGGAGAAAATGATAGCTCCTGAAGAAGGGAATACAATGGCGAAACGCGTTGAGCAAATTTATTAAAAAGGAAGGAATTAATAAACAGAATTGTTCAAGAGTTATCATTGGACAGAATTTGTTACCACAGCATTCTATGACGAAGAGCTTATCATGTTTACTGTTTTTCTATCTAACTGTATTGAATATACAATCTATCAACCAGATTGAATTTATTTAAAATGAATGACTGATTACAGTATCATAGGTGCGCAGGGGACTGCAGTATCCAACTGTTTAAGGATACTATTAAATGTTTAGTTTGCTTAGTTACTTTATCATAGATGGCCAAAATAAAATGCCATGCCACAAAAAGAAACAGGTAGACTGGCTGCATTAATATCTCAGTCTCGCCACTGTGAGAAACCTGAAGGTACTCTCACAACTGCTCCCCAGGGATCCTCTGTTCGGATGGTCACGGAAGGGCCATGTCTGTTGGATTCCAACAATGATGGTGGACAAGCGAAGGAGGATCACCTGGGTAGAGGGTCCTTGGAGATTGGAGAGAGGGTACCTTAAGGCGAAGCATGTTATCCCCCTTTCACTAACACTGACCTACCTGACCCTCCCTTAGTCATCATGGGATATTGTCAATCTTATCCCATTTTTCACTGTAGTCTTCCACCAAATACTGAGAAGAGGAAGAGGCAACTAAGAGTAGTGCACACTTCCTATTGCAAACACCACTCTCGTACGGCCAGTCTAGCACTGGGACGAAGAACAGGGGCCTGTGTCAGGTCCTGATCTTCCTTGCCCGCGGGAGCTGCTGAACCCCACAGATCCCCCAAGATGTATGGTCAACAACTGATCAGTCTAACAGCTGAAATCCAAAAATTCCTGGTGGAACGGGGAAGTGGATAAAATAAAAAAGGCAACAGATTCACTGTTTTCCACTGGGGAATATCTACAGAGAGGGGGAATACAAAAAAAAATAATTATTATTACTCTAACACACAATGCACACCTTTTCACCCCTTAACAATAATAAATACCTTTGCATCCCTCTACAGGTGCTGAGAGGAATTTTAAATGACTTTCTAATTTCAGATGGACTTCCCAAACGTAAACAAGATATCTTCTTTTCAATATCCCGGTGTGATTTCTTTTTGAGCTTTAAACTGGAAACTGCATTTCTTTCTGTTATTTAAAAGTGGTTCTTACATCTTTTTCCTTTAAATTGGAAACCTTGCTCAAAGAGAAGTTCCTGCTAGCTATATTGTTATTTCCCAGGAGTTGAATGATAAACAGCAGAACGTAGTTTTGAATGTATTTCATTCTACATTACGCACAATGAGTTTCATGAAGAGAATGAAATTGCTACTCCCAGGCGCATGACAATTGCTTTAATGTCTCAAACAAAACACTAAATCTCCTTCAGGCAAGTACTTACTTTCGGGAATCCACGTCGCAAAAGTCAAAGGAAGTTTCCATGCACTATTAATTCAGACATGCACGCGCACCTTACTTGGTCGAAAACAAGATATTATAACTGACTTGAGTCCGTAGGAAGAAATCAAAATTAAATATTTCTTTTGTTCATGCACGCAAAAGTAACATTTTAGATATATTTTGAGTTGCATTTTACTGGCAGGGCCATGCGTATTGCTTCATACGAAGTACGCTAGCGAACAATGTACCCTGGAATATGTGCACTGAACAAAAAATAATTTCTTTCACTTCAGCTTGCGCTTTTAAACTCTTTCACTCAACTGGTTCTTGAATGGAGAAGAAAACTAATAATAAACTAGCCTCACTAAATACCTAAACTAAATAATAACCAACTAAAACACTTCAACATTTTCATGAAGACCTGAATTTTTCAGACTTGTTTAAATTGCTTAATATTGCTTTGATCCCACCAAATGTTCTGCTTTTCATATCCCACACATACTGAATTACTTCTGGATGATTCCTTAATCTGGAACCTGACCAGCTTTCAAGACTGAGGCCAGAACTCAAGAGCAAAAAGACACAAGACCTTCCCTGTTAGGGAAGGACAATGAAAGGTAGTTTAGAATGCCATTTCAATTCCCTGGCACCCAAAACATCCAATCAGCTTACAGTTACTTTGTTACCAATAAATTGGTAGATTCCGCTCTGCCGTGTTCGATTGGGGAACTCTCCTTCTACAGACAATTAGGGTAAGGGCCAAACAAACTGCAAAATAAAAACATGAACTCAGAGAAAATATGAGAATGTTCAGAGTGTGGAGGAGAACAGAGTGTAGCACAAGACTAACATAATAATAATAATTTGGCATTTATATAGCGCTACGAACCCTCAGGTATCTGAGCGCTGCTTATTATTACCCACGGTGTGTGGTGCTCATTTATCGACCTCGGAAGGATGAAAGGCTGATTTTGGCCCCGCCGGGATTCGAACCTGCGTTAGCAGGCTCTGCACAGATGTCAAAGTGAGCGCTCTACTCACTGTGCCACTTGACCGGCTAAGTCAGAATGCAGACCTGACAGCCTGGAGGCATCGAGTAATGAAGATCAGGCATGTCACACTAACAGGCTTATACAAGGGCAGGCAACTGCGTCTAACTGACTTCATCTGTAGCCTGTTAAGAATGGGAAAGAGTATAAAAGGTGGAGCCCAAGATCGTATGGTAGGAGGAGAAGGAGAAGGAGAGAGAGAGAGAGAAAATTCGGCATGTTGGGACAGGACCAGAAAGCTGGGAAGATGGAACAATCCCAGGAGACCTGCTCAAGGGATTTTGCAGGACAGGGAACCCTCTTATGGTGAAGGCGGGCAGCAGGCGCTGCCGTACAGTAGAGGTGGAGCAGAGCACAGAAGCCAGTGAACTGGTGGTTTGATTCCCGTTTGGGGAGAGGCGCTGAGAGGTTCCGCAATGAACCGGTAAGTGTCAGAAGACACTGGGGAGACCGGAGTGGTCGGCAGAGACCGCCAATAAGTAACAGTCCATGAACAAGAAAATGTTGCATCTATTGAATACCGAACTGAAAGAAGGTTGCTATATCAGTGAGCACAAGTAAATGCTGCTTCTATTGAATACCGAATTGAAAAAAAGATGCTATTTGAGTGAGCACAAGTAAGTGCTGCATCTATTTGACTACTGAACTAAAAGAAGGCTGTTATTTGATTAAACTACGATGTGCTGAATGGTGAATGAACACCCTAAGCCAAATAGATATATCAAATGACACACTGTACTGTGAGAACAGTAAAATGAAATAGGAACAGAACCAAAGACCTGTGATGAAATTGAAGAGTTGTTTTGAACATTACAAGTGCAAGATAAGAAAATCTGTCAATTAGAACTGCAAACTTGGAAAAGAGTCACACATATATGACAAGCCACGAGCTGGTGTAAAAGAGTGTGACAAGGAATACAAGTGTGGAAAGTTAAAGCCCAAGGTAGAAGCACTTATGAGCGACCCAACAGATGTGGGGAGTTTTATGGCTGCACGACTTCTGATGGGTGGACTGTGTGGTCTGACATCGCGCATAGACCCGAAAACCCTGAATGGTGACCCAGCTGTAAGGAAGTGCGAAGAAATGTGAAACAATTGGTGAAGAAAACCAGAAGGTGGGTCAAGCGGACCCGGTGTTTTCTTTTGAACTTTGAACAGATGAAACCAACATAAGTTGGTCTTGCTAAGTTAAAGTCTTGGGGAAGGGAGGCCCAGGACCCCAGTGTTGTGTGAACTGTGCTACATTTGATCACTTGGGGAAGAAAGTGCCAGGGCCTCTGTTTTGTCTGAACTGTCTACATATGACACCTTGGAGAAGGGAACCCCGAGACCACCTCTTTATGTTAATTGTGGTACACTTCAACTTGAAGAAGGTGATTTCAGAACTTGACCAAACACTATTGAAGTGAACTTCTATTGGAACTGTACTAAACTTGAGATAGGGAACCCAAGAAGAACTTAAGCTGAAAGTAGGTTAACCTTTACTTTCGAACACTTATATTTTACTGAGAAGAGTCCCACAACATATTTAGTTATAGTTGTGAGGACAAGCATAGGGTTTGGCACAGACAGACTCTTGTTTTGGACTTCTAGATACAGACTTGCCTTGTTTCTTTAGGTGGGGAAAATCCCACTTTAGTTTAGGGCTATTTAGGCGTTATACCATCCTGATCATTACTAAAGTTATATTTAGAACTACAAATCTCTTGTCTATGTCATCTCTCGTGATACCATGCCTATCTCACACCACGTAATAACACTTATCATGCCTACGTAATAACACTTATGCTTACTTTATCATAGATGCCCAGACTAAAAAAATGCCATGCCACATTAAGAAATAGCTAGACTGGTTGCATTAAAATTCCAGTCACCAAGTCTCGCCCCTTCTCCCCAAGGGGGAGACCTTCCTTATAAGGCTAGGGTGGTGAGGCCGCTAACCAAAAATCCCTCTGGGATGGTTATATGTGGAAGGACCTCATATGGAGAGACTCCTCTCATGGGGATAAGGACGTCCACCTGGGGAAAAGCGTCCTGACAACCATGTCACAGAACTCTCTACCCTCATGGTCACCCTTTTCTTCGACCATTGATGGACTATGTGTTATTGTAAAGCCATGACTGTGACAAAGGTAGAACATAGTGGGACGAAGAAGAACATGAGAAGCAATATGCAAAGCCATCCAATTACTGCAATGAGGAGGCTCATTGGAGGCATTAAGGGTGCCAAGGAGACTTTGCAAGACGATGCTGATGTTGAGCCAGGGCGAAGTCAACAATATCGAGGAGAAAGCAAGAAGGGACTAGAGAGCTCTCGTTGCGGAAGCCAGCAGCACGCAAGTCCTGTGATTCAAACTGGGAGGATCAGAGACTCAGAGAAGCTGTTCCTCCAGGCGGAGGCCACAAAGAACGGGATGCTGCAACAACATCCCAGGAGCCAGCTGGGAGTGGACTCAACAGCAGGAAGAAGCAATCAAGGTGGTGATGCAACCGCAAACAGGGCCGAGACACCAGCTGAGCCTGCCGCAGAGCTAACACAGGTGTCGTAAATCACAGAGGAAGGTACCCAAGACCTCAGGAAGAACTGGAGCCGTGTCCCAACAGAGAACAAGGTAACGCGAACAGCGGGTAGACCGGGAGCGGTCCGGGAAGCCAAACCAAGAAGCCAGAGAGCATCAGGAGTTATCTTCCTCATCACAGTAGTGAGAACACAAACCATACCATAGAGCCAGAGGGCATCAGGAGTTATCTCCCTCGGTGCAGTGGCCAAACAAATACCAGTGCTCAAGCAGAGTGCATCAGGAGTCATCTCCTTCGTTGCAGTGGTCAGCTTAATACCACTGCCCAAGCAGATGGCTTCGGGAGTCATCTCCTCCGTCACAGTGATCAACCCAATACCACTGAGCAAGCAGACTGTGTCGAGAGTCACCTCCCTCATCAGAGTGGTAAATGGAAGGCAAATAAGGATATGAGTTTTTCTACTTCCTGGGAGGAGTTAGAGACTAATCAAGTTTTCTGCAAGAGACCACTGTGGAGAACCTTTATAGCAGGACCAGGAGAAGGGAGTCATTGCCCTAGCCCTTTATGCTGGAACACTGAAGAAGTTACTTCTACTATGAGACGGAAGCAAAAAGAAAAAAAGAGAAGAAGGGAGTCATTCTCCTGGTGTAGGAAACCGAAACTTCCCTTTAGTAAAAGACTTACGTTTATAATGTTAGGGTTAGATTAGTTGGTTTCTGATGGACAATGGAGAATATGTAAATTTGGCAGACATTCTGACAACTCACTAAAGTTTTCCTAGGTTGAGGCAGGGCAAGCCCCTTAGAAGTAGGGAGAGATAATAGGTTTCGGTATTGATTTAATAAAACGTTTGCAGCCCACAAGATGACCCCTCCTTGTCAGTATCCTATTTCTATACCCTCACACCACTTATAACACACCATGCTTGCTTTGTTATAAATGGCCAATAATTAATGTCATGCCACATTCCAAAATGGCTAGACTGGCTCCACCAAAATGCCAGTCTATCCACATAGCACATACCATGTTTGCTTTATCATGGATGGATGCCTGTTAAAATATATTGTAGTAGGACATCCCGCCCCTCACCCGCTAAAATCAACTCCTTGTCGCCTGCCCAGAAGAAACACATGAGCATACACCATTCACTCGATCATACACACGTGCACCATTCATCGGCATGCGCTCACTCATTCACACCCACATTTCATAACACATCCTTGCATGCTTCAATGCATGCACACATACACACATACATTTGTTTCTTACCTGCTCCGGACCCAAACCCGCCGTCCCGGAGGAATGCTTGCAATCCACTCCGCTTCGACAACCTTCAGGGAGAGCTTCCTGTCATGTACAGTGGGTCCAGAGCACCGCAACAGTAATGTTTCTTTTTGAATTTCTTTCTGAAGTCGGAGCACACACACTCTGACTCCAGCAAAAAAGTATATAACGTCAGAAAGTAAAGGATTTCTTTCGGAAGCTTTTGAGGCTACCACCATCCCCCAAGGACGTGGTGCTGTGTGGCTCACTGCACCGCGTGGGCCCCTGATACAGCAGAGAGCATCTCCCATCTTTGATTATACCATGCTTATAAAAGGACTGGGAGGAAAGCTCTGAAGCAATGCACTCGACTTGGGAACAGGACAAAGCCCTGTTAGACTGGTTCGATTCCTTTCTTACCAAAGTGGTGGCAGATACAGATAGCCCTTTCTCTTTCTACCACCTGAGCACTAGGGTCTTTGAAAGGTTATGTAGCTCACTGTCATGACTTTCAAAACAATTATTATTGGTTTTAGATTTGTATAGGAGTTGGATTTATGTAATTTACTGAACTTCTACATTAATACATAAAACCATAGTCATGCAAAGTACATACCTGTGTTCCTGGGTTATTTATGTCCACTAAGTCACTCCATTCATTTGCCGATTCATCAGACTCCTGCACTTTCAGAAGGATGCTTGGAAGCAAGTCTTTGGTTCTGCAATCAGGGAAGCTGGACACTTGATGGTAAAGTTCATGATGAATTGAACAATCAGCTGGTACTGTCCTACTATACACTTCAAACTTCGGGGTATCTAAAATTAGAGAGAACATGACAGTTACATAATTATAATACAGGCTGTCTTCACCAAACAGTTCACCTACAACTCAAAGATGTTGACTCTAAGATCAAAGCATGAAAAACGTTGTGGCAAGAATCAAATTAATAAAACGGTTGAGTGTTGCCTTAGCAGCATCTACATGTGCATCTCTGGCACATCCCCTGCTATGATTTCCTGAACTAGTAGAGCAAACCAATATGCAACAAAATGACACTTCTCCAAGTTGGGGATCATACACTGGCATAGCTAATTATGTTGGAGTAAGAGGGGAAAATACACTCTATTAAAGCAATCAATCATACCTTAAATCTATATTAATTCAGCTTACCAGCACACTTCGGTGGCCTGTGACAAAGTCACACTGAAGTGGGGCCTGTGGGAATTTGGTTACTCTGGAAGCTTGGGTCCACCATGGTGTAGTGCTTGGGTCCCAGGCGGCATAAAGAGAAACCCCCAGGGCCTCTCTCTCATTCATAGCTTTGTTTCTTACCCAAGGTCAGACTTACACAAACGTGCTGCTTGGCCACAAAAGTGTAGGGCCCTGCTGGCACGGTTTGCCAGCCCCTGATTGCAGTGCTTCATAAGGCACGGGAAATTTGTGACCATGTAACAGTAAATACCAGATGCGTGAGCCTAGCTCACTGACAAAGATGCAAGTTGGCCGCGAGAAGGCTGGAGAAAACTCAAGGTCTGACCTGCAGCATGCAGAGGCATAGAGGAAGTTTGCAGTAGAACCTGCAGGTATCATATGGGAGAAGGGGTCAAAGGGGTCACACAGCAGCATTTGCTGGCAGTGAAATCATGGAGTTGGGCAACTGCATCGGAAGGCCTGCCTGACCGCAAGATGGCAGACCAGCTTTTGATCTCCTCAGTGTGCAGGGCAACGGCAGATACAAGTGGATATATCTGGCATGAAAAGTATCTGCAAACTGGTCTTGACCCATCCGAAGCCCTAAGCCTGAATGGCCCACAGCCACATTGGGTTGACCTATGCCTTCCAAAATCACAGTGCTAGAAGTGATTTAGAGGGATGCCTGATACAAAGGGAAATGTGTAAGTTACAAGAGTGTCGGGGAGTACCGAAAAAAAGGAAAAAGAAGAGAAGCAGAGGTTAAGGATGGAGTGAACTGAGGGGAAATGCAGAGAGGAGGAAAAGAAGCAGCACTACGTGAACACACTACATGAACGGAAAGGAACAGAAGGAACATGACAAGGGGAGGAGGAACACGACAAGGGAGGGGCAGGAGAAGAAACCCTTGAAGAGATAAAGATAGGAGGAGAAAGACGTTGAGCGGAAGGAACATCTGAGAAGTAGGGAAGAGTAGTCAAATCAAGCACCAACAAGAGAGAGGGGAAGAGGAGGTGAAGAAACCCCAGGAGGGAGAGACCAAAGCAGAGGTGGCAGAAGAAGAATGCAGAGAGTAGAGAAAGGAAGAAAAGAGTATAAGAGAGCAATGGCAAGAAAGAAGAATATAAGTAGGAAGGTGAGAAGCAGAAACAGATTTAAGAATTAGGCCAGGGGTATAACCCAGCACAGGCGGGTGAAGGGGGGAGGAGGGCACTGACAGTATAGTATCATGGGGAATCTCAGCCCTAAAAGAGGGCAGACTGATCCTAGCTGAATGAGAACCAGAGGTCTCATGAACAATATCCCAGGCAGGAGGTGAAGTTTTGTCTGGGCCTGAGTTAGCAAAACCGCTGCCCATAGGAGGGAAACATTATAATACGCTGAAGTCTAACAGTTCCTGACGCCAATGTTCTATCAAAGCTGTTTGCATGGGCTCTTGCCCAACTTCCTTCTCTATCCCACTCAGAAGAAATTTAGCATTGCATACAGAAAATGTCCACCTTCTCAAGAATAAGTAAGACATAAGCCACAGCAGTTACCTGATATTTGCTTTCTCGCCTAATAAAGGGAAAATGTACTAACTAGTCATGATATTCAGGTCTAGACTAATTACCATAGTGTGCAAGCATGGCCTTAAAAACCTAAAACCCCTCCAAACAGAATACACCCTCAAGAGGTTAAAAACTAATAATGAAAAAGATAGCTTGCACATATTACCCACATAACCATCCCTTCGTACCCATGACTTCTATATTTGACCACACTTATGACTCTAAATTCTGCTCCAGGCCACATTTAGATATTGCCGGACATCCTTCACTCTGCACACCTTATCTCTGCAAAAGGTTACCAGACTTGTACCCACATCCATTTGCTTAACGTTTGTTGTAATATTTGCTTGTTGTAATACGAATAACGTTCAAGTGCCAGATTTTCTGTTACTCGTGGTGCCTTAGCAAAAAGCATCACCGACGCTACGTATCCAAACTGTCAGCTTAAAGATCGAATACTGACTGTAAGTAAGCAGGCTACTTGGATGTGTAACCACATCCCATGCTTCCTATTCTTTGTAAGTGTGTCACACAATCGCTTGACGGAATACCCTTGCAAGATGACGGATTTAAAAACTCAAATATGAATTTGCCCTCTTAGGATCTTGCGCAGGTAAATGTCATGTTCAGTGTCTCCTACTTTAGCATTGCTAACATTTCCCTTTAAGTGGAGAGCACACTGCAAAAACATTTACTTGCCCTGAAAGGGATAATGGATAAGGACTATGCTGGCATTACTTTTACATAGAATTGGGGAAATGGATATTCAGACAGCTAGAATGCTTTTCCCTCTATCTGCTTCCTGTCCTAGTTTTCAGCGTTCCATTGGACAAAGACCATAACAATTGATATGGTAACACTCTGCTACACAAACACGGTTTCACTGAGAACTGTTATAATCCTACCCAACAATATCAGGATTGGGTATGTTACAAACAATTTCATATGTACTGCAAAATAATGGTGTGCATGCAGATTCATGACATTTTCTTAACCTGTGCATCATATCATGGCAAGGCTTTAAATATGTTTTGCTTGCAGAGTATTATGGGTATGCAAATATCCCAGTAAGTGTTTTACTGCAACAACCCCTCACATTTTACAAAGCCCCGTCAGCTAGTATTAGAGGCTAGCACAGGAGTTGGGGGATGGTTACAGGGGTTAAGGGCAGAGGAGAACACTCTTGGGGGGTGAATAACAAATCAGCAACTTTTAAAATCCAAGTCAGTTGTATACGACAGTATAGTGAAGGAAATGTGGTGTGTGTTTACTAAAGGATCGGAAACTCTAGTAACAGACTAGACAACTGCACCTTCTGATTCTTTCTCTGCTTAGCTGCTGAGGGCTTTTCAATATAATCTCTGAGCATTGCTGCTATTAACTTAAAAGGCAAATCTATGTGATTTTCTGCAACGGGGCTAGCTAAGAAACCTCAGTACGGCTCTTGTTGAATTTTGTCTAGACTGTGGGGAAGGAGGATGGGTAAAACTATAGGTTGTATTATGTGCCCAGTCACTTCACTTCCTATGTCAGGGTTATAAGCAAGGCTCTGATAAGAATGTACTCCGTACTTTGTATCAAATGATTTTTCAGGGAGTAAAAAAGTGATTAGCTTTGCAAAATAGGGATACTTTATGCTCATGAAAAGATGTTCTTTCCCCTTAAAATCCCTTTTGAAGTCGGGCAGTAATATTATTGGAGTTCCTGCCTATGCCACTGCTCGGCTGGTAACGGATTTGAAAATATCAGTGGAACTTTGTGGGTAGAAACAGTTGGTAGGCTCATTTAAGCACATTTCAAAGCCGGTCTGTGAGCAGGCTAAGTGCCATGTTGAAATCTGGCCCTTTAGTTCCAAGCCGTTCTGTGAGCAGGCTATGTACCATGTTGAAATCTCCCTCCACCAGCAACACCACTTTCGCAAACTGTCTTAACTGTTGTCCCACCTCCTCCTAAAAAGTCACCTGACCCGTGTTGGGGAAATTTACCGAAACAACTTTTAAGTGGAATACCATGATAGAGGGTCTTCAAAAACAAAAGTCGCCCCTCCTGGTCACATTCCACATCGTCACCTGGAACATGCAGGCTGTCCCCAATACCACGGCCACCCCAATTCTTTTTCCTAGGACCCCAGGAGAAGTAAACTTAGAGACAACCTCTGCTAATGATTGGCTTTGCCACCCTCACCAAGTGAGTTCTCTGAACATAGAGACTATTCCAGTTTCACTGCCCTGAATTCCCTTTTCATCAGTGATCTCTTGAAGGAAGAGTTAAAGCTTCTCACCTTGAGGATGCCTATTTTGAAGCAAATTCCCAAATCACTAATTTTCCCTAGGGAGGCTGTCTCCCAACCGCCCTCCACCCCCAACCCTCCAAAAAAAATCGCAGGTCAAACAAATGAAAGCGTTCTACTATCTCCCAGAAGAAACAAAAACACAAATGGTAGGGGAAAAACACAAACTATACAAATATGTTCCTCCAGGATATACATACCATATAGTAAACTCCCACTAACTCCCCTTCTATGTGTCCATTCCCCTCCACCTCGTACCAAAATGTGTCTGGACCTGTCACTCACCCTCCACCTTACAGGTACAAACCACCAGGTAACCCCCTGCACCCTGGTATACAGTGTTAATAAAGAAAAATAAATAATGACAAACATTTTCAGTGACACCTGAATAACGAAACAAAATAAATCGCCATTTTTAATAAAAGTATTTGTGGGGGGGTGGGGTATGGGATAAAAAAGGGTGAGGGAGTATGGGGGTTAGTAAAGCATGGGAAAGGGGAGGCTTGGCGGGGTGAACCCCCAAATCAAAAATAAATAAGAAAAAACAAAATTGACATTTTGATATTTAGGTGTCACAGAAGATGTATGCCGTTATTTATGGTGTCATTTTAAACACATGGAAGTCCCCCTCCCCAACCCCCTTGAAAAACCCAAAACATTAAACATCCCTTTGGCAACACCCTCTTGTCCCCTTGATCCACCAAATATTCACCCCCAAAGCCCACCCCAAAGCTCACCATACAAGCCTAATAAAAAAAAACCTCAACCCTGAAATCCCCCTACATATCCACATCTGTGTCTCACCCGCGAGTCCCCTACATCTCTCACCCAAGACCCTATCCCAAACAATCATGGCACCCCACCTCAGTTCAGTACTTTAACTCCAGGATCGTGGACTATTCTCTGCCCCACCCAATTGCAATAAACAGCCATTGTGTAAGGGTGGTGTTTTGCATTCGACGTGCCAGGGTGTAGGATGAAAGATCCTGGTAGATCGCAAACTTGGGGTTACCATCGTCAAAGGAGCCCTCCTTTCTGGCCTTGATCAAGATCCGGGCCTTCTCTGCATAGTAGAGGAACCGAACTATAATCGAGCAGGGTCCCCTTCCTCCACGTCCTGCTCCGTGGGTTCTGTCGATAGTGCAGATAAGTCTTTCGGCACCTTTAAAGACCAGAGATAGAATGTCCTAAATCAGCTTTTCGACATCCCCTGGAGTTTCACCTTCCTTCTCTTGTACTCCGAAGAATCTGAGATTGTTGCACCTCTCTCTATTTTCTAAATAGTCCAATGTAAGGCGCAATTCTTCGTTTTGCCTTTACATTACTGAAATTCTCCAATGTGGACTGTTTGGTTTCCAAACCTTGTAGACATACTTCCAACCCCTCCACTTTCTCCTTAATTTCCGCCAGCTTGGTTCCAATGTCAGCTCTCATTTCCCCAATCCCTTCCAGGATGGCCTCACACTTCCTTGCCAAACCTTCATACCCAGTACACTGCTTTCTTCTTGGGCCCTTCTCACCTCCTCGCCGACCTCCAAGCTCTAATTCCTAAATTGCTGCAGCAACACCTTCCAGCTCATTGAGTGTCTTATTGCAGGCCTACAAATCTGAAGCTGCTATCACAGGAGGATTCTGGGCATTAGGGAGCTGATAAGAGGGATCTCCACTGGCACCAAACATCTATGGTTTCCCCTCCAGGTCTACACCACCATGTCAGTCTCACTTTTCGGTGGTTCTCCATGATCACCACGTCGGCACGGGACCCTGTTCCCAGCTCTAGTCAGAGTATTCTGGCACCACCCTCAGCCTGGACTCTGGACCATTAGGCACCTCCACGTGGGTATGGGGGTGTTGGGTCCCCCCTGCTCTCCCTCCCCCAAGGCCCTGGCCTTCGAAGGCCTCTCTATGAGGCTCTCGAGGGGGTCCACCCTTCTGCTCTGGTACCTCCGTTGCTTGGGCTGCTCCTCCAGAGTCCCATAGTTGGTCCACACCCTGTCACCTTTACCCGGCAGTCGGCTCATGTGAGGGCCTGATCACGCTCCGACAGGCTCCACGGGATGCCAGATCCCTCCACTGTGGTTTCTGCAGTCCAGTCAGCCTCCTCCAGCCCCTCCTTTCTGGGGGCCCTGGGTTTACGCTCTTATCATCTGCTTCCCCCTGACCCCAAACCTGGGGCGTTTACCTAGTTCGGGCCCAGACGCTGTAACGTCTTTTCAACAGCAGCCACAGGGGGATGGTCCATCTCTGCACTGCCTGGGCCCTCGTACCCTGGCATTTTTCCTAGTTCAGGGTGGCCCGTTTCTCTTTGGATCAGTTCCAGGGCTTCTCAGGCTTCTCCACTTTGGTGCCCCATCACCGGTCACTCCAGGTGGTACGTGTTGCCACCCCTCATAGCGAGTGTTGCGGAGGGCTATTCAGAGCTTCATTAGCAGGCAGCCATCTTACCTGCGCCCCCTTGGTGGCCTGTCCGTCAATGCTCTTTTATTTGCAGATTTCCTACTTTTGAAAGTAAAATCATAACATTGAATGGATCATCCTTTGTTAATAAGTCTGGTTGCCACATATATCATGCAGTCTCGGGAGGATAGCTCAGCAGCAATGTGCTCGCCTTGGAAGCAATACAACATGGAAAAACTCACGTTCGATTCCCGGGTCTGCGCTTAGAAACCTTTGGGTATTGAGCACGTTATAAATAACCTATCATATCATATCATGCAGGTCTAATACCTTCTTCATCATGGCTGTTCAGTAAAACATTGAGAGGGACTGATAGGGCTATGCCATCAGATTCCACTCTATGGCTATGAAACACATTTGTAACCTCTCCCTCTTCTTAAAAAGGAGGTATAAAGAATTTCTATTGCATGCAAAATAAGATCTTGCAGCCAACCCCACTATAGAATACCATAAAGCAGGACATCTCTGCTGCATTATCACCACCCTTCTAACTGCTAGTTCACGGGATGTCATTGGGAGGGGGCAGGGTCTTTCTAGTGGGTGGCCATTGGTGTTGTCGAAAACCAAAGCCAAGGGAACGAACGCCCAGATGATAAAGGGGGCCCCCACGAGAAAAACAAAAAAAAGAGAGACAGGTGTCGCAAGTTGTGCCCTGTGGAAGGACACCCCCACGAGCAAAGAAAATGGCAGGAACCACTGGGGATAAAGGGATCCCCTTCCTGGTGGGTGCAAGTGGATGTGATGCACACCCATGCCACCCAAGAAGGGTGGTCCCGGGGATGCAAAAACTAAAATGAGGGTCTGGGATAGGAAGCAGACTGTGGAACCGGGCATGGAGTGACCAGGTGTTTCAGAAGATTAGAAAAGTGACCGTGGTACTGCAGCAACGTCCTGTCGAGACAGCAAGCCCCACAGCAAATTCCGCAATCTTACATATAAGGAGGCACATCCAATCGGCTTTACCTGCAGGCTTACTTGCACCTTCCATGTGAAGAGCTCTCACACGGAGGACATAGGATAGAGTACACCAACACAAACATGATAGGTCTTCCTGTGGGCTACAGCACTACATACTAAATGAAAAGGATGTGATGAAACCATTGCAAGTTACAGAGGTACACACCTATTCCACTGCAATGCATAGCACGAGCAGACAAAGAAGGACATTGCTTTTTTATGCTCCAAGTTGTAAATCCATACCTCTGATATTCTCTTTCAGAAGAAGCACGACTGAGCATTTGTTGTGGACAATGATGCGAGGACAAGGGTCTTCGGTAAGTGTCACATACACGACTCCAAGATGCTCCTGATAAGTAAGTGCTAGAGCTCTGTAAGTAAAACAAAGGACTTACTTAAGAAATAAACTACAATACAACAATGTGGCAAAACATGGCTGCCATTTTCAATGTGCTATTATCTTGTGATGTGTGTGTATTGAAGGCAGGGAACGCGCGTCTGCTTACTTCACAAAAGTAAGCCAACCTTTATGCAATCTCTGTTTAAGAATGACTCTGATTACTGCAATAGTATTCTTCGTTTGAGAACTTACTCCCGTCTGTATTTAGGAGTAAAGATTAAAACACAAAGTTAAATATGGGACACAGTGTTACACATCTGAGCAGAAAGGGCCTGTGCAGCCTAACCCCGTTCTTTAGAGTGCACACTTGCTCAATTTGTTAAGGACTTGCTGTGTGGGTTTCTGCACACGTCTCCCAAGTGAACTCATCAGATCACTGTTCTGGGGTCAGTAAAATGAGTACCACTGATTTGGTAGCAATACGTGCTATTTTCTTATATGGCTATACGAAATGTGAGTAGTTATAATTATGTCTAAAGTTATTATTAATAATAGTCCTACTTGTATTGTCATAATGATTGTTAATAATATAGTAATGGCTGTATTGTCATTGATAGTGACAAAATGATAACTATTATTAGTACCATCGTTATCCTACTTAAACAACTTAGGCGGGGTCCAAGTCCTTGGCTTTTACTGCCATAAAAGGGTATGCAGTGATAAAATTGCGGCAAACATGTCGCCTGTACAAAGAAATTGCGGCAAGAATTCTGTTGTTTGACCCATTAAAGGTGTACCCCATTTCACTATTTAAGGGGTTCCGGGGGTGTCCCCCACTCCCCTTAAATGGTATAATGGGTCCGTGGGTTGCCGGGGTGTCTCCCGCATCCTTTACATGGGTTGCGGTGGCAAAACCACTGCCTTTTTGCGGCGATATTTTGTGTGCACGGCCAATTTTGCTGCGATTTTAACACATGGAACCCATAAAAGTACTGTTACCTGTTTCCCTCTCCAGATGTGTGGCACATTTTATACAGAATAATGAACAGTATCCTGATGCAGAGAGCTTTAGAATTTGAAATGTTGACTGCTGGGACTGGAAGGCATGACTGGAGGGTGACACATTAAAGTGCCCAAGTGCTCTGGAACGCACTCCTATTGGTACTGTGCTACTAGTTGAGTGTTATTCCAGCTCTTCGCTCATCTTGCTTTATCGCCTGCCCATCAATCTTTTTAGAAATATGGGCTTTTGCTTTTAAGATGCTGAAAATGCAGCACAGAGGGCGGTGACAACAGTAAAATATCACAAGCACTACATGATCATTCATAACTTTCAGGCCTAGTTCACAGAAGTGTTTCAAATATCAAAGAGCAGGATTCTTACTTAAAAGATGTGGGTTTTTGGCATGTGGTGAGCATATGCGATGTTTTACTGCCTCTATAAAATAGTAGGGTTTTTCTCACTTCGGCAGGCGGCACAGTAGGAATCAAACTAATGGAGTTCAACGTCGTCTACGTACCTGGTACAGAGGCCACTCTCGCTGCAGTCGCGGAATGGCACTGCCACGCTCTGCCGGGGCACATCGGGTCTGATCACTGCAGGCAGGCTCCAGCACTTGGGGCTTTCTTCGACCGCATTGGGGCAGAGGCTGAGCAGAAAGTGCTTTTGGAGAGGGGATGCTCCCAACGTCGGCTGACTGCTGTCTGACACTAGGTCCCAGCAAGGCACGGAGCTGGATTGTGTAGTTGCCTGGTGCTCACCTGCGCCGATGCTAAACACAGCACTGCCTGCTACATGCACATACTTAGTGGGGAAATCACATGGGGAATACATTATGTACTTTCAAAAGTACCAAGGAAGCAATTTGAAAAAGAATATTTGATTTGTATGTATTGCACTTTTTACAATTAGACTATATTCAAGAGAGCTTTAAAATATTAGCTGCTTGAAATGATCCAATTGCCACACAGTAAGGAAACAAAACAACCAAACACACAAGGTGTGCACGCACAAACACACACATCCCCTCTCCTTTCCACACACACTATTCTCACTTTCAACAGCTGTGTGGTTATTCGGTATGCAGGCTGTTTCCTTGTCTTGTTTACCAAAAGATCAATTTTCCTCTTTTTGGATGTCAAGATCTTTGACTTTCATGTGGTAAGGAGTGTATGCGGACTGACTAAATGTGAAAGAGTGCGTTGTGTATGTGCGTGTTCTGGAGCGAGTATGGACTGGGCCGAGTAGGAGTGTGCGTGTGTAATGAGATGGCAGAGTGAGGGCGTGTGCTCTGGAAGGCTGGAGAAATGTAGTGTGCGTTGGAGTCAGGTCTTTGCTTTAGGAGTTGCATTTGAGACTGTGGTAGACTTTACACAGCAAGCATCTGTTTTTTTTTCTGTGACGTGGCTGTAAAGACCCGTGGTTCATATATGGTGAGAAAATGAGGACTGAACACTCACTTTTGCATTCAAACAACATACACTACCACACCTGCTCTGAATGTCCCAGAGCACCTTGACATTCACTCACAGCTGCGAAGGACCAATATCCGACATTGCTTTATTTAGGGAGCACCAATCACACAATGTTGACAAGACATCATTAGAATAACAATACCCATTAGGCAGAGTCATACACTTACAGAGCTGATCCTATATAGCAGTTGCTGAAATTAATGTGATTTATGATATGCAAGTAGACCTGCAAATGTAAAATGGTAAAATGACTCTACAGGTTGTTGACCTTATTGAGGGTAGGTTACTAGTGGGCCCTTCTTCCCCTCTACCTCTCTTTTGTGTTGTTGGTAAGATGACTCTACAGCCCTGTTTGAAACAAGATCGCCATGTTGCGCTTAAACAGGACAACCTTAACTGCAGCCCAGGTCGAGAAGGGTAGAAAAGGCAGGATTATTCAGATTACCTCCCAGAAGAGCCCAAAATCAGCCCAAGAACAAGTCAGCCTGTCACATCACTATAAACAGATGGAGACGGTCTTTAGTAGCCATCAAGAACTTTCAGACAGTCCGGTCCATGGAACTGCTCCCAAAAGAGCCAAGTTTAAAACACTGCAGTGTTTCAGAAAGCCTCAAATCCTGACCACTCCTGTGCCAAAGACACATTCTAAGCTTTTCAGCATGTAGTACAGCCGCTGCTTTGCCCCCCCTGGGAAATCTCTGCAGATGGCTACCCAACTCTGGCGATATAACCCTCACCCTCTGACAGTTTTCAGTGGCAAGAGGTCATGAAAATGGTGCATGTTGTGGTTCACAAATACTGCTTAACATAAAAGACAGAGATAAATAAATAAAACCAAACACTTCCCCATGTAATTGATTGTCGTCTTAAGACACACACAGCTGCATGCAGTGATACTCCGATGCTTCATTGTGCAGTAGCACCCAAATATTACAAATGCAACCACACACAGAACTATGTAGTTTCATCCCACCAACTCACAAGAGCTGTACAGTTACAGCCCGCGGACACAGTCAGGTTTTGTGATTAGATTCCAACATCACGTGTGCTCGTGCGTGTACACACACACACATTCTATACAACAAACATTCTTTGATGCCTCAAGTAAAAACCTGGTGGGTGACATGTAGGTTAGGCTTCTCAGGACATGACCCCAAAATCTCATGCTCTCCCATGCCTATGCACATGCCATTCAGATACGCACACACTCACAAAATTGTTTCTTAGGATATATTTTCAGGGTTCAGCATGCTGCCACCTTTAATGCGAGAAGTAACTGCAGTTCTGAGTGGGAGGCACACAGAGAGCGAATCACTGGACAGGGGACTCAACTGGGGAATGTCAAAGCAGGGAATTTACAATTCGAATTTCACTCTCACTATAGCCTTACACATGTAGAGAGATCGACCAACATGGGACTGTGGCCCTGCCGGTGCACTACTCTGGTTGGACGGTCACTATACCTCTTCCCCAAAACCTGCCCCCTGTGTGGTTTTTTTCCTTATGTAGTCCCTTCAGACTTTGATGTCTAGCCCCCTGTGACGAATTGAAGGAAAACACTCCTCCTGCAAGGGTAGGGAGGGCAGCCCGCTCTGCAACACCCACCCTAGGGGTTGAGTCAAGTGGGACCTCACCGGGAGAGACTCCCCTCTTGGGCACAAGGATCATGTCCCTGTGAGGAACTCGCTAATGCCCTCAAAGCGATGGCCTACATGGATTTGTCTTACATAACAGAACATTATCAATTCCATAAAGATGAAGTGAACTTATGCTATCCACAAAAGGAAACTAAGACAATCCCTTTAAATCAAGCCCTCCAAGGTACTGTGCCGAGGATGCTGAAAAGGGATGATATGACATGAGAGAGGGAGAGTTGGTGAGAGAGGTTGAGAAGTCAAGTGAAGCCGGAAATCAGAGAGAACCAGGGGAAGCCCCCTGAGCGTAGCAGAGCAGAAGCAGGCAATGCTCTAGCAGAACGCAGATCCTGCATAAGTCAGTCAAGTTTCGACACAGAGCCAAAGATGCTGGGAGAACGGGGTGTGAGAACGGAAGAAATCACAACGCGACTGAAGGGAGAGTTCGGTGGTGGCTTGACCACACAGCAACGGTGGTGGGTAGTCCACCCGCAGAAAAACGCCAATACTACTGACAGAAGGAACCCATTTGTGATCCAAAGATGCAGAACGAAACGCAAATTAACCAAACAGCACGACAAGTGCGTCACAAAGTCAATAAGAAGCAGAAAGAGTCCAAGAGCTTGTTGGTACTGTACCGTTGATGTTACTCCTCGGAACAGAAGGTAATACAGGGAACAGGATTACCGGACAGTTAAGAGGGACTCATGTTACCTCAAACAAAACTCATTGCAGCGCTAATGAGAAAAGTATTGGGAATAAGCAGTGAAATGAGAACCATGCTCATGAAAGGCAGAGCTACCTGAAATAAAAGTAGGAGACGAGCAGAGTTGAAAACGCTTTATCCTGGGATAAGGGAAAAGTCCACACAGGCCCCACAGATGAGAAAGGGAATATAATAAATAAACATATTTGGGAAAACACACCCAGGAGCCCAAAAAAGTCAAAACTCGGAACATTAAACAACACTCTGTTAAGGGAGGCTACAACCTGACAAGAAAGAAAGAAGGAACCTTTACAAAAGTAAGATTGTTGGCATAAAATGGCAGAGGAAAACCGCCAGTCCCCTACAATAGTTACAGAATTTAATTCAGAAGATAAGAGACTATTAGCGCATGGTCTATTGAGTGGAACAGCAGAATGTAGAAAGCTCTGTGACAAAGCACGGTAACTAGGAGAAGGAAGTCATCCTCTTGTCCTTAGTTAGTTACATTAGTGGTCAGGTCAGATAGGTTAGATTTGGACAGACTTGTTTTTGGACATTCACCCTGACTGACAAGCACTTTAGTTAGTAAAATCGGTAGGGAACACCCCATAGATATAGGGAGAGTTAGGCCTTATTTTACTTTAGAATAAAAAGGATGCATAGAATGTCTTCACAGCCTCTGTGTACTTCTACTGACCTGCCACACCCAGTACGGCTTGGCAATCTCTGGATCAATATCTGGTGGGTGAATTAGGGAACCTTAAATCCAACACCGCTCCAAACTACAGTGGACTGCTTGAGCATATCTCAAGCTCATCATGCAAACAATCGTCCCCCTCCTTTGAGATTACTTTACTGGTAGCACCACATCTCCCTGCTGGAATGCACCTGTATGATTATCGGAATCTCAGCCCTAGGCCGCTTATTTTCTGCATATCCTCTTGCCTGAACTAGACAAGTCTAGCCAACATTCCACTGTTGCTCACCCCGCTGGCTTTCCTAATGACCTCTGCCTTTCCTGCTCCTGCTTTCTCCAATTCCCCCACCTTCCCACCAAAGACTAAGATCTGGAATCCCAGGCATGGCAATAATACGTAACATGCACTCAGACAAGCTGCAACACTAGTGGCAATGAGTGCAGCATAAATGCCTATTACACTACATTACACATGATACAGCTTGCAAAGCTTGCTATCCAAACTTTATTTGCAATCTGCCTGAGAGACAGGGCATATCAATGTGTTAGGAAAGTAGACATTACATGAAGGGGCTTTATAACGTTTTGAACACCAGACATTTTAGGGAATAGTGGGGACAAAAAGACCACAACCTTTGCCCTGGTAAATTCCTACGCTCGTACTCGGTGCACAGTGAAAAAACATAAATGTCCACCAAAAATGACGAAGAAGAATTTGGAGACAACATCTCTCTCTGATTAAGACTCTCTCAAGTTTCTTTACTTGCTTAATTTATTAAATGCTGCGCCTGGAGCAAACACCCATTACTGGACACTGGCACATGTGTTTGTTTATCCTTCTTGGAGACTGAGGCAGCGAGTGCAAACACGACTTTAGAAGCCCAGTCAAGACACCATTGTTGAGTGCGGCTGGTGGGATCATGCCTGTGTGCATCACAACTAAGCTGCATTTATTACAGTGTATTAGGGACTCAGGAAGAGTGAACAGATATTGCTGCTCATCGGGAAAAGGAATGCAAGACGTGAAAACAGGCTTCAGTGATGAAAGAAACAAACCACCGCCACAGCTGGAACTGTGGACCTTGTTGTGATTAGGTGCTGAACTTTAGCCCTGAAAACTGATTTTGGGCCAGACGATATCAATCAGTTTTGCCCCTCCCGATTGGGAGTATGAAACAGTGCGGGTTCAGCAATGAAGATTGTTTATTAAAATATTTGTTCTACCATGATCCACTTGCCTTTTTGTGAAACGGAATCTACCTTGTACTATAATGAGCATATTCTCTGAACATCAAACCCAGGCGCCCGAGGACAGATCGAAGGGATTATTCCGTGTCTGGTTGGCCTGCCTGAGCTGACAGATACGTCTGCCTGCCGGGCAGATGTGCCTCAGGCCTACATATTCTCCGAACAGCCATGGTGTACAGGGCGATCTCGGAACATATGGGGACCAGGCGGAAGAAACTATAATACGTGTGGAGATCAGGAACAATGTTGCAAAACTCTGCCCACTGCTTATTGCAACGTCTACTTTTAACTTGCTTTTCAATTTGTATTCAAGCTATAAGGAATGATGACTTCTTCAATGCCCCATTCCTTGGAAAAATTGCACATTGCCTCCAGATGTACCCCTCACATACATGTTGCAGGGTGCAGACATATTCACGCTGGCTCGCAGCAAGCTCATGCTGAAAGAATAAACCTGAAAGGAGGTTACCTCATCTCCGGCATGATGTCTTGGTATGGATAGCTGTGGGATGTAGTGGATCTGAAATGGTGTATTATTGATGACCGTTGTCTTGTCTTCAATTTGCAAAATCTGAATGCCGTGCCGGACCATGGAGGAGATGCAGAACTGGGATAACTTCAGCAGACCACCAGAGAAAGAAAACATATGTTAGTGCCAGCAGAATGGCCACAGTGCTTTCCTTCTCATGCAAACGTGGCCAATCATTCTTTTCGTGTCATCTGCCACCCTTTTGCCTGCATGCACACACTGAACCAGTTTCAGATAAAGGCTTCTCGGCCCCTCTGTCTAGCTAGATTCATTATAAAACGGTGAAACGTGGAAGTGGAGCCTGGTGCTTGGCATCCGCATTCAAACATATGAAATAAGGGGTAAAGAAAAAGAGGTGCTGGGACATTGACCTGGAATAGGAGTAGCTGCAGTAAGACGTATAATGTGAGCAACTGCAGCATGAGCTGCAATACGAGCAGCTGCAGTATACAACTGGAATATGAGAAGCTGCAAATTGAGCTGTTATGTGAGCAGCTACAATATGACCAGCTGCAGTGGTGTGTGCTGCGATATGAGTAGCTCAAGTAAGAGGTTTAATGAGAGCAACTTCGGTATGAGATGCAAGTAAAGCAGCTGCAATATGCACTGGAATACTAGAAGCTGTTGTATGAGCCATTGTGTGAGCAGCTATATTCTAATACCAGCAGTGTGAGCTGCAATGTGAGCAGCAATGCTGGGGCACACAGCAGCGGCAATATGAGGTGCAGTATAACCAGTCGCAGTATGAGGTGTAATATGAAAGTTATAGTATGAGCTTCAGCATGACCTATAATACGAGTAGCTGCAGTAAAATCGGTAATCTGAGCAAGCAGCTGCAATACACAACTGGAATACGAGAAGCTGCAGTTTGAGCAATAATAGGAGAAGCTGTGAGATGGCCAGCTGCAGTATGTGCTGTAATATGAGTAGCTGCAGTACGAGCTGTAAAAAGAGCAACTGCAGTATGAGTGGCAATACGAGCAGCTGCAGCATGCGCCATCATAATATATGAGCTGTAATATGAGCAGCAATACTTTACTAAAAGCAGCTGCAATATCAGCTGTAGTATAAACAGTTGCTGTATGAGCAGTTGCAATATGCACTGGAATACGAGCAGCTGCAGCATGAGCCATAATATGATGCAAGCAGCTGCAGCATGATCTGTGATATGAGCAGCAATACTGTAGTAAAAGCAGCTGCAATATCAGCTGTAGTATAAACAGTTGCAATATGCACTGGAATACGAGAAGCTGCAGCATGAGCTATTGTATGAATAGAGTATGAGAAGTAGCCATGTTAAGAGCTGCAATCTAAGGAGCTGCGCTGTAAGCTGTTACATAGCAATACACTCGTATGTAGGAGAAGCTGTAGCATGAGCTGCAAAGCAAGTAGCGGCAGTACAATCAGTAATGCGAGCAGTACTACTCTAATGCAAGCAGGTGTAGTATGAGATGCAAAATGAGCAGTTGCAGTATGAGCTGTAATATGAGCAGTTGCAGTCCGAGTTGCATCGGGGGTATCTGCATTATTCATGTGAAAAAATGTTCCACGTGTATTGATGGTACGAGTCTAAATCCTAAACACCAAAGCATCCTCTTTTGTTCTATAAAGACATCATCACCAAACCTTGTGGTGCTTGTTCTGACCTTCAGGTGACCTGGAAATGCACCCAGCTTTATTTCTGCATCAACACATCCATCTTCATCCAGCGTAACCACTTCTCCGTTATCCCCGTCCTTCCATTTGGGAGACGTCAGATTATGAACCAGTTTGATCGCTCGTGACTTGTGCACAGTGTTGGTGTTCGGCCAATAGATCCCAATTTGAAAGGCCTCCTGAAACAAGCACACACGCGTTATCCATTTTAAGAGAGTGGGAATACACATAGTTTCTCCAAAGGCTGGGTATGAAACTTTATGGCTTGTGAATGCAAAGCTAACTTCACTGGTGTCTAGGCTGAAGGTTTTAAGAAACAGGGATGGATATAATAAACCCGAAATTATGACGCTGTGAGGATATCATTATGCTCTCTGCAAGGCACATCTTGTGGGAAAATATGGAAACAGCATGGCTAAGTGCACCTAAAAAGAAGGGTTACTACTAACAAGGTTAACACACGAATTCTCAGAACTGGAGGAAAACGTACTATTACAGGGCATGGCGAGGCCAAAATGCTCGATTTAAACGTGCCTGTTTTCCACACAATGCTATTCATGTGGCTAACATGAAGATCTCTGGTAGGGCTAGATCTTTGAGCAGTCACAATCAGTTTCAAATGGAAGCTCCTGAGCTTAAAAGTGCTTGAACTTCTTACTGTGCTGTCTCAGGAGTATCAGCTGGCACTGGCAACTCTCATCAGGCAGGAGTCGGCTAACTGTGGTTCTCCTGATACTTTGACGGCAACCTCTGGTAACAATGCTGGGGTGGCCTGTTTGGGAGGGCGTGTCTGGGTGCACTGGGAGGGTCTTGCTTCTGGCACCGTGTGGCGTGACCTTAACGCTGCGCGGCTCCTAAGGAAGGAAATGTGTGGGTTTTGGTGGAAGCTGGAAGTGGCGCGGTGGGTAAGGAGGCTTAAAAGGTGCGGCGCCTGGAGTAGTTGACATTGCCTTCCTTCCGCTCCACTATTGTCCGCATTCACTGAAGCTGAAGGGAGAAACACGCCCCTCTTGTTCCTTGCTTCCCCCCACACCCACCCATATCCAATCAATGTGCTCGGACGCTGCAAGTCTTCAGTGAAGAAGCTGGCAGTTTGGAGTTCCCATTGGCGCAGGACAAGACAAAGGGGCTGATGACAAGATTAACTTTCTTGAGAACTGAGATGGACTCAGAGATGGGGGTGTGCAGGTTGCCGCAAGCATTTGAGTAACAAATGGTGCATGCCACGTTGGCTAGAAAATTGGGTGCAAACTGGTTCACTGCGCAAGATTACCTTATTAGAGTTGTTTCCCACTGTGGTGGCATTTTTAGTGTGGAAGGAGGTCTTTCAGGAAAGGAATGTAGTGCTTTGGTCTGAGTCTGACGCTGTTGTCACTGGTTCATGCATTGACTGAAGGAATTGGTGCTGCTACGTTGGTTTAGGTCAATTGTACCGAAAATAAATGGTCGCAACGACCAAAAGTTCTAAAAATGCTACCACCAAAGGTTCGAACACCAAAAGTTCGAACCTTTGGTGGTAGCATTGTAAAAAAAAAAAACGGGGACTACTTTATGGTATAGTGAGCGGGGGCTGCGGGGGACACACCTGCAGCCTTCCATAAAACAAATTTAAAAAAAGAAAAGGACCCTGCAGCGCCAGTTCCCGATCACAGAAGTGGAAGGGAACTGGCGCTGCAGGAATCCAGCATGAAGATGAAGGTAAGTGGGGTTTGTTTATGTTGGGGGTGTGGGTGGGGCGTCGGGGGTGTCATGGGTGTGTTGTGTGTGAGAATGTATGTGTGTTCGCATGAGAAAGGTGCAAACCTTTGGTAGTTCGCACCATTCTCATGCAAACGATTTGCCCGCGTAGTTCCAGCCACGGCAAATCACTTGGATTGGCTACGTTTGCATACAAGTGTGAAACTCGAGGCGAATGATGCACTGGGGGTCGAGGATAATGGTGCCGATTCAACGACTCATTCCAATCATCAGGAATTCAGGGATTGGCATCCAGCAATGCGCGCGGAACAGATGAGCAACCTCTGGGGACCAATGAAAGGGAAACACTGCACACAGGGCACCAGATCAAAGTACCAAGTCTTTCTACAATGTCAAGGCAGAGGTTCATGAAAACTTTAAGTAGGTTAAAAAGTTCTCCCAATGAAAGGCCATTAGACCGTGTCAACCATTCAGAAGAAAAGGTGAGCGGGTCAATCTATGGCGAGAACGATGTGTGTAAACGCAGAAGTATATTTGAGTGGCAGACGGGCGGGCAGGTGGTGTTATAAGCAGCCACATGTGCAAATGGCATTCCCTGTTCAGGGTGGGATGGCCCCGCTGGGGTCTGGAAGCAGAAAGTTTGTCTGAACAAGGTAGTGTGCAGGCATGTCTTGGAAGGGAGTTGTAGCCGCTGCGTTCTTCACTGTGGCGTGAGGGTTGGCTCCTTGTGGCCAGATACATTTTCTTCTAGGTCGAAGCTGACCTGATAAATTGTGAAACAGTGGCAGGACGAGGCGGGAGCTTGCAGCGGTATTGCGGCATATTGGTTATATGTGGGTGCTGTGGGTCTTTAGCCTGGGAGACGCACTGCATGGTGCTTAGTAAAAGGAATCTGACACCGACTTCCACCGGGAGACAGTCAAGCGATGGTATAGCCTGTGAGGTAGGTGCAGACTTCTGAAGAGGATCTACTGCTTTGAGAAGGCATTCAACAGGGTATTGTCCACTTCTGGCCTCAGCAGTATTCTCACAGTTATGCCCACACCTTTTCTAGAATGTTAAGTTCGCATAGGGACATGGGCCAGGTAAACAGCATAGTATTTTTGGTAGTTCACTGAAATTTCAACACCACTGTCTTGGACATATTTAAGCAAAGTCAACTCTCCTTCATACCAGCAGCAACTGCGCAGTGTTGCCTTGGCTGTCAGATTTCCTAGTAGGCGCTGGCTCTCAGTGTGAGCGGTGGATATTTGGAAATGCTTCTAGTACTCACCTGGGCCAGAGAGTGCGTGTACATGGAAACAGAAGAGAGGACTGATAAGACACTGCACACTTCCCCCTTGTACCAACTCTGCCAATATGGCGTCCGAAATTTAGAAACCCACAGAGCAACTTGGTAACAGGTGTTATTATGTTGCTCAATGAATCAGCCCGGTGGGATAAAGGGCTGAGACTGCACTCCAGGCTGCACCTGTGGGTTGCACCACATGCAGTCAAGCGCTTATCTCGTTGAGCTATCCTACTTGCACATGGTAACATGCTGAATAACTTTACCTGGAAATTGGGGGGTATCATTGTTTTTCCGGCAGGAATCTGAAGAACCATCTTCTCGCCTTCAAAGAGCCAGAGGTCCCACTTGGACTGGTTGATGAGCAGGGCCCAGGGCAGGAGGTCGACCAGCAGAGTTTTCAGGCACGGCTTCCAGACTGAAAGCTTGACTCGCATGGGGCTGTCCCACTGAGCTAGCTGCTCGCTGCTGTTCCAAAGAAAACGCACGCATGTTATTACAGCCTTATCCGACACAGCTAAAGCTAGCATAACATCCTATGTCATGAAATGGCAGCCTGCGTTTCCTTTGTTAGTGCAGAGGGGGAGGCGCCTGATCCCTGATGGCTCCCACTGGAGCAATCGGAACCTCTTCATGACAGGAGTCAATATTAAAGAGGGTTCGAGCCAAGCGCTAGTCCACCGCCAGTGCTCCCAGGATGCAACACAGTCGAGCATTTACTGAGGATAGTGCACAACAAAGGGATGTGTCGTTACTCACTTAATCAGCTAAAACTGTAACACTAAACATCTAAAAACAAACTTGCATTACAACACGCCGAGAACAAACATTTTAGCCGTCTAAACAAGAACACAATTCTGAATATAATAGCAATCACATGCATTATTTCCTGTAAAAAAGTGGGCTTGAGTTTGAAAGCCTGCTATAGGATTGCATTCACTTTTCTGTATCTATAGTTAACAGGAGGATCCCCCCCATGGCGTCCCAAAGACATAGAAAGGACGCTTAGCGCAGTTGTGGGGTTGTGTTAAACTCTGCAGCGAGGCCTCATTTGAGTTGTTTGATCCTTGCAAAATGGCAGCACTTTCATTCTGGAAAGGCACAGCGTGTGCCACATATGATGTGCATCATGAAGTGAGCATCAGTACTATCGTTAACCTTGCCGTGACGTGGGCATTTCCAGACGCCCCCTGTTTCACCCCCTGTCTCCCAGACTCGCCACCTGCGCCTCAAGGACCTTCAGCACACGACCGAAGGGCAAGAGGTGGCATAAGTGAACACGTGGCTTATTATCCGAGGCCAGAAGCAACTGCTCTTCCCAAATATCAACATGTCCCCCCAGTGGCAAGAAGTAAAAGTGCTACCTCACATGTTGTGTTATGCTGACTTATACGCGCACCACCAGGCGCTCACATGGCTCTGTAAGAAAGTGGGTGGGGGTAGGTTCGTGCGGGACGAGGGCTAGGATAGATGCTGTGCTCTTCTGTTGGTACTTGCAGTAACAAGAGAAACTCGTGTCTGTGCGTGTTGGCTCTCTGAGTGTGCTTTGTGTTCACTGGGGTTATTGTGTCCTCAGGGGCAGTGTCCAGTGTTTGGGTTGTCTGCCCGTCTTCCCAATCGTGCCTATGTAAAGAAGCACAACACCAAATTGTACACGTTTCCACCACTTTTACCAATTGTCCATACAGAATCAATAACGTAACAATGACTAACGGGTAAATGTTACCAGCGGAAAGGGGCACTTCGTTTATGAGAGGGGCATGAACATAAAGGGTGGGGTCATATGCAACAGCCCTGAAAAGCAAGGCTGCAGGACAGAAGAAGACGGTCACACTCACAGAATAATGGGGGCGGGGGGGGTGTGTGCCAAACCTACTGGGCAATTCCCATGTGGTATGTGTGCAATGTGTAGATCTAGAATTAAGGGCAAAGTGGAAACGTAGCTTTGCGAATTGCAACTTCGACATGGAGATGTATAGCATAGTTGGCTCGCGCAATCTTCGATATAGTGGGATAACTGAAAGTTGAACATTAAAACTCGCATTATTGGGCTTAGGGGATGCATAAATGAGCAGGTTCAGCCAGCTCCACTTCTGCAACATGAATGGTTAATGGTTAGGTGCAGAAGACTTCTGGAACACTGTTGTTAAAGATGGATGTATAACCAAGCAGAAACTCTGAGATGGGCTTAACAAGGGAGTAGAATGAACCAAAGTACCGAGCTAATGAAGGCCTTCATTAACAGCACTAGGATGAGAGAGAGTTTGCCATTATCCCATAGGAACATTCAATAGAGCAAACTATTTTGCTGTCAGAAAGTGGGTGGCCATTCAGGTGGCGATGGTGAAGGGGATGTGATTTGGAAGTATACTTATGTGTCGTCTGCATATTGGTGGAAATGGGCATTGGGGTTGATGAGGGGAGACAGAGGATCCTTGAGGTACCCCACACTTGACTGGGGTGGCATTGGATCGATAAGGAAGCATGGACACACAGGGTGTGCTGCCAGAGAAGTGGGAGGTGAACCCCAGTTCTTCTCCTTGCCAGTCTGGAAGGAACTAACGTGATGGTGAACAGGAGACCAATAAAGAAACCAGGCCCGTCAGTTTCGCATCACAAACACGTGTCAGATTTTGTGATAAGAAGGACAAGGCCCGCACCTGTTCCGAGCGTCTGGGAAATGCAATCATGAGACCAGGTGCACCTTTACTGAAGGAGTTGCATCGGCACAGACACGCTCAAAATAATCCTAAACAGGTTACAAGTCATGCACCAACCCATTAGTGTGGTGAGTCGAGTACACACTGATATGGTCCCTACATACAAGATACCGTGAATAAGACACGGGAGGACTTCAACAGGGACAAGATCTGAAGAACCTTGTTGTTACAATGGAACTTTTTTGTTACTGTGCATGACGTTGTTTATTGCATTATGTGACACATTATTATGAACTGAGTGTGAACACACTGCGCTGTCATTAGGAATCTAGTTTTGAAACCGATGAGATCATTTAGGGAAATAAAGTAGATGGCCCAGATTGCTGGGATTTCATAAAATCACATTAAATGATATGTCTGCAAGAGACGTGGGCAATGACTGAAGTAAATTGCCCACGATTTAAGGCGTGTTAATGTGGATCAGGGTTGAAAGCCCGAGATCCAAATGTTCGAGGGAGAAAAGACCGAAGATTATTTTTCCAAAATAATCTTCAGACTTTACTCGTGAACATTTCTGATTTGGCCACCTACCCCACCACTCACTCCCCCAATAACCCTCCCTTATCCCACCCCACCACACTCCACCCCCCTACTTACCTCGCAGTGTCCTTGAAACACCTGTTCCCTTTCACTTATGTGATCGGCAACAGGCGCTGCAGGGTGCTTTCCTTTTCTTGGATAGCTGCAGGGGACACCCCCGGCAACCTCTGCTAACAATATAGTGATCAAGGGTGTGGGCATGGGCGTAATTATAGTGGGGACAGGGGGTTTTGTCCCCCCCAACTTCTGTGGCATGCCTTTTTGTCCCCCCAACTTTTGGAGGGAGGGCAGGGGTGCCGCAATCATCAATTATGTAATTGGACAGTGCGAGCCCAGCTGGGATACCCAGCAAGGCTTGCACTGTCTCATTACATAATGCTGAGATGCTTGGCAGCCCCGCTGCAACACATTCAGGGCCGGGATGCCCTGCTTGGCTCAGTCAGGGTGCTGAACCGGGTGTTGCAGGGCCTGGTGCCTGTGCTGCCACGCTAGCAGCAGCACTTCCAAGGGCCGCGGCGCAGAGAATCGGTTTCCGTGTTTGTGCGACACAAAGACAGGAACTAGGAAGCTCATTCAACTTGCTGGTTTCTGTCTGGAGGTGCGTGAGTGCGAATAGGTTAGGTCGGTGTAACATGAGACGTGGCCCGAGCGGCATTTGAAAGCGGAGCAGAGGTACTTTTTTAAAATTTAAATAGTTTTTAATTGTGTTTATGTATGTTTGTTGGGGGGCTGGACTGCAGGCTGACCCTAGTGAGGGCGTGTGTCACATTTGGACAATGTGAGCAGAGCTCACAGAACACATTATTAAGGCCCCAGGTATGAAGACACAATAACAAATGGTGCATTCTCTGTGGCAAGCCACAGCTCTGCAACGCCTCTAAAATTAGTTTTGCCACTTTTCAGATGCTACTAAAGCACCACCATCCTAATTTCACAATTAAGTTGGTGGAAGGTGCGCCCTCCCAAGGTAGAGTGGAAAGAGTCAAGCTGAAAAAACCTGTGACCCAAAACTGTTGTACTCTGCAAATTCTGCGAAATGAATTTGAGTGCTATACGCCTTCCAAACATGGTGAACTTTTGTTAAGCAGTTTTTGCTCTAGGTGCGCAGAAGGAACCCTATGGGATTTTCTGTTAAAAGCACACTTTTAGGAACCCTGTATAACTTTCCCCCCTGCTGCCAAAATGATCTTCACCAAACTGGCAAAAAGTATTTAGAGTTTTGCAGACACTTTTTCAGGACAGTTTGGTGCAAATTGGTACATGGGTGTCATGTTTCAGGTTACAGGCCACCTAAAATTGCTTCACTTACCAAACTAAGCAGGGGAGTATCCAGCATTGTAAGAGTGTGGGGTAGGAGGGAGCAACGAATTGCAGTGTGTGGAATCCACATGGTCTCATTGGCACCCGCAAACCGCCCACCCCTGCCCCAATCTACTTTTTTGGTAGCATTAGTGGAAAATGGCACACAGTGTGGGGGACACACCTGCAGTCCCCAGCACTGAATGCGTGATTTGGTCGAACTTTTCGGCCACACAGAGTTTTCAAATGGCCAAAATTCGGCCAAATCACACGTTCGGGCATTTAAGCTCGGTCATTTTGGACGTTTACATTTAACACTATGGTAAAAAAGTGTCCTAGAGGTAGGCCAACAGGGGGGCTAGCTATTTGGGTCAAACTTTCTCTGCAGGCTAAAAGTGCAATTGTTGACACATAACACATAAATATGTAAGCTACAAGGGTTAGGTTTCCCTGTAATCTCAGCAACTTTATCATTAATATATATTTTAGACCTGATCAATCAACCACTGCCTCGCTAGAAAATGATTTACAACTTTTACTTGATCACAGGAATCCGGATGATTATAATTGCTGGGGATTTTAACATGCTGTTGGAACCACCTACGGACTCAGACATCCTAATGCAAGAAGAAAACAAAATATGGGGTGTACCCCTCCACCACTTCAAATCCCCCTCAATATACTCACCAGCAGGTGTCCATTGTAGCATTACTGAGGTTCTGTTAGGAATTAGGGCAAGTAATGGGAGATTTCAGGGTGATAGCCCTGCCCAACCAACTTAGAGAATTCACTCCCTGATTGATTACATTTTTGTAGATTTAAGTTACTGGAGTGAGGTTCTAAACTTCACGATGCTGAGGAATGTGGAAAGTGATCCTGACCCTATTTTATGCTCAGTATCTCATCCAAACAGGGAAATGATGGGGTCTATAACATTTAACCAAACTGTTTTCATGAAGAAGAGCTGGTTTAAATTGAATAAAGCTTGTACAATTCCAACCTTATATAATGACCTCCTACCAACTATCTGAATATGCAAAGCCTACACAGACTCAAGATCCAATTATCTTTTACAATAAGTTGACCAATGTAGGAAAACCCTTAGTTATGTCACATGTTGCCAAACATCATTCTGATATTCATAAAGTAAATCACACTAACTGGTACGCTGTGGAGTGTCGTGCAGCAAACAAGGCTTTAATTGAGGCAGTCAAATTGAATTAAGTGAATCTGATGGAGAATCTGTGGCCAGTCAAAGGGCAGTATATAAAGAACTAATATATAGGGAAAAGCCAGAGCACGCTGAAGTGCCATGGCAAAACTTAAGCATGACCGCTAAGGTCAATAATAAGAAAACTTTCTGGAAGCTAGTTCATAACTCTCAGAATGGCATCACACATGATAATATTAACAAGGTAACATCAGAAGCATGGCATTCCCATTTTAGCTCCCTTTGGAAAAGTGAGGCAGTAGAAGCTAATCTTCTCACAAGTCAAAGTATTATTTCATTGGATTATGATGGCCTTGAGCTCACGCCCTTCACACTTCTGGAGGTTGAGGCAGTATTCCTGTCTTAGAAAATGGACAAGGCACCAGGTCCTGATTTTATCCCTATAGATATATTTAAGGAGCAACCAAAAATATAGGTCCTGTACCGCACAACGTTTTTTTAATGAGCTTCTTAGTTTGGGGTTACTCCCATGAAGTTGTTAGGGCCGCATACTGGTTCAGATGTACAAAGAGGGGGCTGCTAATCTAACTCGAAACTATAGGCCTATTTCCCTTCTTGACTCTTTGGGAAAGATTTTGGGGAAACCTTTAGAGACAAGGTTGGAAGACTGGTGCACCGAGCATAAGGTGCTTTCTCCGCTGCAGGCAGGATTTAGCAAAGGGGTCTTGACAACTAACCAGGCGTTCCGCCTACTTTTAATATTAAACAAATTTGTTATTCTCAAAAAGCAACCACTATTCCTTGCCTTTGTTGATCTTGAAACTGCTTTGGATAGCGTTTCTCGCTCGAGACTATGGATTGCCCTGGAGTAACTTGCTATCCCTAGCCCTCTTATATCCGCTATCCGCTTACTATACTCTAATGATTATGCCTGGGCCAGGGGAAATGTACACACGTGTCCCAGTGAAATATTTAACATCAACATTCGAATTCGTCAGAAATGTGCTTTGGAACCTATGCTCTTCTTGCTGTTTATTAACAATTTAATAACAATAATTTCAGAGCTGCTGTCAAATGATGGAAGAATAGAAAATTGCAACACTTTTTTACACCGATTATGCAATTCTCATATCAAAAAGGCCTATGGCACTGAGTTCCAACAACTAACTTTCCACGAACAGCTTGAGAGCAGGGGGCGAAGACTAAACAGTACAAAAACAAAGATCCTTTAATGCCATCCCCCAGATATAGGAAACATCTAAACTTGTCATTTACTCTTGGAGGGAAAAAATTGGATACTGTGGAGTTCTTTGACAATCCTGGCACCAGGCCTGATGCAACACTTTCATGCAAATCATTAATCAGGAAGGGTGGCAACATCCTGGGCCATAAAGTCGAAGCAATGTTAATGTTCTCCAAACAATTTGATGACAGAATAGTTTCAAGTGATCTTGTGGTCTATAAGATGCAGGCAGTTGTGATGTTGGTCTATGCTCAGCTATGGGGCCATAGCGATGTTAGTCAAATCCAAATTAGGGAGAACAACATTTTTAAGAGGTTACTCTCATACAACAATTCCAACATTCTTGGAATTGGGCCTGAGAGGTATCTCTTACAAATTGAAACTGAAACCATTGATACATTGGATGAAAATCTGGATAAGTGACTACATTAAAGATGTGTTTAATTAATCTTTTGGATTCCCCCCGAGTAGGCACCATACCATGGTTAAATTATTTGAGAGACTTGCTAATTAGACTACATCTTCTGGAATTCTGGTCCCATCTCTAACCTATGGGCCCACAATCTAAAATCCATCTAACTAAAGGTTTTGACCTATGTGTTGATTCAGATATTATTTGCCGGATGACTAAGGCAGTATTGTTATTGAATACTTGCGCCATAAAGATATCAACGACTTAGATCTTTATATAGATAGACTAGCAAAAAATACCGGTTCCCCGAACGGGTTCTGTTGACAAACATGACAACACTCAATTGTTGAAAATCAATGATCCTGAAGGTCGCTGTTCCGATTCGCTTATCCCTTGATGTGGTTTGCACTCTGAAGTAAAATGCACTGAAAATGGGCGTGTGTGGCTGACTGACATACCCTGGACTAGATGTTGGGGGGAGGCGAGAGTTGGTGTGCTGCTGCATACGGGGACCTACTGTGCTCGCT
Source organism: Ambystoma mexicanum (assembly GCF_040938575.1). Taxonomy (NCBI): domain Eukaryota; kingdom Metazoa; phylum Chordata; class Amphibia; order Caudata; family Ambystomatidae; genus Ambystoma; species Ambystoma mexicanum. The sequence goes on along the minus strand of NC_090933.1, from coordinate 919,017,125 downwards.
TCCCACCTGTTGCCTCACCCTGGTGTGGTGCAGTTCATTGCAGTGCATTGATGTGCAAATGTCCCAGAAACCATCCATTCTAGGTTTGAGGACCGGTCCTTCTACGACCACTTTGATGTTTTGCCGATTTCAGGAAACCGTCTCATGTGTGAAGGTGCTGTAATCTGGAGAAAGGGGTGGGGTTCCCAAATGTCATGTAGCCAGTAATGTCCAGAGGGTCCTAACCGGTAACTATGCAAAGTTTTATGCAGATTGGTGAAACGGTGTGGAATTGTATAAGGAACAACGCTTCGCCAAGCCACAAACCCACACATTTTCACTTTTATAAATATAGATAGATAGAATAGATAGATGGGACTGCATGCTCTTATTGAAACTTAATTTGAGGTTTATGCTGGTTAGGTCTTTTTGTTCAAAATGGGAATCTAACCAAACAACGAAATGTCATTACTGTAAAACAATGGATAAGACAATTTTCCATGTCCTTTTGTTCTGCCCCTTATATGAAGCACTGAGTTCTCGCTGGTTGAAGCCACTTTATATACAAAAGGTACAAAAAATATTCACATCATAATTATTGTGTGCAACAAATCGAATGCCCATCTCAAAGAAGAAACAAGTTACTTACCTGTAACTCCTGTTCTCCAGCATGGGTCTGGCATGGATTTGGTCAAAGAAAAAACGGTTTCATTCTAGCTTGAAAACTGTATTTCTCCTCTAAACCAATCGCTGTCGTTTGGGTCATACTGCCTATGTCCAATGACAGTCCTCTACCTAAGCTCCGTTCCTGGAGGTCATCTTTCCGTGAAGGAAGAAGAGCCACAGAGGGGAAGGCGGGAGGGTTTGCATGTGAATCCATGCCAGACTAATGCTGGAGAACAGTAGTTACAGGTAAGTAACTTGTTCCTTCTCCAGCATGGGGTCTGGCATGGATTCCGATGCTCATGAATAAAGATTACACAGCAGTACACATACACAACCACAGGTGGTGGCAAGGCTCAACATAAGTAAAAACACTCACCTCTGAAACAGATGCACCTCAAATGAAGAGGTTGCTTAGCACCACTTGGGCGACCCAGGACATCTCCCTGGAATCCCTGCTGATGCAGTAGAACCTGGTGAAGGAGTGCATGGTCCTCCACATAGCAGCCCTGCAGATGTAGAGCAGGGGCACACCAGAAAGAAATGTCGTTGTTGCTGCGATGGCTCTGGTGGAATGAGCTCTCAGCCGGCCTGGAAGGGGTCTGTTAGCCAGCCGATGACAGTGCATGATGCTGTCCGAGAGCTACCTGGAGATGGAAGCCTTCGACAAGGCTGTCCCATGATTAATAGGTCCAAAATTGACAAACAATTGAGAAGTCTTCCGACACCAAAGGCTCGCTGAGGGGGAACTTCGATGCCACCTTCCGCATAAAGGTGGTGGTGCGTACGCAGCATCATCATTGAACCATTGCAGGACAAGTACGGCTGCTTGCAAGACCGGGCTTGGATCTCCCTGACCCACCTGGCCAAAGTGATCACCACAAGGAAAGCCATCTTCCACAAGAGAAACTTGAGCAGGGCTTGATGCATCGGCTCAAAGGGCACCCCCATGAGTTTAGTCAAGACCACATTGAGTTCCCAAGCTGGAGCAGGAGCCTTTACCGGCAAAAAAGTCCTGAAGAGACTTTGAGGAACTCCTTGATGAGTCTGTACGACCACAGGGAAGGCCTACCTGGTGCCCTGGTGTAGCGGGATATGGGGCCAGGTGCACCGTGATAGAGCCCGTCCAGCCCTGACCAAGGAAAGATTGTATGGTAGGAGCTGCCGGGCTGCGACATGCAGAGGGGTAATCTTCTGAGCCCAAAAGCGCTTCCACTTATGGCCGTAGCATGTCAACGTTGAAGAGGCTCTGGCCTTGGCCAGGATGTCCTTGCACTCCACAGGTAAAGAATAATGTCCAAATTGTAGGGCTGCAGGAGCCAGGCCCTGAGGTACAGAATCGCCCCTTACTTTTTGTAGAGAAGATTAGGAAGCAGTGGCAGCCTGATGTATGGAGCCGCCGACAGACGTAGCAGGACTGGATAGCAGATTTGTCATGGCCACACCGGAGCTACAAGTATCATCCTGCAGTGACACTGTCCGAGTGTGTTGATCACTTGTAGCAGGAGCGGGAAAGAAGAAAAAGCATATAAGAAAAGTCCCTCCCACAGGAATGAAAATGCACCCCACAGCTGCGGGAACCTGCTGGCGAACATCTGGCACTTGCAATTAGTTGCCGTCGAGAAAAGGTCGATCTGGGGTTGACCACATTCGTGGAATGGAAGATCCACTTGGTCCTGGAGAAGCTCCTAATCGTGGCAAGAACGTATCTCCCCACTGAGAAAGTCTGCGCTGGTGTTCCTGGTGCTCGCCAGGTGAAAAGGGACATGAAACATGTCCTGAAGAATAGCCTAGAGCCACAGATCCTGGGCCTCACTGAAACGAGCCGGAGAGCACGTCCCGCCCCGATTCCGGATGTTGAACATGGTGATGGTACTGTCTGTGAAGATCCTTGCCCCGGAGCGATGGCAGGAAGGACTTGAGGGCCCAGAAAACAGCCTGAAGCTCCAGGACGTTCATGTGAAGGGTCTTTTCTTCTGGCAGCTGGAGACTTCTGGCGTGCAACTGTCTGGTGTGAGCTCCCCAACCTTCCAGAGAAGCATCCCTGGTGACTGTCTCCTGGTAAGAAGGAACTTGGAATGCGGCCCCTTGCATGGGATGAGAGTGCACACTCCACCACTGTACTGCTCGACGGAACTCCTTGTTGAGGGCGATCCTGTCCGTCCAGGATCCCGAGACTTGCAGTCACCTCACATCCAGGGACTCCTGGAGAGGCCTCATCTGTAGTCTGCAGAGGACGACAAGGTTGATGCAGGAGGATGCCATACCCAGCAGCGACTTGACGACAGGCACTCCACCATCCCTAGGATGCCTATTATTTTCTCTTCCGAGGGAGACGCCAGACAAGTTACTGTGTCAGGATCCCAACAACAGAGAGTTCTGCGATAGCTCCAAGCAGTACTTTGGATAATTTATGGAGAATCCCAGATCCGTTAACTGACGCGCGGTCCTTGCTGTGTGCTGGCTCACCAGAGCATGGTAGGTAAGGTAAGGGTTGACATAGATGCCCTCCAGACGAAGATGTGCCGCCACCGAAGCCAAGAACTTTGTAAAGACCATTGGGGCGATTTAAGTCCTAAGGGGAGCCTCTTGAAGTAATAGTGTCGCCCCTGGACCACGAACCGCAGGAACTTCGCTACTTCCAGTGAATGGGGATTTGAAAGTAGGCGTCCTCCAGATCCAGAGTCGCCAGGAAGTCCCCATCCTCCAGGTGGCCGAGCACGTACTGCAACCTGACCATCCCGAATTGCTGGGACTTCAAGTACCTGTTGAGGCATCTTAGGTTCAGGATCGGTCTCCACCCTCCTGACTTCTTTCGGACCAGAAAGTAACACAAGTACAATTCGGAGCAGCAGAAGTCAGGGGGGAAGGGCTTTATCACACCCTTCTTTAACATGGCTCTCCTTGTGTTGACCCACCTACAGACATGGGCCCTTGAACCCCTTCATTGTCCGAATAATAGTCTTCGAGCAGTTTGTCTCTGCCCTCATCGGAGCTCGTATAAAATCTGTACCTGTCTCTCCGGGACAGCCTGTGGTTCCGTACCCTTCTTAGGCTCTGTAGGAGTTTTACCCTTTCCCCTCTCTGGAGAATTCTAGAGAGGAGCGGCTGCTGTCCCCATTCCAGGCACCTTCGCCAGAGCCGCAGCAGCTGCCTCACCCTGTGGCAATAGGGACACTCACGGGGTGGCCTTCAACGTGACTGTGGACACCACGTTCGTGTCCAGCCGTCCTTTTGACAAAGTAGTAGTGGTCGGCGAGGTCGTCAACGGGGTGGTAGCAGGAGCCTTTGTCGACATGGCCGTGACCGCTGATTACAAATTTGTTTTGGGCGGTTCAGCTGCCAATGGCCACCTTTAGATCTCTCCTTCGTCGCCTTGTCCACTGATGGTAAGCAGAGCTTTGAAGGAGTCAAGGGCTTTCGCTTAGAACGGAGTGCCCCTCACCGGTAGGGTTCCCGTAGAAGTGGTTGGTGACAGAGACCTTGTCCTTGCCGAGCTGGGACCCACAGCAGCGACAAACCCAGTGGGATCAACGACGTGCAGCCTTGCCTTCTTTTGGACCCCAAGGGTGAGGCATCCTGAATGGATCTCAACCTCTTTTCTGAGGGAGTTTGTTCATGGGACCGGCCGGTCCTGGGGGGAAAGCATGACCATGCTTGGAAGCATAGTTAGAGGCCTTGCCTGATTTGAGCCATGCTGCCAGCCTGCTGTAGAAATCCTTCTTTCTCTTTTTTGAAAATCCACGACAGAACTTGCATCCCTCCTCATCATGGTCCGGATGCAGGCAATACAGACATTTATAGTGTTGATTTTCGACGTGCACTTTTCTCAATCCACATTTCGCCAGAGTTTGATGAGGCATCTCTTCTACTCGGACAGCCCCCGCACCGCTGCACCCTAACTTATACCCTTAGACCACACCCGCCTATTATGCACTATAGATATATCACTTTACCTACCATTTTCGGAGAAATAAATTCGGTCACTTCTCTTTAGATAAAATCACATTCGAACAAATATACGGAAACAGCCCGGTCATAGCTTGGACATTGGGTAACATACATTTCAGAATGGGCCTTCATAGTATTCAGCTGTTACTTCCATTATATCCAATTCCACCATTTTACTGGATGCCATGTAACAGTCATAAAACGGATTTATATTGAATCTTATAAAAAATACTAAATGCACAGTGGTCACGTGTCTGCAAACATGCATTTTTCTAGGTGAATGGTTGTACACTGAAGCAACTTTATTTGCATAACAATATTAAACCGGGTCATCAACCTTGAGCTTATACAGGAGGAAATGAAATAATGCATATTTGTTCACATACATTTAAAAATCTGCATACACAAATCCAGCTTCCTAGCTCTACTAGCCTACTGGTTCTTGTGATGTCAGCCAGTACCTACTCAGTGTATAATATAGATTTCTAGATTTCTGTAAAACCATTCAGACACTGAAAGCAATGGCGCTCAATCATTACCTGTCTGAATCCTGTTTGTTATAGGGCCAGGCGGTTGGGGGGGAGCTGTCCCTTCTATAAAACTCCGAGACCAGGGCTGTCAGAGAACCATTGGGATGGGTTGTGGTAGCAATCTGTTTGATAAGAGTTGTTGAGATGGGGACAGCACATTCCGAAGGATCATCTTCTTCCCTAAAAAAGGCCAAAGAATGAACATGTCAATACCACTCACTCAAAATAAAGCCAAACCATTTATTGAAGGGTTCGTTTGCAGGAAAGGAACTGGAAAACCTGGTGAAACACTAGGACAGGTGGAAAAAGTTTCCTTTTAAGTCCCTCAACTTCTATGATTGCCAAAGAGTGGAAAAGATGAAGATGGTCCTCTGATGGAAACTGAAGCAGGCTAACCTTATTTTCTTAAGGAGTGGCCTCTGTGCCCTGCTAAGGTTCCGTGGTTTCCTCCAGGGCTCTCTGCCTGGAACTGTGCAACACATGCATCAAAGCTTGCCAGTGTAGATGGACCAAATCCCTCGTTTGCTCCACTTAGATGGTAAAAGGACGACCCGCACATCTTTGTCAAGGCTAATCCTGTTGGCTCTATAGTAATCACACCCCACAGCAAATAAGAATGGCATGTGTAAATATCCTGCTCATATTACTTTGTTTAGATCCATTTTTTAGAAGTAAAGTTATTTCTAACACTGCACCCAAGACCGAAAGAAAGGGCCTAAATTGTATCCGTCTGTAGGGCATGGCCAGCCATAAGTACTCAATCCTAGTTGAGCAAAACATAGGAAAAACCGAGAGATCCTCGTGGAATTTGGAACCTGGGAAAAATATAGTACTGTTTTTTTCTTACAATGATGACGGTATAATTATGTATCGTGTAAATATGTTGTAAATGTTGACCCCTCACTATTTTCATTTTAAAAAGGGAGTGACATTAAAAAAGTCAGTCACCACTTAATGGGGGGCCCTGTCTCGCATTATCCTGAGAAGACCGTGCCAATCATAAAACAGGCACAGGGAGACCCCATCGCAAAATATATGTATTACATGTATGAAAAAGCTGAAAAGCTAGTTAAGTCACTAGCTTCCCATCAGTGTGTCATATTCGGTGGATTGGTGCTGGTGTATGAATATTCATGTTATAACCTTTTAAACTTCAGGATTGACATTGAGACACTGCCACACTGTGTTCATCCTACACTGTCTATATCTGGGGCTCAGAGTCATCCTGTCTGGTGTCTTGCAGATGGAGAAAACAATAGAACTGAACACACCTGCATGCCTCGCTCCATGCTAACCAACAGAGCGCATGTTCTTGATAGGTCATGGAGGAGGTTTTGACCAATCTTATTTTTGTTCTGCTTGTGCAGTTTTGTGAAGCGTGGGCCAGGCCTCGGGGGACTTCTCTGCAAGATACAGGTCTAAATTCAGACCCCTGTGGGAACAAATAACACATAATGGTTGGGAAGGGCTATTGTGATTCAGGGTACCCTTGACCTGCCATTTGGCAGAAATGAGTTGGATGCAGGTCTTCATCTCGGAGACCTCAGGTTGGCATCATCCAGGGGGATTTGGGTGGGGTCAACCCAATCAATGGGAGTGTGTGTGGAAGTGGTGAGGCGGTAGGAACGGCAAATGATGATCTGATCATTGGAAGGGTTTAGGCATACAAGTGTGCTGTGTAATGGGCGGGAGCAAGCAGAATGGTCTGAGCGGGCTGGAGTAGGTGAGGCCCAATGTCCCGACGGCGGCTTGTTGCTTCATAGGGTAGTGGTGAGAAAAGCGTGGAGCATCTATAGTGTGGTGAGCCGACTCCTCGCACATAAACATTCACTACTTCCAAGTGGTTTCTTGAATGTTGGACAACATTTCGCAGTGACACGGCACAATGTCCTTTTACAAGCGAACGTGGCAAAAATGAAACTTTCAAATACAACACGAGTGCGCCCTTTCAGACAAGCTCATCAGACATACCTTGCCTGAAATGTCAGGTGATGCGTCATGTCAGGCTCGATGTTCTGCAAGGATTTCTCCTCTCCTTGGCCTGGTACAAACTGCGTTTCGCTCAATCCAAGACTCCTTTTCTCCAAATGGATGATAATGGGATCAGGCAGATGGCTCCTCATGATAAAAAGTGGGCTGAACACAATCTAGTGGAACAAAAGAACAGAGTGACTTTATTCTTTACTCGTTCCAGCTGCTCGCGGAAAAGAACGCTCCATAAATCCCCTTTCCCGGTCATTCTGACCCTAATTGTTTCAGAACAAGAGAAGTTAGAGCCATCCGCCATTTTTAAGACGTGGAAGACACTCACCATTCTCTGCTGAACTTGCGAATTGAGCTCCAAAGTCAGGCGCGTGCACCACACATAAATTACCGAACCATTTGAAGATGGAACCTGCAGAAAGAAAGATGGCTGATGTCAAGTAAGTCATAACCTTTTAAATGGTTAAAAATAAAATTCAATTAAGACTTCAGGACAACCCAACTAATTCAGAGACCAAACTAGACTTCAAAACCGCTTTTGAAAGAAAAATATAATATACAGTGATCTTAAAATACAACGTATATGGAACCAACAAAACCAAAGTGGATTTTCGACTCGGAGCAAGCCACGCAGCTCTGAATCCAGTGGGTCACCGTGAGGACACATCAAGGGTGCATGGAGTCCCCCAAGAACTTTTACATCATCGGAGAAAACAGAACCCAGACTTGTATTTTGTCAACACGTGCAACATTTTAAATGTGAACACGTGTGGCCCGCTCCTTGACATGAAAGCGACCAGATGTCACTGATTTACCACCTGAAAAGTTCTAAGTGGTGACGGGTGCTAAGTGTTTGCTAAAAATATCAGTGAGGGCTAATCCAGGGATTGTTCTGATTGGCATATTTAGAGTCGGGGAGGATCGAGAACGAGCGCCTGCTCATCCCCAGCGGCTCCCTTGTCACACCCACTGGGGCCAGCACTTGAACATTGCCGCTGTTGCGTTAATCCCTACGCAAGCTCGACTTCACAGACCATGTGTCTTCGTTCAGCGGCACTTTCTAAACTACATTACAAAAAATTATACTAACTATATCATTTACAGATTTGGTTAACAGTTTCTATAGTTCCAAAGCCTTCCTAATCAAATGGTAAAAAAAAGTGAAGAGCGCTCTGGGTTTTCCATGCATAGTCCAATTTCTATGTTCTATTGCATTTTATCTTTGGGCTTTTATAGAACACAAACCATGACAGGAAACACCGGAGCGCTGTACACGTCATTTAGGGTAACATTTGAGGTATGGGGAGGTTCACAGTATGTGGCAGGGATGTTGCAGCCATAGGGGTGGGATGTGATATGAGAATGCAAGAAGCCTGGGCACAATCGTAGCATTTTATTTTCACGTTGTTCAATAAAAGTGATCAGTGCCTGGATTTCTGCAATTATAAAGCTGGAATAGCAGAGTCAAAGTTTCCTTTGCACGAGGAATTCTATTAAAATGTGTGACTGATTTGTCAGGTCTTTTTCCTTCACAGCTTCATCACTTGATAATTGATACAAAGCCTTACCTGCCGCACTGACCTTAGGTTGCATCCACCCAATGTTTCAAAGCCTACTTTGCCGGGAGGATAGCTCAGCGGCAACGTGCTCGCTTTGGAAGCAAGACGACACGAAGCAACGCAGGTACGATCGCCGGGTCCACGCATAGAAACCTCTGGGTATTTAAGAGCGTTATGAATACGCAATCACGACAACTACTTCTAACCAATCTGTTACATGGCCAAAGCCTTGAACGCATAAGTATTACCTGGGCCAGTGCAGCCAAGGAGCAGGATTTCCAGCCTATAAATGGCCAGTTGTCCTGTAGCCAGTGCTGCATAGTACCCAGGCTCTCTGTGACTTTCCCATTACTCCCAGAAACCCCCCAGAATGGCCCGGAGGTATCGGAGTGTGAACTGCATACAGTTGACACCGCTGTCAGAGCCCATTAATCACCCATCAATCAGAAAATATAGATTTTGAACAGCTGTGGCGATAGACCCATTCCTTTAGGCACCCCACAGGTAATGGTTGTGTTGGCTGAGATGTAATTACCAAGTCGGACTGCCTAGCACCTATCTGAGAGAAAGGATTGGATCCATGTAAATACCGTACACCATGCACATAAACTGGACCAAGACACTAAGCAGTGCAATACAATCTAGAGTGTCCATGGCAGCTGAAGACTGAACATGGTAACAGCAGAAACCATCCACTCATCACCTGTAGTTTTTCTTTCGGTAGTGAAACGGCACTTCCAGCACTGTGTGCTAAATGAAACTTAGATTGGCGTTCTCCTAGCAGCCCCTAGGTCGGCTCCCCTGAATGTTACATCAATGAATGGGATGTTGGAAATGGGTTTACAGGACAACTGGGACTGGGGCATTGACGTGGGAAAGGAACACACAAAGTATTTGGGCATACGGTTTCCCAGAAACAAAGGACATTATACCATAATGTGGCACTCCTCCTTGCCGCCCTGTGGATATTGACAGTTGCGAAGACATAACATTGATGGTATTGGTAAACAGGGTGTGGATAAAATGGTTGCGTTGCTATGCCTAATGAATGTCAAACAACTTGCATGTTAAGATACTGGTGAAGGTGTGCTGTAGATTGTATGCAATTGTAACAAAATAACTTGGGGAGGTAAGGAACCGCTCTTCTCTAAGAAGACCCTGCACACCCGTACAATCTGCAGGTTGAGGCTTACCATGTTTTAGCCGTATCAGAACAGCCTTGTATTGTCTCAAGCAAGGCCTTTCTCCCCGATGGAGCATGAGAAGTTACTGGCATCGGTCAAGATTGAATCTATCATGTCCCCAACTGGATACTTAGCACTCACCATCCTGGGTGTCAGGGTAAAGCGGCAGAATTTGTGCCTAGACACATCTTAAAAGGCACACAGAGCTGTGCAGAAGCTATGGGCCACCAGAAGGATATTTTCTATAGCCCAACTCTGGTGCCACCCAAACACAAAGATGACGGGTACAATGCTATGGTGAGATGAATGAATAATCAGGGGGGTATTGCTGCTCAGCCACCTGTATATGCGTGCCAGACTGAAGTGATTCACAACTCTGAGCTCAGAGGTCAAACTCCCATGCAATTAATTGTGGTTCAACCATGAATCTGCAGCATGGTCAAAGCATGGACAGGAAGCTGCTCAGAGCCAAAGAAACATCCCATGGAGGTGTTAAAATAGCCAGCTTTTATGTGAGGGGTACTACTGATGTCTGTTGAGATCTGCAGGTTGTGGGAAGTTGACAACATGCAGCAGTTCAATTAACATTTCTATGACTGGAACGTGGAGTTGGACGTTTAGATTACAGTGGAGGCATGGCAGAAATAACAAAGGATTATTCCAAGGGTAAGTATCAACATTTCTGTCTCACTGAAAAACCAGATGCTGGACTACAGAAAACACTGGACCCTGCACTGCATGTTGAGGGCAAAGTGGGTCCGAGTCCTCCTGGAACGCTTGGAAGAGACAGAGGGGTCTACGCACACAATTCCTGGAACTGTCCTAATGTTATGTCTGGCTGTGATGAGATAACGGAGAGGATGTTACTTGTGATGGGTGCTGTGAGCTACCTTGATCTGAGAACTAAGCTATTCAAAGATGTTGCTAAGGGGGAAGTGAAGAACAGATTGAGGAGGTAGTGGGCGAGCAGAAGAAACTAATTTGGTGGAACTGTAAATGCTGAAGGTGGCGGACTGGCTGATGGACAGAAGGAAGTTGGCAACCATGGAGTGCGAGATAATCAAAGCGATGGATCACAAGCCACTATAGGAGGGCGTTTAGGAGGGGATTTCCTTGACAGCTATGAGATTTTGTGATCTACTATTATTGTTATTACAAGAATCTCTTGGGGGAACGGAGCTCATGGTCCTGGGTCCTCTGGCCAAGTGGAGTTCATGGCCATGTTCAATTTGAGAAGATGATGAGGCTGGTTTATATTTCCTCCTATACAGAAAAAAACATGTTTGTGGTGAGTAGCCTACTCTGTTCCTAAGGTATAGTCATAAATGTTCTGATATGCACCTGGCTGTGGCATGAGTTCTGTGCTAAGTCTGTGTCTGTAACCTTTACTTCTAATTGTATCTGGGATGCTGAGGGCTGGTTTGGACTCGATTTAGAACTAGATAAGTCTACTGTCGGGGTGAAGGGTGTAGGCATGTTTTGCAATCCAAAAATGTTTGTATTCTAATGTCCCCTTTGGGGATGGGTGGGCTGGCTTAGAGTGTATTGGGAATCAGATAGAAACACTCCTAGGTGGAGGGGTGTAAGCATGCGTTGCAACATAGAAAGCTGCCGAGTGTGTATTCTTGTGTTTGTGTAACAAAGTGGTATGTTCAATAAACTATACTGAAGTAATAAATTGGTTGAAAAGTTGAAGGAATTTTATAATCCAACTTTGGCTTTTTTATTACTGGGTTCACTTTTGTGTTTGTTTCAATCTATGAGGAACCACAGCGCTTTGTGGTGATGCTATCAATACAATTATGTTGATAAATTCAAAATAATCTGATGTTACTTGATTAACTACTCACTATTCTTGAAGTATTCAGTGTTTTTGCTGCTTCAAGCATAGTTTTCATCTACTTTATGGAGAGCAGTTGAGTCACTGTTTATTGCATACACAATGAGAGGAAGCCACCCATGTGCAGATAGATGCTTGCATGTAAGAGGGGAAACAATTCTTCTCAAAGCTGCTGTCTTTTGAATCTTTGAAGAACAGCTGTTTTGCGGACTTACCTACTAGATGAGACAGACTCGATTTTTAACTTCTTAAGAAAAGTTGTAAAACCTTCACTGAACTTAGCTTTTAAAGTACTATTTCTCAGGTTTGTTCATTCAGAACAACTTGCATTTGTATTCCTCTGACGTTTTCTATGCAATGTCGGACTACAGAACACGTGATTATTATCTTTCCTTAATAATCACAATGGGGGTAATGTTTTGTGACTCTTGGTTTTTCTGCTTTACAGAAGTCTCATTGAGAGTCAGCCCTAAGCTGCTAAGTTAGACAACCTCTATGTGGGTTCAGCTCTGTGTCCAAAATGCACTTTTTATGTGCTCTCTCTCATTGTAAGTTTGAATCATTCAAGTACCTTCAACCAGGAGGTTACATTTAATAGGCAACATGTTAATGCCAGTGTCACCAAAGCAGGCCTCACAAATTCTTACAAATCCTCCCAGACCTGCAAAGTGAGTTCCTTAGTTTACATACTCGACCCTAAGGAAATGCAATTGTTCAACCAATGGTGCTGGGTGACAAACTGTTTACCAGTGCTGCGTGTAACATGGTGCAGGTCACCCTTAGCACACTTCATATTTGGTCTAATGCGGATTACCAAATGCCTGCCATGGACAGTGAAACTTGTATTTGCCATTTACTGCAAACAAAGCTTGTTTGCAGTAAAAGGCAAATCAAAGTTTCAGACATCTCCATACTCGCCACCAAGGTCGAGTACCATGCAAATAATAGTCGTTCTTCAGACAATGTCCTTGCTTGGAGAGAGTTTTGAAGGGTAGTCACTGGCATAGTCTTCCATTTCCTGTACAGTTGTTTCATTGATGTGAAGAGAAATCGAGATCATAACATGGTTGGACTAGTGTACACGAGAAGGATTTTGAACGAAAACATATTTTGCAAGATTTAGCTTCTTGCAAGTATTGGAGTGGGTTGGAATAATTTCATCTGTGCATGTTTAAGTATTTCTGTCTTAAGGAATGGTGTTGCATTATTAACAAAGCAGTGGTAACATCATCTAAAACACAAAGGTTGTGATGACATCACATACATCAATGACAATACACAGTCTAGTCAATTCTATGGACCATATGTTCACATGAACATTAGTAGAAAGAATCAGCAGGAAACTGAAAAAAGAATGCCCATCTGTACAATGAACCCTGCAGTGGGATACCTAAGAATCACAACAGCTATATCTGGGTGAAGAGGTGGAAGAGAAGAGGGGTATGCTAGACACATCCAAATACCAAAAGAATGGACATGTCATAGAAGGGGCAGACATATTTTGATATAAAGAAAACCCAAGACACAGCACAAAATATGAGGCTGAAATAGTGCACACTTTAAGAGAGTTTATCTTAAGACAATGGGTAATGGAAGCATGGAACAATCTCCTACTAGAGCAGAGGTATTCAAAATGTGGGGTGCACAGCCGCATTCCCGAGGAGGTCGCCAGACCCCAGCCCACAACATAAAAACATCTTTTTTTCTTTTTAGGGAGGAAAGACAAAGCAGGACTGGGGGAGACTTGGGAAGGTGTGGCTCATCCATAATGGGCGAGGGGGCATCGACCCAGTGGCCCTCTCTCCCATTATGAAGGAGCCAGCCCAGTGAAACACTGAGCGCTCACTGAGCTGCTTTTTCCAGCTGAGAGAGTGCTCCTGGGCTGGCTAAATTGTCAAAGGGAAACATTGTTTCCTTTTGACAGTTCAATTCCCCAGCCGCACATGCTCAATGAGCCATGCAAGGCTCAGGGCGCTTTGGTTAGCCAGCCATGCATAGCTCATTGGAAATGCTGGCTGGGGAACTGCATGTCTGTGTGTCTGAGGGGGAGCTCCTGTGCCTCCTCGCACATACAGCCCATGCAGGCTGGAGCAGGGCATTTCAGCACCCACACTCAGGACCCTGCACGCATGTGCAGGAACCAGGAAGCTTTTGCTTCGCGATTCATGTTCATGATGCAGGAGCTGGAGCGGCGGGAGGAAACGTCCGGACCGGGGCAGAAGGTACGTTTATGTTCACTTATTTTTTGTTTATGTATATGGATGCGTGTATGCTAGTGTTATGAGTAAGTGTAGGATGATGGGTGCTCCTGTGAATGATAGAGTGCTTGCCGTGTGAATGTGTGTGTATTTGTGTTGGTCTGCTGAGCTGATTTTGATGAATGGGGGAGGGGTGGTGGTACAACAAATGCATTTTAAAAACGTCTTTGTTGCACAATCCCCCTACCCACCTGCCAAAATCAGCTCTCCTTCTGAGGTGCTGTGACGCCCAGAGGACAGGGATATCTTTTTACTGGACATCTATCATAGATGTCCAGTAAAACAAACCTGTTTGACTTTTTACCCAATGTTTTTTAAAAGTATGCTCTAAAATGCAACATTTTAGCACATTATAAAAAAAATATTCCAGGGGGAGCACTCCCCCGAACCACCCTTGATTGGCTTAGGGTTCCTTGCTATGCTCGGTTGCTGTGGCATATCTGGGAGAAATAATTATGCCCCTCCACTTAAAACATTCACCAGCCGCCACTGGCCCTGATACTGTGCTGGGAGCGGGGAAGGACGAGCATAGGGACTGTGGTGGGAGCAGGATGGGGGGAGCCATGGCATACTGGTGGTAGCAGGGTGGGGAGAGTCCAGGGACATTGGTGGAAGCAGGGTGAGGAGAGCCCAGGGTCTGTGGTGGGGTGGGGAGAAGGAGCCCAGAGACTGCGATGGGAGCAGTTGGGGGAGCCCATGCACTTTACTGGGAGAAGATTGCTGTTACGCCGCACAATAGTTCATAGCCATTTGGACTTCCTGTCCTTTTGGCATTTTGGGGGTGGGGACAGCCTGCCCACATTTTGCTCAGGGGGTGGGGGAGGTTGCAGGCCAAACAAGTTTGAAGACCACTATAGTAGAGGATGTGTAAATAAAATGATAGAATCCAAAAGACAGCTGAAAGTGCAGAAAAAGCAGAAAACCACATGTGGTATTGCAATCTTAAATAACATTGGCATGTTGGATGAGCTGGTGCTCTTATGAATAAAATGTATATATTTTTAAAAAACCCCTGTAAAACACGCTTATTAAAACATTAAAATTATCGCTGGTAACAAAATACATCTATTGAATGTAAAAGCATTCATTGCCTGTAAATATATGCATCTTCACACCTGAATGATCACACTTAATTCCTCTGTGTCTTTGGACTCTAGGCAGACATCTCTTGACCATTCATCATCTCCCTTTGACTTGACACACAGCTCTGTAAGCTCGCTGTTTTCCAGAACATAGGACGGAAGCTTCTGTCTGGCTGCAAGGCAGTCAACATGTTCTCGAACGACAGCCTGTCCATCTGGCCCGATGTAATGTTGCACCACCTTTAGCTGGATGCTTTCTGACAGGTAACTGCAGATGATCTGCCTTCCGCAAATGGTGATCTAGAGGACAGATGGAAAAACAATCACAGCAAGGGTCACATTTCACTTCAGAAAGCCACACAACGGCGGATTACAATAAAACGGGCAGGGAGCAGTGGGGCTTGCATTGGTACCCTGAAACGAGTAACTAACTGCTCAAATTGTAGTTTTTGGCTCTTTGTAATATTGTGGGCAAACATGTTCCCAACCAGGCAGTTCCCCTTTCATTTAATGCTGACATCCTGATGTTCAACCTTTTCGTTAATTGTCTTGGGTTATAGCTCCTCTACCCCAGACTCATCTCTTCATTCTGCAGCCCCCCCTGAGTTGTTCACGCAACTGAAGTCATTTATTTCTATTTTTTACTGAACACGTCTACCCTTTATTCCTTCACCACAATATACTCAAGTACTGCTGGACCAAGTGCAGTTTTGCACAAAAGAACTCACACAGATTTTTATCTGCCACGCTTTGCTTTTTAATTCAACTTCCCATTAACAGGACACACGAGGACTCCTTTTTTGGCTGTCGACAATCAATTCATGTAGATGAACTACAGGCATCCTGAAGCCCAAGACCCTTCTCACTGAAGTAATTGCTATGAGAAACACTACCTTCAAAGACAGAAGTCTTAAGGGACAAGTAGGGGGTATAGGCTTCAAAGGAACCACCATAGAAAATGGTAGAACAAGAACACATTTTAGATCTCAGGGAGAAGCCTAGAAATCCTTTAGGGAATTGTAGGACCACGGGCAATGCAAAATAAAATCCTTGCTCAGGACTCTTTTTAGAAATGGAGAGAGTTGCCAAATAGCCCTTCACAATATTTACATTCAGGTCAGCCTTTGGCAACAAAAGCATACACTTCAAAACATTACCGTTGGAGAATAACAACACGCAGAGATCGCTGTTCCAGGACCAACTTACACATTTCTGCCACCAGCAAGTGTAGAGAGACTTGGTGGTCAAGTGCCTTGCAGAAAGCATCACACCGAGGACTGTGAAGGCATCATAATAATAAAAATAATAATAAAAAAAATAAAATTGATATAACCATGAAGCAAGACATAGACAGTACTTAAAGGGCAAACAAAAGATATTTATTAATTTAAATGTCATGATGTTTGAAGGCCTAACTTGTCCTATGCATAGGTGGGATTTCCCTACCTGAACTAAACTAAGGAAAGTCTGAGTCAAAGAGTTCAACTTAATAGGCCGTCTATGTCCAAAATCTATTCTTGTGCCCACATGTAGAACAAACAAATGTGTAGGGATGTCAAAGTCAAAATAAACAGTGTTCAACCTAAAGTTCTGAACTTCGGCCAGCTCACAGCTTCCTCTCAGCTCCCTTCCCCAAGCACAAGAAAGTTCCATGAAAAAGTGTCTTAAGTTTACCTTTCTCCAGTTCAAGGTATGATATGATAAGTCCGTTATAACGCACTTGTACACAAGTGTTTCTAGGCGCGACAAGACAAGGGAGGGAAGGCAGAGGAAGGACAAGACAAGCGATCTTACTAGGCCTTGTGACATTCAGATTGTGCGAGAGCGAGAAGTGCAAGGGGAAAAGGGAGGGGGGAATTGCAAGGGAGAGGGGAGAGGAAAACAGGGCAGCAATGCTCTGAGTAAGTGCAGCCAGGGCAGTGTGGCTCTGGGTAGTGCAAAGAGAACAAGGGGCTGTAGGGTTACAGTTACAGCCCCTAAGTGTATGGTAGGCCCGGAGGCACTAACAGGGTGACTGATCAAGAAAGAGCCTGGTACCTAGTGATACTCTGAGGGTAGCCAAGCAAACAGTTGGTCCAGCAGACAGGTAGGTCAGGGCAGGGGAGGGAGAGAGAGAATGTTTTCAGTTGCTTCCGGAACTTCAGGTGGTCCCGCTCAAGTTTGAGAAGGGCCAGAGGGAGGCACCTGCAGAGGAGAGAGATCTACCCCTGTGCTCTAACTGGAGATGCATCTAACGCTTAGAGAGTTGGAGGTAGATGAGCGAAGGGCTTGAGAAGGAAGGTATTGTGGAAGAGAGCGTTGGATGTAGTGCGGGCTCCGGCCCCAGAAAGCCGTGTGGACAATGCAAAGGGTCTTGAACTTGATCCTTGCATTCACCGGGAGCCAGTGAAGAGATTTCAGGGCTGGAGAGATACAGTCCCTGGGCTTGAGGCCATGGACACGTCTTGCAGTCCTGTTCTGGATTAGTTGCAGAGAGTAGAAGAAGGCAGATTGAGAAAGAGGCTGTTGCAGTAGTCCAGCCTAGAGAGAACCAGGGCTCTGGAGACAGTGAGCTTCTGGGGGAAAGTGAGAAAGGGAATAGTCCCTTTGAAGCGGTGCAGCTGGTAGTGGGACTTCTTGGTGACGTGCAATATGTGAGGTGAGAAAGAGAGAGTGGAGTCGAAGATGAAGGTTTTCTGCCTTGCAGGAAGGTGAAGGAAGAGGGCCCAAGGCGGACGGCCAGAGTGAGAGAGGGAAAGCAGGGGTCCCAATGTGTAGGATCTCCATCTTACTAGCATTAAGGCAGAGATTGTTGGAGGCACACTGATTCTGAATCGGGGATAGACAGTCAGGAATGAGCGAGAGAGGAGAGGAGGATGAGGGGGAGCCTGAAGGAAAAGTGAGTGCCATCTGCATAACACAAAGTTAGAGAATGTAGAGAATGTAGAGATCAGATGGGTTAAAGGGGCTAAGTAGTGGTTGAAAAACCAGGGTGAGAGGATACAACCCTGGGGAACACAACAGGTTGAGAGAAAGGTGGCAGAAAGAAAGGGACCAAGTTGGACCTCGGAGGGGTGGTCCGAGAGGAAGGAGGTCAGCCACTCCAGTGCCTGATCCATGATGCCCAGGTTCTCACAGGGTTGATTGATCAGGATGGCCTAGTTGACCGTGTCGAAGATCAGAGGAAAGACCAAGGAGGATGAGGGCAGATGGAATGCTGGAATCAAGGTTAGAGAGCAGATCTTCATGGGTGTTCAGGAGAGCAGTTTCCATGCCTCTGGCAGCTCTGAAGCCAGACTGATGGTCATGGAGACAACCAACAGATTCAGTGTGGAGAGTAAATTGGGAGATGGACAGCTTTTCCAAGAGTTTGGGCGATAGTTTGCTGGACAGGTAGGATTGGTAGACGGCTTCTTGAGGAGAGGGTGCACAAGGGAGTGCTTAAGGGGAGACAGGAAAGCTCCAGTGGCGAAAGAGTGATTACGGAAATCAGCCAAGGCTGGAGCGAGGGTGTCAATATGGTCCTTGATGGTTCTGGAGGAGCAGGGGAGCACCTGTTTGGACGACCCTTTCATAAATCGGACTTGTCTAGAAACCTTGTCAAGTGTTGTCAGAGAGAAAGAGGACAAAGGAGGAGGAGAGGGAGAGATGGGCAAAGGGAGGCCGAGAGAGGAAGAGGAGATAGAGGACATGATGTCCTGAGGTTTAGGGGAGAAGTGAGAGGCCAGAGCCATACAGAGGGCCTGGGAGGGCACAGGAGAGGTAGAGACTGCAACAGGATTAGCCAGTTCCTTGCAGATTTTAAACAGTTTGGCCGTGTTGTTAGAGGCCGCAGAGACGCGGGCTTGAATGTGTGCTCTCTTCTTGGACAGGACAGAGAGTCTATATTGCCTTTGGAGCAGGCAGCAGGCCAGTTTGTCAGAGGATGCCCCCAAAGGCATCCACTTACTCTCAGCCTTCCTGCACTTGCGTTTCGGGACAGTGAGGTCAGAATCATACCAAGAGTTGCACTTGAAGGTAGGCTTCAGCTGGATTCTCATGACAGGGGCAAGGATGTCCAGAGTGTTGGAAAAAGAAAGATGCAGGTTAGAAAGGGCTGTGTCAGGGTGTGAGTCAGCCGCAGGAGTTGGAGGAGCAGAGAAAGTAGAGGAAAAGGCATCCACTGACACATGCTTCATGGGCCAAATGAACGAGAAAGAAGGTGGCAGTGCTGGGGAGTCTTTGCCTGAGGGATAGAGAGTTTCAGGTGAGAGGAGAGTAGAAAGTAGTCAGTCCAAGAGAGAGGAGTGGTGAGAGGGTTAGAGAGGGGGATGTCTGAGGTGATGAGAACATCCAAAGTATGTCCGCCAGAGTGTGTCGAACCAGAGGGCAGAATGGAAAGAGAGAGTGTGTTGCAGAGGGTGCGGAAAAGCCCAGAGGAGGGATTAGAACTATCCAGGTGGATGTTGAGGATGCTTCGTGTTACATTTATGGGTGCAGGTCCCAAACTCGCACTTTCTGCTTTCTCATTCTCTCTGACTCCTGCCAAGTATTACTGTGCTTTTCCCAATAGGGAATAGTTCCTTTCTCTCTATCAGGGTCGCAGACCCTAGATTCTCGGCTTCTTTATCTTCTCAGATTTCTCAACCACTTTCTTGGAGCCCTGGCGCCTCCCCATGTAACCCGCGTACCTTTCTGCATGGTCCGCGGTGGTAGTGGGAGTTCCTGGTCTACTGCGGTCTGCTGTGGGGCTTCCCCGTTACTCTCTATCTCCCGGTTAGAGTGGTTCCTTCTTCCCTCACTAGCATGACTTCAGGGACGCCAGTAGCTTCCTCTTCTCGGTTCGTCGAGCGGTCCTTCCACACTGGACCTGCTTCACACTGGCTTGCTCCCTCTCAGCGTCCTGGTCTGCCTCCTCTCTCTTCCCTCGACCGTGCTGGCTCTGGCGGTTCCTCCAGGAGGGCTCGACAACATTGTGAGTCCTTCCTCAGTTTGTATACTTGTACAATGTCCATATAGACTAGGATGCTTACTGTTAAAATGGATTTCTGAACTCTGACCTGGTGGGCAGAGGCTCAGAAGGCCAGCCTAGTTTCTTAGAACAGGGTAACCTTCTGGACAAGCCAAACCAATCAAGGTAGCATTAGCGGCAGTCAAGACTAGGTCTCAGGAGGGGTGAGGATGACTGAAAGACCTCAATGAGCACACAGATGAAAGGACACTTACAAATCACTCCCAGTCAGGTGTGTGTATATATATATATATTATTAACAGTAACACTTTTACACCAACACATTCCTACTAAAATAAATATATACAACACCAAACGGCCTAAAGGGTTAATGCACCACATGGGTCCACAACCTAGAAAGTGAAGGAAGCAGGTAGTGCAGCAATTCTGCAGTAATCACAATCCTAACTGAAAGGTCTCTTGTAGGGTCTGTAGCAGCTCAGGAAGGTGGGTGAGGTGATGCAGAATAAGTTCCCACTATTCGTCTACCCAAGGGAGCAGAACAGGTTCCAGGAGTTGGGAATGGTTTGATAGCTCAGGCTGTGGAAAGGAAAGCAGCCCTCAAGGGCCACTCGTGTGTGAAAACAGGGGGATGCGCTAGGGGCCACCGGTGAAGGGTGCAAGTACTCGCCAACCCCTGGCGCACTCCGGACTAAACTTCGACAGTCGAGTCCACTTCGTTGCAGGTTCAAATGCAGCAATTGTGCGCTCTGTGGCTTTCAGCTGCAAAGATACAGCGATGGTTCCCAAACGGGACAGTGGCGATTTCTCCGCTCCTAGTGGCTGGATCAGGCCAGTTTCACTGTAGCAGGCTTCAGGGCACAGAGGGGCACAGCAGCAAGGCACTTTGCAAAATTTGTCACCACGGCTGGGCGATACGGTAACTGCGTGCACTCTGGTTTGGGTGCTCTCTCTGTACTTCAGACCTGGGAATGCCAAGTGTACGAAATTCGGGATGAGAGTGCTGTGAACACAGAGCTAGCGATGTACCAAGTTTCAAGGGTCTTTTCGAAATGGCAGCGGTAACAGAGCAAAGGTCCTGCGCAAGCTGGTCAGTCCACTGGTTGGCCCAGGGACACTTCAGAGAAGGCTTACATACAGGGATTGATGAAGGTGCCGAGAATAGTTAGTCCCACTATTCCAATGGGTCGAAGCGTCTTCGCAGACCTTCGAGTTCAATCGGATGCAGAGGGGTCCAGCGGGACGACAGAGGGCTCAGGGTGCCAAACCATCCAGTGGGTCACCAGCAGTTCCTCGACTCGGCTTTTTAATTTCATGATATTGAGATCCTATCCATCGTTCAGTGAGAACTCCAGAAATAGACATGGTATGGGTGTTTGGAACCTTCTCTTATCCAGAATCGCCTTCGTGCCAAAACAAAGAGGACCCAATGGGAGATCTGCTCACATACAGGCACACTATACGTGGGCCAATCATGGACTACGGTGGTCCCAGGCATTCACAGCACCCCAGACTCTCTGGCACCCAGGATGTGTATAGGAACCACAGTCCAACCCACATCCTGGAAGCACACACACAAGGCATGCGGAAGCCCGCAAAAGCTTGGCGTTTCACGGGAGAATGCATGCCCAAATAAGGACTGACCCGGTTCACTTGATCTGGGGAAGGTGAAGTGGCAAGATGGCCATGGGACAGGACAAAGAACCTTGTGTCATGGCCATTTTGGAGCCAGGCCATTTATTCGTACCAAACGCAGTATACACGGTTTACCTGGCAGGAAAGAGTTAAAATTACATGAAATGATAAGCTGCCACCAGCTCTGTCCAAGGCATATCTGCACTTCTGCTAAAAAATCCTTTCAGGGTGTCTAAGGCCTTTAGAAATGTTAGGAAGACCCAAGTGCACTGTACTGTAAGGTACATTGTGCACTTGCAACATGTTGCAGAAAAGTTGCAACATTGTAAAGGACTAAGGGAAACAAAGTCTCCCAGTACTTGGCATTAAGGGCATGTCAGTTTCCCCATAACAAAGTGAGCGAAAAGCCCAAGGGAGTGCAGCAGAAGGCTGTGCTCCACTGGCAAAGTCAGACTATGGTGTAAAACGGCAGCAAAAAGTTGGGGGGTACACAACTGGAGGGAAAACTTCACATAAATGGGAATCTTTCCTAACACTTACTATGGTTCCACGCGGAGATCTTCATGGCTCCACACACCTTTCTCGTCTCAGTACAAGTATGATCACTCCTTATTAGGCTGGTTGGACTCTTCCCCGTCCCAGTATCCCAATATACTTCAGTCAAGTGGTCTCTACTCTTCCTCGTCTTAGTGGTTCTCATAAGGGCTGGATTATCTACTTTACACAGGTACTGTGCCCCAGAGAATGAGGATGAGGGAGGTTGGGATGTATTTTGTACATAACGTGTTCTCCCCGAAGAGTCGTCCCTAGTCCTATGGGGGATATGATATGATATGATTGTTTATTTATATAGCGCCTATACACAATGTGTTTCAAAGCGCCTCAAGGCAAGGGAGGGAACAAGGAAAAATACAACCACATTCTTACAGGCCATGAACAGTAAGGATGTGAAATTAACTATCGTACTCGGCCTGACGACATTTCAGATAGTGCAAGAGCTAAGACATAGACAAGGAAGGGAGGGGACAGTGGGAAGGAAATGGAAACAGACAGGCGCCTACCATACTAGGCCTGACGACATTTCTGGTAGAGCCGGAGAAAAACAAAAGGTGAGGGAGACTGGTGCAGAAAGGGAGGGGAGGAACAAAACAAGCGACTATCATACTAGGCCTGACGACATTTCAGATAGTGCTGGAGGGGTGGTGGGGAGGAAAAAAACAATAATGGAAGGGTGGAGGAAACAGACGAGGTTGCTATCATATTAGGTCCAGGGACAATTCTGTTAGACTAAGTGCAAAGAAGAAAGTAAGGGGAGGAGATAGGAAAAGGGAGAATGCAAAGGAGGAGAGAAAAGAGAGTAAGCAGTTAAAAAGAGTGGAGAAGCAAGAGTGGAGAGCGAATACAATTGCAGAAGTCAGTAGTAACACATAATGTTGCAAGCCAGGATACAAGATGAAGATGGGAACAGCATGATTCAGGGCCACCATGAGTACAAGATGCAAAGGAAGTCCAGCATGAGAGTTGAGAAAGAGTGACGCACCGTGAATGAATGAAGTCCATAAAAGTAAAATCCAGCATTGGCCACAAGACAGTGATGGTGAAGGAAGGCACCAGGTGGGTGGGGCTTGCTAAGTGCTGAAAAAGCGCAGCAGGCAGGAAGGTACCAGGTGGGCGGGTCTTAGGCCAGGTGACCTAGATCCACTTGAACCGGTTCCCATCTGCAAAAGAAAAGAAGCTGGAGGGCTCCTTAAGTAGGGAAACAGAGCGGCAAGCAGGAAGGCACCAGGTGGGCGTGGCTTGCTAAGTGGTGAAAAAGGGCGGGAAGCAGGAAGGCACCAGGTGGGCGGGGCTTGCTAAGTGGTGAAAAAGAGCGACAAGCAGGAAGGCACCAGTTGGGCAGGGCTTGCTAAGTGGTGAAAAAGAGCGGCAGGCAGGAAGGCACCAGGTGGGCGGGGCTTAGGCCAGATGACCTAGATCCACTTGCACCTGCTTCCCATCTGCAAATCCCTCCACATGAGAGCCTCCAGCTGAGTACTAACCCCATAGAGACTATCGGGTAGTGGCCTCACCTCCCTGGCCTCATGGGAAGGGGCTCCCCCAGGGGATAAGGGGCGACATCTATGATCAGGTTCAAACTGTGAGGAACCTAAGGGCATTCTCACTTGTTTTACTCCAGGATCCTCCTCTCAGGTGGCCAGCAGAAGGCCATTGCTTTTGATCCTGACCCTTGGGGTGGCAATGCGAGGGAGGATCACCTGGGTGGTGGGAACTTGGGGAACGGGGAGAGGACGTCCTTAAGTGAGACATGGTATCCCCTTTCCCTTTTCATATCCCCTTTCCCTTTTCAAAATTAACCCTCTATCCATCAGTCCTTTGTAGGCTACTGTCGGTCTTTCCAACCCCCAAAATACACCCTGCCCCATGCCCCGAAACATCACCTTACTACTAGAATGAGGAGGACACATCCTCGTTTGGGTAAGATTAATCTAAGTCAGTATTATAATGTTAATACAAACACACATAGATCAAGCACCAAGACAAGGAGGACAAAACACAGAGTTATGCACACTTCCTTTAATTGAAATCCCTTCAAACACCACTCTGGTATTGAGACGAGGAAGAGGGCCATGGAGGATTTTAGTTGGAGCAGCCAAGCATGTCCAGCTAATAGGTCTCACCATGGTCAGGCAATTGAATGCAATGACCCGCACCTGTGGCCAATTACAATCTGAAGGTGTATAAAAACGCGGGCTGCCCAGCACAGAGGGAGAGACAGCCTGGAGCGAAAGAAGTGGGCTGGAGAACCGGAGTGGGCTGGAGAGGAACAGACTGGAGAGGAGCTGTGCCGAGCAGGAGTGAGTGAGAAAGAGATGCTGAGGGCAAGGCTGACTGTGCGAGGTTCTAGAATTCCTGGTGCCCTCCCTGTCAGGTGTATGCAGCAGGAGCTGTGGGACACCGAAGCCTTCCGGTCGCCACAGGACTCCAGGAGAGTGAGCGGTGCTCTCTGTAGCTGGCACCAGAGAAGAGCAGAGCCATTCTGCGCAGGATTCTAGGAGAGCGATCGAAGCTTGCTGAGGCTACCGCAAGAGAGGAACGAAGCGAATAGAAGCCTCAAAGCGAAGGAACCCGAGGGAGCTGCTGTATACAACCGGTGAGTGAGAACAGTGAAACAATCATATCGGGGTGCTCCGGTACCAGAAACAAGCACATTTAAAAGGCAAACAAGCTGAAAGTTGTTGGAAGCACTTTTGAAGGTCAGAATAAGTGTCCTTGAATACTGAACAAGTTGAAAGTTGTTATATGCACTTTTGAAAGCAGAACCAAGCAATTTTGAATACCGAACAAACTGAAAGATATTGTAAGCACTTTTGAATGCTGCACACAACAAAAGCAAGTTATGAGCACTTGTGAATAAAGCGAAAGCAAGGTGGTGCAAATAGGAGGTACCACAGAATGAATTGTAAGAGATACAAGTGGTGGAAAAGGCAAAAGAATACCAAGAAGGGTATGAAAGAGAAAGTAAGTATTGGCCAAAGCTACAGAAATTCAAGGAACTGCAATTTAAGAGGAAACCTGAGTTATCAAGAGCCAGGAGAATACAGAAAGTTTGACAAAGTGCATAGGGGTATCGGTTGCGTGACCTGTAATGGATGGACCATGTGGCCCGACAACTGCGCCTAGACCAAGTGGCCCCTTTATGGAAAGAGATGATGAAAGTAAACTAAGAGATTTGGGTTTTGCAACAGCCGCTTATGTGAAATTGAAGTCAAGCAACAGACTTACCTATGTGAACAAATTAAAGGAATTGATGACAGAAGATTTGGGAAGGGTCCTAAAGAACTGGTATTGTTTTGAACTGGTATTACCTTGAAAAGCTGGAAGATTTGAATTTGTGTTGTTTCAGAAAAGCTGGAAGATGTGAACTGGTGTTATTTTGAGAAAGCTAGAAGATTTTGACTCTTGGGGAAGGGATCCCTGAGGCTTTGTGAACTTATTTTGAACTTGGGGAAGGTGAAGCTCATTCCAAGCCAAGAGCTGGAAGAAGCTCAGAACTTCATTTCAAACACTATTCATTTTGATGCTGACATCCCTACACAGTGTATACAGTTAGTTGTGAGGGCAACTATAGGTTTTGGACACAGAGAGAGTTTTGATTCGTACTTCCTGACGCAGACTAATCCTTAGTTAGGTAAATCCCACCTTAGCATAGAGCATATTATGCCTTATTCCATCCGCCTTTTAAGTTAATAAAGCACGGTTTAGAAATCCAAACAGCAGAACAGGCCCACCAGGTCCAGGTGCTCTTTTAACCACTTCTTCAAGTACTGTTCAATGCTCGGAGTTTGATTCCTTGTGCACCCAAATCTACCTTTGTTATCCTGTACTCACAGCTTCAGTTGTTAAGTCTGCCTTTGTAAAATGACTTGTGATTTCAACTATTATAACATATCCTCAGCCTCTGAGATACTTTATCTGCCTCTATAACTCGCAAGGTGACCTTATGCAGATCCTCTCTGGTCAAAGTTACCTTTTAATGCTTTTAGTGTCTCTTATTGTGGTTAGGAGCACCTTTGAGGTGTCACCTTGCTTGGCTCTCTACAGTAGTATCTGTGATCTGGGCAACAACTCCTACTGCGTAGCTAGTTGAATGCTCATCTACCGTGCAAACATGTCTGCTTTGGGTTGTTGCATTCCTGTGCCTATTAGTATTTGGTTACGATTTGCCGCTTAAGTTACACAGATGCACAGATCCCACACTAGGGGCTGAAGAGAAGCAGGCTGCAGTATCCGTCAGCAAGTTCCAATCGTAGCATCAGACCACCATGCATACTGCCCCCTTCTGCCAACCTGCGGCTAAGGCTGAAGACATAGCCTGCAGTTTCGCTATGAAATAGCAGTTAAGGACTGCACACCCCCACTAAGAAGAATGCACCTCAGCGGTCTCTTTCCCTTTTGCATGTGGGCTGCACCTGCCACTTTCCAATCAAAGACGCGTTCCTGCCCCCTTTTTAACTCCACAACAGCACCTCAGATGAGGTGACAGTAGGAGGAAGCTCTATCAGCAGGGGACCAATCACGTTTTTTTTCTTTCCTCAGAACTTTTATTTAAACAAGGATATGATACAAAGACCAGTTGTGTCAGCAGTGTCAACGACAGTTAAGAAAATTAGGAAACAGTTTAGTTCCCAGTGCACCCACCCCAACAATCCACAGTTCACAGCACTCAGCCTGCAACCCACTAGCTCACAGCAGGGAATTGGTCAACAAAAAGGGGGTCCTGAAAGACAGAGCTGGGTAAGTTTGGCAGTAATTGATTAATGGCAACCAGACATTTATGTGTTTAGTTAGTTGGTTAATCATATGGGACGTCACCTTCCCTACCAATAGAATATCCCACACCTTGATCCACCAGTGAGCAAGAAGTGGCCCCTCCCTGCACTTCCATCCGGCGACTGTGATCCTGGAAGTAAGTAGGAGCTGTGTGACCAACTGAGCCATAAACTCTGATTTCATCATTATTGTTTTAAACCACTTTGAATCATTCAAGTTGTTAGCACGTTCATTGTTTGTGCCTTGCATTTAATATGTTAACTTTCTATGCAAACATTTATTTTAAAAGTACTTGAACAGTCCATTGTAACCATTTGGTAGAGTACGCAGCACTGGGGATGATCCTCTGTAGTGGTTTATGTGCAGTTTTGGAGTGTCCTTGGGCCAAGGACACATTCTCTGCAATACTCCATACCATTCCCCCTCAAACATGTGAACAATATCTTTTACCTATTTCATAAGTAGTGGTTCCCATCCCTTAATCTTTAATTGCAATCCTTCTTCACATCAATCGGAGGTTCGACTGTCCATTTCCTCACAGGCAACACCACTGTCATGTACCACCTCAACACGATGGGTGGAGGTGGGTTCGCTCAAGCTGTGCAAGTAAGCCATGTTCCTGTGGTTTTTGGTGATCTAGAATGAGGTCACAGTGACAGTATCATGCCTCACCAGCAGTCCGAACTCTCAGGCGTACGTACTAAGTTGGCTCCTAGTGCTCTCACATGAGTGGGAGCTTAATGGGGAAATTCATTCTCCGGTTGCCACCTGCCACAGGTCTGTTCATAACTAGCTCAAACAGGAAGTGCAAGACCACCTGCCTCAGATAATGTCCTGTGGGGGACTCCCTAGGAGATGCACTGGTGATTGCCCTTGATTGGGATTGAGGAAGTCGAAGAGGGCTCCAACTCCCATGGCCCTTGATTACGAGGCACCAGGTGTGTATGACCTGGTACCCTGTCGTTCTGGGCATGCTCTTGTGACCTTCTTTGGGGGAAGATCTCTGACCCAATCACATGTCAGAGTGCTTCACCCTTATGCCAGGAATCTGAACTTTAAAGCCTGACTATTGAGACGTTGAGGTACAAGGAGTGAGATCTCCTGAGTAGGTCCTGTGAAAAACCCAAGGGTATTCTTACTCCTACTCCCCTTGGATCCTCTGCGCAGGTGGCCAGGGAAAGGCCATCACTCTTGGATCCTGACCCTGGGGAAGGAGAAGTGAGGGAGGATCACCTGGGTGGAGGGTCCTTGAGGATTGGGAGTGGGAGTGGGGAACCCTTGGGCGAGTCATGATATCCCTCTTTTCCCATTGATGACAAACCTAACCCTCCTCTGACCTTTTTGGGCTCTTTTAAGCCATCTCCTCTTGTTTTTCTGCACATGACCTCTGACAGTACTGGGACGAAGAAGAGGTAACTAGGAGTAATGCACACTAACATGCACCACTTTGGTAGTGAGTCGAGGAAGAGGGCCTCAGAGCAGTACCATTGTAAAGATCAGTCATGTCTTGCTAATCAGCCTAACTTTAGTCAGGCAATTAAGGAAAAGGATTCACATCTGCAACCCCTTTACACCACTCAGGTGTATAAAAGAGCTGTGTGCAGGAAGGTGAGAGGAGAGGGGCGAGCCGCTGGTGGATGCCGTGATGAGCTGTGTTGCAGCAGTAGAAGCAAACTGAGGAACGAAGCAGCGGAGGGTCCGTGCAAGTTGGAAGCTGGAGCTCCATGGCACAGAGGCAAGGCGAAGGAGACCAAATGAGAGGTCTATCATTCTATCATCAAGACATTTTGTTCTCCCGAGGCACTGCAAGAGCATGAGAGTGTCTGAGGGGCAGAGAAAATACCCAGAGAAGGAAGCCAGTGCGACATTGGAAAAGATTTTACAGTGAGCTAGTGAGTTTCCCTGATAGAGTATTATTGTAAACGAGAGGCTCGTAAAGTCAACTGCTATTGCTGAATGAGTGCAGAGACATATACAGTGTAACGGAGTGGTCGTGTGCCTTGTTAAAGGAACAGGCACGTTTTAGAAAAGTCTCAGAACAAGACAAAGCCTTCCTTTTGGACCAATTAACGTGTTTCTGAAGTGTTCACACACCCAGGGAAAAATGTTATTAAATCCAATGCATATTGAACTAAACAAATCAAATGAATATTGAATACAGAACCAAAGGAAAGGAAGCCAATGCATATGGAATCCCGTACCAGAAGGGAAACTTAAAGAAAGCCAGTGCACATTAAATGCCGACCTTAAGAGAAACTTAACATTGAAGCAAATCATTACGCTTTGAATACTGACTGCATGGGACACAACACATGGATTCAAAGCTCAAATCTAAATATAATTAAACAACACAACATTGCATAAAAATCTGAACTGTATATTAACAAAACCGAAAAATGGGTGCACAACAAATGAACTGGAACTTTGAAAGATAAAGGAAAGATAACCAGCAAACCGTGATAAGTGAATACAGTGCAACAGGGCTACCATTTAAAAAAAGGTGTAACCCATGGTGGCAAATCCACAAGGAAGTTAAGGGAAAACCATAGGAACCCCAAAACCACCCCCCTAAACCCACAAACCAATACGTATGGGTGACTTGGTGCACAGGAGCAAGTATCAAGGAAACTTTACACAACATTGAAGTCTTAGGAAAGGGAACCCTGACACTTGGCAAGTTTATATGGGTTGTCTTGGGATTGGAATCTCAGGAACCCCTTTTGCTGGATTGTGTTGTTTTGAAACTTGGGTAAGGGAACCCCAGGACAAGTAAAAGTAACTTGGTGCACCGTAGCAAATACCAAGGAACCTGGTGTGAACAATTGAAGTCTTGGGGAAGGGAACCCTGAGAACTGCCAGGTCTAGATGTGTTGTTGGGGGATCAGAATCTCAAACCTCTCTTTCTTTTGATTGCGTTACCTGATGTCTGGGGAAAATAACCCAGGATTGGTTATGAATTATAGTACCTGGTCTC
Organism: Ambystoma mexicanum; assembly: GCF_040938575.1. Lineage (NCBI taxonomy): Eukaryota > Metazoa > Chordata > Amphibia > Caudata > Ambystomatidae > Ambystoma > Ambystoma mexicanum. The sequence goes on along the minus strand of NC_090933.1, from coordinate 918,987,226 downwards.
CAACCCATGCCTCTCTATAGCTGATACCTACACCAGTGCTTCCTCCAGATAGACTCTCACTGACATCCTCTTTGTCGTCCCCTCTCCAGACCTATGGGCCCTTCATATGATCTCTGTTCTCTCTGCTTTCTCTTCCTCTCCCATTAACAGTGGCACTAGGTGGGAGGTCCTCCTGGCCCCCTTTCGCTCCTTCAAGACCATCATTAATGTCTATCTGAAAGTCACCGTCTTGGTTAAGGACCCTCAGCCCAATCTCCCCCTTTTTGATAGGCGTTTCCTGCATTTTATCAACTTCCTCCCTTCTCCCACTACTCCTTCTGCCACCTCTCTGGCACCCGCATCTTCCACCCCTGCCCACCCTCGGTCCTCTCGACCACCTCCACAGGGTGCACCTCAAGCATGTACCCCTCCATGGAAGTCTTTCCAATTTGGCAACCTGCTCCAAGTCGCTACTCTCAACTCTTCTTCTGCTGTCAAACATTCCTCCGACATCTGTCAACTCCTCGAAGAACTCAACCTAGATGATCTTGCTCTCACCGAGACATGGTTTACGGCCATTTCTGTCACAGGTTTTGGCACTCTGCTCCCTGTGGGCTACAAGATCCTCTCTGAAACCAGAACCAACCGTCCTGGAGGTGGAGTAGCCCTGATCTTTCTGAAGTGGTTCACGGCCTCTGTCATCCCTATGCAGGCCTACTCCTCATTTGAATGCTTGGTCTGCAGGCTCTCTATCTCTCCTGGCCTCTCCCTAACTGTGGTCACCATCTACAGGCCTCCTGGCCAGGTCGCCCTCTTTCTCTCTGAATGGGCCGATCTCTCCTTGCATCTACTTCTCAATTTCTCCTCGGGTTACAGGGGAGGCGCCAGGGCTCCAAGAAAGTGGTCGAGAAATCTCAGAAGATAATGGAGCCGAGAATCTAGTGTCTGCGACCCTGATAAAGAATAAGGAACTATTCCCTATTGGGAAAAACACAGTAATACTTGGCAGGAGTCAATCAGATAGAATGAGAAAGCAGAAAGTCTGAGTCTGGGACCTGCACCCATAAATGTAATAAGAAGCATCCTTGTTGTTCTTCATAGTTACAGTGCCTGGCAGGGGAATAAACAAGGTTGGCTGTGCCTGGAAAGATGAGAAAACTCAGTGGAAGGAGCCATCCCCGCTGGCATGCTGAATAGTACAGAACTGAGAAAGAGGATGGGAAGCAGCCATTACTACAGGCATTTTGAACTGCAGAAATAACGCTTGAAAAGCACAGGGGAAGAGAAGCATCTCCCTGGCATTCAGAGGTGTTTTTTGTAAAGCTGGAAGGGATCAGGGAAAGGAAGTAATTCCCCTGATATTGTGAAACCAGTTGAAGAGCCTGAAAAGGTTAGGGGGAGAGATCCATCCCCCCCAACACTGGTTAACTGGACATTTGTGAATACCAGAGACTTGTTTTTCATTGATGAACATTGTGAGAGAAGTCAAGAGAAGGGAGTCATTCTCTTGGCATTGTGAAAAGCCTGAGAAAGGCCACGGGAGATGAGAAATATCCTTTTTACATCACCCGAAAGTGAACTTTGGCCTTTCATCCAGTAGAAGGGAGCCATTCTTCTGGACCAAGATCATCAACTTTTTACTTAGTTTAAGTTAGTGTCAGGGAAGGAGATGGGGTTGTGACACACAACGGTGGACTACTTGTTTTTGACAGACATCCTGACAGAGTCATTAGTATTTGATTGAGACAGGGAAACCCCTCTTAATAATAGGGCCAGGTAGGGTTTTCTCTTTTATTTGTATGCAATAAAAGTCAATAACCAAAATATGTCACCCATGTGTCAGTCTCCTACTTCTGCAAACTTAAAATAACCAGTCATGGGAAAGGTTGGTCATCAATGGGAAGCAGTTGGACAGCCAAGAAGGTGCCCATGCTATTACAATCATCACATTGAGTGGAGACATTGGATCCACACATGCAGCTGTGAAATCTAGACAGTAGAGCAGAGCTACACATGACTGAATGAGTTGTACCTTTCCACTGAGGACCAATACATCTGCTGCAAGGAGGAGGTTAGCAATGGTCAATATGGACATGTTTACTTCATAAATAGGTTGGTTACAATGGTTGGTTCCAAATGTCCTAAAAGCCAAATGGAGATGGAACAGCTTGGTGGACTCCTTTGCTAGTGTAAACCTTATCATTTGGAGATTTGCCATTCCAGAAGCCACCACTGAAGACCTGTAACTGCAGTAGATGTGGCAATGCTGCTATAAGAATTGTGCAACCAATATTACAAATGAACTGATAGTGGGACACTAAAAGGTTGGGAGGTGGTCTGTAGACAGCATCGGGTTGAAGGTTTAATCTTTCTTTTGTTTGAGTTATTGTTGCTAGAATAAAACACAAGCCAAAGTGCGGCAACATGCTTCAGAACTAGAGAAACCTGTAGCTCTATGATTACTAAACCTCTCTGAGAAGGTACAGTGGTTATGCAGGAGTGATTGGTGGCTGAGATGAAAAATAAATCTCCTGGATGACAATAAGAATTCATTTGTTGTGATTAACAGTGCCTACTCACGGAACAACGAGACACCCACCCTCATACAGGGGATGAATGCTCTTTCATTTAAAGCTAATGTGGGGGATACTCCCTTTTCAAAGGCTAAGGTGACTTTTCAGGTTTTTAAAGCGGTCTGAGCTTGGAGGAAGGCTTTGCATGCTTGCATTAACTGGAATCAAGAAGGCCATAGCCAGCAGAGAGCAAACCATTCAGGAATTCGTCATTGTTGCATTGTTGAAGGATATCAGGAGATGGAGAACGCAACAAAGTCTTGAAATTACATTGGCTGGATTGTCCTAGTGTAAAGTGGAAGTGTCCGTGAATGGAAGCCACTGAACTGTAAATAATGGAACTGTAGCTGAGAGGACCATGTTCATATACAACTGTAAACAATGTGACATCCTTGCCTATGTGAAGCATACAATGAGGATACTCGTCATGGCCCCCACACATTTTACTCCATTTCATTGTTAGAAAATGAAATGAAAGAATGTCCTTAAAAGGGATGTTTCATGGTACAAGGGGAAATGCAAGGGTTTTCTGGGTAAATTCGCTCACATAAAAGCCTGAACAGTTCTTTCTGTCATGACTTAATACAATGAATAAGACCTTGTGAACTCTTTCCTGCTTTATAATATCTCGTCAGGTGCACGTTCCTTTGTGTGAGTTAGAACAGGTATGGAGTTCCATGTTTGAACTGGACACTGTGATGCTGTGAAGCATACCATTTGAGGCTTGCTTTGATCTTTGGTTTCTGTTAAGGTGGAGGGCTTTCAGAACCATCTTTGGGTTTGGTGCATCCTGTTGCCTTACTCAAATGGTACTGTAGGTATTATGAAAATCAGCATAACTTTTTTGGGGGGATGGGGAGAATCTGTCTAAAGCACATCCAGCTGGGGCATGTTGCGTGGATGAGGGTGATAAGTCAATGAGTAGACCATGACGGGGGAGAGATAAGGAGGGGGACTTCTAGATGAATTGCTTCAATTTATTTTTTTAAGACTATATTAAGTGCATTCGCTACTTTGCAAGTGGTCTTTTTCAAACGGATGACACCCTAGGCTACCAAGTTCTCTTATTAGGCTAGAATACTGCCTATTGCAGCTGCAGATGACCCAAACGCTGATGCTTACTATGAACAGGAATCTCTAGGTAGGGTATGGTATTAGTTTTTTTCCAAAACGCCCAATCCCCTGAAAAGATATCAATGCGCTGAAACAGTGACCTAACAGGGCAGACGTACATATCCAGGAAGTAGCCAAAACCATGTAGGGAACAGAAATAGCTGAAAAAATGATCTGTGAGTCTTAAGGCTACAGACAAAAAGTTCCATAATTTAGCTGCTTGAACTGAGAATGTGCTACATACCCATTTAGCAGATATAAGTTTGGGAACCACCAACAGGCCCGCGGAGACAGACCTCAGCTTGCATACTGTGATGTATGGAGTGAACTTTTCTTGGAGAAAAAAAGGCCCCTGTTTGAACACAAAGAGATATGCATAGTATCTGAGAGACCACAGGAGTCAGTAAAGGGCCCGAATAGTAGGAGTACTTTGGTGCATGCTTCCAAGTCTAAGAACGATTCAGGCTACTGTATTTTGGATCCCCTGGAGTCTGAGTATGGCTCCTTTGGGGAGCCCCAAGTAGATTCCACTGCAGTAGTTCAGGCAATGGTCCATCTATAGAAGTTTACTTGCTTGCTATGGCCTTCTCGATTACCCTGCATGCATTCAATGTCTTGATTGTCCAGACCTTCTTATTTGTAAAGGAATGTCTTTACCTAATGGATTCCTGATATACCCTGTTATGTATAAAGATTGTGTATAAATGCAACTGGTCTGCAACAGCGCCCTGATGCCTGAGGGTTAGGCACTCTACAAATGAAAGAATAAATAAGAAAATTAGGATTTCTTCCAAGTAAGTAAGGGTTGAACCCGTTGGCAGAGGCAGACCATTTCTGTGCCCAAGGATATGATTATGGTAATTATGCAATCTGTGACCATGTCATTAAATGACATGTTGAAATTTTCTTTGATCTCTGTACACGTCAGTTCTTCAGTGTGACAAATAACTACTCAGCTTCTTCTTTCAAATTCTCAGACAGATTATTTTATGATCAAGTAATTTATAATGACAAAATCATCTATGAATGAGATTTATGTCCAATGGTGGGGCATATTTTCTTAAGTGATTAAATTGTGAATTTTAACATGATGTTCTGTTTGGATTCCCTCTTTGTATTAATGAGTCAGGCCATATCTACAGATTCACCTAATAAGGCCCACAAGGGAAAAAGCCCAGAGAGAAAGTTGAGTGTGCCAGCCTAAAGACCTGACTAAAGGGTGGCATCTCAGCACACATATTCTTTTCCTGGAAGCTCTGACTGCTTTAGCTAGGACTTGGATTTCTCTCGTCTCTTAGTGTGGGGTACTCTCTTCATAAAATGGTCTACTTTCTGGCACCTGCTGCATGACTAATCTCAACGCCTACTACTTCAGGACTTGGAAATGTCTTGGTGCTTGCTTCTGTACTACAGTACCGAAGGATGGAACAGGGAAATGTTAAAGTCAAGGAGTCCGATATTAACTGTGATCAAGAGCCTTCTATGACCAGGAGCAACACAAGGAATCAACACAGTTTCCATGACCATGTCATGTGTCCTGTGGCACATCAGCCAAGAGATCTCAGAACGTGTTTAGTGCCTGAGCAGAGAAGCAGCCCTGGCAGAGCCACATAGGGAAAGCTGAGGCCCTACTGTGCCAACTAGGCGAATGCTAGATACAGACCCCACGAAGAGGTCATCCAGACAGGCAAGAGAAGAACGCACTGCAGCAACATGCCAAGAGTAAGAGCGGAACACGGACAGCAGATGCACAGGGAGAAGGAATCCTGCAGGGAGAGGGGCAAGCTACTCGGATGAGGCATCCGAAGCATGCACCAGTAAACCCAGTATTTAAGGGATGTATGAAAGGAGGGACGCTGATGGCTGGGGCTGGGAGAAAAGGTTCCTACAGCGTCTTGAGCATGTGCATGAAAAGAGGAAACCGTGCAGACTGGATCTTGCAGGAAGAGCTTGTAACGACACCAAGAAAGTGAATGGAATGAGAAATGCGACCTGCTGGACGTGGGAGAAAATCCTCCTGGGGCATATTGAAAATGCGAATAAAAGGAGAGATGATGCGGACTGGAACCAAAAGAGAACGCTCCTACAGCACATTCAGAAACTAACTGAAAAGAGGCACAGTGTGTGTTGGAACTTGAAGTACCAGCTCCCAGAAACCTCGAGCAACGGATTCTTAAGGGAAAGACTGCCTGCTGGCAGTTAAAGTATTAGGAGACATTTAAGAAAATGATCACTACGACAAGTATTTCATATTGGACCTGAAGGCAAAATTCCCAGAGATATCTAACATGCTAATCACTAAGAGAAACCCTGCACCAATCCTAGAGGCAACACTTAACTTAAAAAAAAAATAATTGACCTCAACCTTGGGTTTTATGGCATCATTTTGAAGAGATCGATGCACATGTATCATGGCCGCGAGGGTTCACGCCCCCATCCTTATGCCTACAAACCTGAGTGCTCGTACACCACTGGTATATTATAGGGCAGGAGAATTCTAGGCAACATCATTATCTGCTGCACAGCGATGGAGTCCAAGGGCCCGTCATGTGCCTGTGTATGAAACCTCAATGTGAACCAGAAGGGGCAAATCCACCACAACTTTACCCAGCGTGGCTTTCCTCCAGCCAAACGCTAGATGGACGCTAACGGTGCATACCACGCACTGCTGACAAGGTGGTGGCGCACACATGTATGCTTTATTTGGTATCAGGTAGTATTATCCCCACCAATAATATCACCATATATATGGTCGCGGGGTAAGGTCATATGCGATATTATTAGTGGGGATAATGTATGGGGTTATTGGGACTGGGGGGTTGCAGGGGTGTCCCCCGCAGGGTCCATGGCTCAATATCGCCGCACAAATATGGCGATATTTTTGTATGGCGATATTTTTGCGGGGATATTAACACATGGAACCCTTTATTTTCTGGGCCTGCCACAAATAGTCTGTGCCAGTTGGAAGTTGACTGAGATAACGACAGAGTGTGTGCTTCCATCTGATCTTCCCTTGACGTGTGAACCAATGGCAGAAGTGCACTGTGAGCCTCAGTGCATACAACAAGGACATATTGCTGTTGGATTCATTCGACTGCAGGTACAAATGCACAGCTCACGTTAAGAACATGTTACTGCATACTTGCTATAATTATTGCAATATTACTACTGATAATGATAACCAATTACAAAGACCATTTGAATCAACAATATCCATAAAGACTACATAAGACCACAGACTTGCCATCTGATACCCAGCATTTCATACCACCTCTGGTTGATGGTAACTGGTAGTGATTAAAAAGCCCCGGCAGAGGCAAGGTTGTCAGAAAATGAACAAGATTATTCTCACCAGTCAGTCAGTGGAGGAAGCAATACATTGGACAGAAGAAGAATGCTGGCACCAACCTGCTTTTGCACTCCGTTGAGCTGCTGCACCTTGATGATCAGTGACGCCGTTCGGCCCTTGTAGTGAATGGTTCGGATGAAAGTCCCTGCATTGTCCACACTAAATGGTTCAGACCAACGCCAGTTGCCCCAGCCTTCGATGCAGATATGCAACAGCTGCAGAGAGAAGACATCATGCTTAATGTCACAAGTCTAGTTAAAGCTTCGGTGGAAAATTATTCTATACACACAAAGGTTATCAGGAATGCAAAGTGAACCCCCTAATCCCTGCGAATCCCTCTGCTCCCATTACTCGCCATTGTGAGGCAGGAGCACTTTGGCAAGACAGAGGATACAATGCTCCTAATCTGAGCTGCTATGCTACAGAAGCATTGGCAAAGCTGACAGTTTTGACTTTCGTCTGGGCATGGGATAGGCATTTGCCAGACACTGCAAAAATGGTACTTCCCGGGGAATAAAATGGCAAAAGCTTGAAAATGGTGAGAATTACTGGGCATATGATAGCAATGACCTATATACAAGCTAACCATGTTGGCTTTGTCAATGCTTGTTTTTAAGAGTACTTCAATGAAAGGAAAATATCAAATCAAGTGGATGAAGGCACACTTGGTTAAGAGAATTCCATTACACAGTAGTGCATTTACAGGTGCAGTTCAGGCATTAACTCTAATCAGAAAGTTTAGAAGTAACACTGGCAGGCCAATGTTTGATGTTACTGTTTGACAAAGCAAGCTTAAAGAGAAACCAGGAGGATGAGTCTTTGGCGGGTAGGGGTAGAGTGAGATGGAATGGCCGTAGGAATTAGCACAGCAATGGACAGTCAGTGGGTGAGTAAATAGCCAAACACACAAAAGCTGTGTCCCGCTCCTAACATGTAATCTCCCTCCTAGCTACCCTCCAATGCAACAGTTTCAGCTTAAAGGTGGTGCTTATGTGCTTATACACCACCTAATAGCCAAAACGAAAAATAAAGCTGGGTGGATTGGCCTCCTTCTGTCCTCCGAGATTTTGTGCGGATTAAAAGATCCCTTTTTTTCTAAAATGTGCTCAAATGTACTGCCTGGATGATTTAAAAAACTCCAGAAGAGAAAGCTGAACATTTTTAAATGTTCAGAGCTGCTCCTATTAGTATAAAAATCAAATGGATTGCTGCCCCTTCAATGAAAGAGAATATAAAATTAACTTTCCTAAGGCATCCCTTAAACTCCCTCACACAAAAAGATGAATCACATACACCCTGAGATCCTTATTCCTCACAAACAATAAGGGTGGTGTTATAAAAACTTTGCATGGGCGCAAGGGAAAATAGCAGTAGCGCAAAAAACATGTTTGTTCTATGTAATTTGCACACTAGAGGAATATTTGCCCATGTCTAGTACTTTGCCCTGTTGCAAAAATGCATTGAGGGAAGATTTTTTCTCTAGGGTTATTTGCACTTACACCAGTGAAAGGTTTCTGTAGATGCTTGCGCCTAGTGCCAAATCTAGATCTCATTGATAACTTATAATGATGCGAAACATGTCTTGGGTTGCTTCTGGCCTTATGCGGGTTGACTATAGTCTATCCTCTTCTGTAATAGCAGAACAGGCTTAAAACGATTTCTTGGAAGGCTAGCCAGACCAAGGTGATGGCTAATTATATGGATGTTGCAGAGCCGTTCTACAGCAGGTCAACGCTAGACCTCAGTATTGAGTCAAGAGAACAGGACGTCAAAGAGAGGAAATGCAATAAGGAACCCGAGAAGAGAGATCACATGTTGAGGCAGCTTCAGAGGCATTATATTTGAGATGTCATGGAAACAACAAATAGCAACACAGAATCTGTAATTAGCTGACCACTGGCTAATGTGTTGGCCTGTTCAAATCCATGCAAAGTCACCCAAACCTGCATGGGTAAATACTGATGTGTTCCTGGCCCTTTGCATTCATGCAAACAGCAGCCTATTCTTCTAACTCCCACATATGAATGCTCACTGTGGCCACGGGATTTATGCTAGCAAAGAGAAAGGTAGATACCCCAGGAGTCTGAGATGTGATTTCCGAAGACCTAGAGATTTGCTGGTTAGATGGGAGCCCAATAGCTCACCGCGATGTCTGACCAGGGGGTGGTAGATTGCTCAATCATCGCCGACATAGAAAGCAAGGCTGGAAAGTAAGGCTAGCACTAAAGATGGAATGGAGACATTTAGACATATATTGGACAAAAGCATGGATCCAATTTCTGCAAATGTTGGCATAAGCCAAGTAGCAATAGTTGAAAGAGAATGTTTTCCTGATAAATCAACACACATTAATTATCTTGCTCCTAGCAGTGCTCACTTAAATCGTAGGGAATCCAGGGCAGCCCCAGGAGCCCAAGAAACTCTAGAATAGGTAGTGTGTTGCAAGAAGACATACCATGTCTCTTCAAGAATGCTGCCTGGGAATAAGGAGCCAAAGGTTTTGGACCCGGCTCCGAAACTAGTTGTGCTGGTCCTTCTGACTTTAAAGCGCAAAATAGGGAGAGCCATCTACCAAAGAACGTGAGGATAATAACCTATTTTTAAAAAACGAAAGAAAACAAGGTTAAGTATTGCTGGAAAAAAAGCCTTGAGGAAAGACATACTTCCATGTATAAGTGAAGACTTGCCGAGAACAGGGAAAAGGAAATGGAGGGTGGAGTAGGCAGAGGGAGCCTCAGCCAATTGCTATGAAGAGGGGAGGAAAGGGGAACAAAGGACAGAAACAAAGGACTGCACCACAAAGGCAGGGCCTTCTACAAGCAATCCAGCACAAAATCGCACAAATAACACAGGTAAAGCCCTCCAAAAGAACCCCTTACCAGGTACTTGCTGCACAGGATGGCTATGGCTAAATGCCATACAGGCCTAATACAGTGGAGAACTGCGGAATGCCGGATGGGGCAGGCCTTGTGGCGAGTTGGAGAAACTCTGCATCATTTTGTATGAAACAGAGCCACAGGGCACTAGGTTTGTCCTGCTGCTTCCTGATGTGCCTCCCAGATGGTGGATGAAGTGTGATTCCTTGGGTTTACCCTACCCTTAGAGGAGAATCATTTCCTTAGTTCAGAAGGATTCATCTTTATCTGAAATGATTATCATGGACTATGTGTTCCAACATGCACCATAAGGGTCAGTCCTTACCAATAGGGAACACGGCAAGTGTAAAGGATTCCTAAAATAGGATATGGGAGTAATTACATGCCCAAAATGTAGAAAGCTATGGTTATAAATCTAAACATAACCATGGTGCTTTAACAGGCTTTAACACTGAAAGAAAGGCGAAAAGGGAAGTTTGTGGAATGCCAAACAAATTCAGAAAGTAATCCAGAAGAAATTCAAACAGTGTACCTGCAGAGTGATAACCAGAGCGTGTGCAGTCTTCTGGGGTGGCAAGCCCTGCTCACTAAGCGTTCACTGAGCACCAGGCCAGTTTGTGCATCCGCAATGGCACAGAGGGCATGTACCTGGCTTAAAGGCTCCAAGCAAACCATTCGAAAAAATAAATATATGCATTGTTGCGATGCAAGCGTGCAACATCACCTGTAGCGTTTCAAGTGCCAGATGGAATTGCCAGTAATGATCTCAGACCCAAATAACCGGAGGGCTTCAAAGAATATGGCAACATACTACTTTATTATCATCTCAATAAAGTAGGGCAATCTGGTGAACAACGGTTTGTAGTCCACATACTCACAATAACAATCTGCTTACACAAAGGCTTTATACCTCCATATGCATCAGCCATGACATCATCCTACGTGGCAAACTGTAAAACGAATTGAAGGGAGGGATTGGTTAAGGGAACATATATACTTATATATCATATAAGTGGTAGTGTCATTACTAGATGCCCCATATCTGGTAGGTATGCCTTGGACCACCTCTAAATATGCATAATACAAATTCTAGCAGAATAACAGCAGCAGATTGGATTCTGAAATATTGTATAACATACTGCTGCATAGACCCTTATGATTAGTTGGCATTCTCTCCCAACCATGGACGTTCGGCTCGTTAGCAGCACGTAAGCAAAATGAAACTCAGGTGCAGAGAACATCAGACTACTACACACTTGCCTAATTAGTCCATCATCTCTCATCGGTGAGGACCCAAGCCAAAGCTTCTTCTTTGTAGTTGACCTTGTGGACTGATCTCTGATCTGGGACTTCCAAGGGAGTGTAGGTACACCATTAGCTTTGTCTGGAGCTTAATGAATAGGCCTTGTTTTCAAGTTCTGAATCACATGTGAGGAGACCACGATTTTGTCCATTTCAACCTTTTATTTAGTGCTATTTAATTAAATTAGGCTGTGTGTCATTACTCCTCTTGGCCTCCGGAGACTTGGTTGCTCTACCTCACATCTTCTTTGCTTAATCTAAGGGAAATATGTCTAATGCACATGACTTATCCTCTTGGCACCCTCGGTGCCTTGCAATTATTCCTTGTTGCAGCATCCTTGATCCCAAGCCAATAGATATTCTTTGTTCCTCACACAAAGCCATGTTTTCAGCATCTATTGACTCTGCAGCCCTGGTCTGTGTCTGAGGTAGCTTGATTGGCTTAAACACAAGTCCGGCGTCCATCTTTTCATCATGGTCACTTTAGTCATGTTTCATTTTCTTCTGCAGCAAGCTTCTATATTTCTTATATACCTTGTGTTTCTGCATATGAAGTCTCTTCTCACTTATTTCTTATAGAGCACTTATAGGTCTTGGATGTCCAATGGTGTATGTATGCAGACATCCTTCCACCAAGTCAGTGTGAGGGTACATTCAATATGGTTGTCTGAGTGCATAACGTCTCTCGTATCTTCCATGCGGTATTGGGATGATACCTGGTGTCACACATAGTGCTCTCTTACTGCTGTTCCAGTATGATGGAGGTAAGGGGGTGTGTACATGATGACATGTACATCTGCTCCTCTACACAAGTGCAACACCCCAACCGTGGAAAGAGGTTTAGGTTGCACACATTTTATACACTGTGTAATTAGCGTGTTTAATTATTTTCTATTGTTGTTGCTTTTATGGGTGTGTTAGTTTTATTGATTGACTGATTAGCAAAGAGAACTGGTCATTCAGTGTCATTAGCTTTGACACATTTTAGGGAGCATAACAGAGCCTTATACGATGAATGAAGGAGCAAGAATGTAATTACGCTGCTGTAACGCTCACCTGACTCCCACGGAGGCGCTGGCCTGGTTCGCACTGCTGTGACCTCTTCTAAGGTGATGCGCAGGGTTCGGAAGACGGACTGGACCGGGCCCCCAAATCTGGCTTGTCTGGTTCGCAGAAGTATCCTTCTGTAGGCGAAAATAGGGGATTAACTGTCTGCGGGGTAATGCAATCAGCCTCCCACTTTCCCCTCTCACCCTCCTCGAAACCCTTCTGTGATTCCTCGTAGCGTCTCACCTTAGGGTCTGGAAGGATGAGCTCTCCATCCTGCTTCTGATGCAGGGGTGCGTTGGTATCCAGTTACTTCACTAGATTTTCGGACTGGTGAGATCCAAACTTGCTTGGCTTCCAGGTAAGTTTTTTGATAAGAGGTTCCCCTTGTGTCCATGCATTAATGTACTAATGCTAGTGTCTTTTTCCCCATAGGGGTCGGGGTACGGAATGCTGGGGAACAGGCACCGACCCGAGATGAGAGGTGAAATCCTTGTAGAAATCAGGTAAGTCTTTAATGAGCATTTTTTGGTAATGTCTTTTCATTCGCTCATTAACACTGATGTCTCTTTTTCCCCTTAGGGGCCGGGGTCCGGAAATGCCAGGATGCGGCGCGGACCCGAAATGAAGAGGGAATGAATCAACAGGTAAGTCTTAACATGGAGATTTAGCTTTCCTTATTCCCTTATCTCTCTCACCTTTTGTTCTGGTCTTTTTCTCCCTAGGCGCTGGGGCGTGACTGCGAATCCGGATGATCGCTGCTGAACATGGAGACGCCCTGTAAAGGTGAGTGGAATGCGGCGCTGCAGCGATCGACGCGATGAGCTTTTAAATAAAAGTCTTCCTTTTCAGGATTGTCGGCGAGATGTCTCCGGGATGCAGATTTAGCAGGTAAGGACTTTTCCTTCTTCTGTTCTCTTCTTCTCTTCCTTTGCAGGTGATCCAGGATGCTGGCAGGCGTGGCAGAAGTCAGGATGCAGGAGCAGACACGGTGAGCGTAGAGCTGCTAGATGCAGAACAACGCGAAGCACGTGTGGCTGTTAGGGTGGGGTTTAAATAGCCTTGGAAGAAGTTCCAGGTATGTATCCTTCCTCCAATCAGGTATGTATCCTTCCCCGACCACGCCCGGATGGTAAATTAGTCCCACAGGTAAAGTAGTTCCTTTCAGGCCTCAAGGAGGCCGGGATCCTGCAGCATGGTCTGCATCAGGTAAGTGCACCCAAGCATTTCCATAATGAGCCTGGCGCCCATGGCGCCAGGACTGATGTCTTTTATGAGCCTGGCGCCATAGGCGCCAGGACACTGTCCAAAAGGCCCCTTTATGGGGTTGCTGGGTCCTTCCTTGGGGACTGGATGTCCGCTTTCGGGGACGCAGGGCTTGAACCGGCTCCCCGGGAGCGGGCATCATGACAGCTGCTTATCATATTTAGAAGTCAAAGTAATGGCGGTCTAATAGGTTTGTAGCTAGTAGTAGTGACTTAAATTGGTTTTTTTTGCTGTGCAAGGACCTGTTGTTTTATTTTGTAGTCGGCGCAGCTTTTGGTAGCAGGTAAAAAGGTAGTGGGAGGATCCAGCAGCCAGATACTGTAAATATTGTGTTTGAGTAACATGAGGGCTGTGTGCCGTGGTAGCAAGGGTTCCGCCATTTGGGATTAGGCCTTCCTAGAATCTGTTGCATTTAGTAGTTAGAGAATTAGGGCGCCCGTTGGAGCTTTGGTTTTGGTAATTCAATTAAGAATTATTGTATCCTTCCCCTGTGAACGATCAGACAAGGTTGAGGAAGGAAGGGAGACATTCAGCGCAGATAACAAGTTAATTGTTTTAGGTTCAGCAGCGCACAGGAGCCGGGAACAAAATGTTGGTCTTAGATGATTATATCAGTGCTGCAGCTGTGAAGGATGTATTTTATGAGGTCAAGGCCTCGTATCAGGCACTGCCAGGATTTTGAGCTAGGTCTGGAGTAATAGTTCCCCTATTGAAAAGTTGCTGCACCGTTTTAACTACAGGTGTTTGCAAATAACTACGAGAAATTCAACCCCAAGAACGGTGGGTGTCAAAAGGCTGACTATGATTGCATCTAATATGTCAATGGTAAAGGTATTTATACCGTGCACCGTCACCACGGCTGTGGCCCCCAGGTGCTCTGGCGGATCTGAAAAGGAGGGTGTCAAGAGGGGAGATGAGGGGAGGATTAGTAGGGTGTAGTAGGAGTACAAAAGTGGGAGTACAAACGTGAGAGTTGGGATGTCCTGTTGCCCGCTTCAGTTCGGTTTGCACCATTCTCTGAGCTTAAGTGTGCTTTTCGATACTTGCCAGAAATCCCATGTGCTGTTGTGGCAGGTTATGTGTTGTTAGTTTGTTGTTGCAATGTGGTGAAGTGCGTGCGGATTGCTGTGCAGAGAGGTGGTTGTGTGAGTTTCTGTATTTTAAGTATGCAAAAAGTTTAAGTACTTAAGGTATGGTTATAATGGTTTTCAAGCAACCAGACAGACCAATACAGATTTAGTCAGGCCCACGCCAGATAGGGCCATTACGAGCTTAGTTCTCCTGGAACAAGATTGGTCTTGAAAACAAGTGGTAAGATCCTGACTTTACAATCCACATAGGCAATTTTGCAGTTACAAAGTTCCAGAAGATAGGAACAGCGGTGGGCTGGCCATGTACGTAGTTATATTGCAGAGGAAAATATAACCTTCTCTGTATGGACACTCGGCTGACTGTTAAACTGGACGCTGAAACACGATCCCAGGCTGTTTTTGTTAAATATTATAATTCTTTTCATGATTGTGGATTGGGTCCCTCTTTAGCACCTGACAGACAAATTAAGATACAAAATGCATTATTGTTGGACAAGATGTTACACAACCTTTATTTTTCATGGGGGAGATTTTACCCTTAAACCGCGGGATTGCTTGTTGGATTGCTTCAGCATGTCGGAAGACATGGCTCAGGCCCATTTTAAGGAATTTTGGGGCCTGGGCACACACGTGGCACATGCCTTTCGGACCCTCTCTGAACCAAACAAACGATGGGATCCAGAATCCCTGGTTGCGCCCTCGTAGCACCCTCATTGCAATCACAGCCCATACCTTGATATTCTGTCCTGCAGCAATGGAAATATGCATGGGTACTTCCTACCAGTCCCCTTATCAACTTAAAACTTTGTAGAATAAGAGTAATAAACAAGCAGCATTTGAAGGGCAACATTTTGAGTCCACAACAAGGGTGCATGTGTTCAAGCATAGGTACAGGACACATTTTAGCAACAGCGGTTACGAGAAATGTGTAGTTCACATCAGGTTATGGAAAAGTAGCCTTATGAACTAGACACACATAACCCAGCAGAGAAGACTCAGATTACCAGTTTCATTAAATGTAATAGTGCTCAAGCATGTAGACAGATTGTATAGATTGTGGATATAAATTAGAAACTATGGTTTTCAAATGGTATTGCTTTTAGTCAGCAAAGAAAGAAATGACTTTGTGGTGTGCAATAAATAAATGGTCACTATAGTTATATACAATGCAACACTATAGTCAGTTAAACCATGAGAGTGACTTTTTTGAAGAGCATCCTCTCATAACCAAATCAGTCTTAGGGGCTGGCAATTTTCCAAAGCTTACAGACTGGCAATTTTGACAAGTTAGGCAAAACGAGAGTTTCCCAGGATCACATATTGGTTAGTAGGTGAAGCTGGGATTTGAGTCCAATCTATAATCTCTGCACTTGACCACATTGTTTCCCAGTTCTCATTGTAGAGCAATGTGCAATTATTTGTGAATGCTTCACGTTCATTAACTAAAATCATACCCTATGGAAAGTACACAAATCATGCTTACGTTGTTGCATAATGCACAGTAAATGTTACTGTCACAAATCTCTCGAAAAAGTGTTTAAAAAAATTAGCTACCTTCAGAGCAATCAAAAAACTCACATTAATCAATATGTATTTCAACTTTTAGTATGGCACACAATCTATATATACCTGACAGAAGGGTGAGAATATTACAGGAGTTGTGCTATCATGAATGGACAAACTGCATGTACTACAGTGAACACAAAAAGCATTATATTGCCAATTGGTCCTGCCATGTACTGTGACTAGGAAGATCAATGATGGCCGTTTTCTCTCTTGTGGGTGCAGGTACCAGACTCGCAATTCCTCTTCCTATTTATGGTTTTATCTTCCTTCTCGATAGACTTGGGTTTACTCTCCTGCCAAGTACTACCCTTATACGAAACTCTAGAGAAATCCCCTTTGCTTCTCCAAGTCTGAACAATCAGCGCTTGACATGGATCTCATATGCGGACGACTTCCTACTGTTTGACCTGACCCCATGGGGTCTGCAGAAATTGATTGATGCATTTTTTACCCAACACCAATCAAATTATTTGGTAATTAATTGCTCTAAAATGCAGGTTATGGTAGTTACTAAGAGAAAGAAGCAAATCGCACAACATTGGTGGGTGGACAGCCAAAAAATTGGAAGTGGTGGACTTGCTTGTCTATTTGGGATTCCATATTGCGTCTAAATGCACTAGGCGGATCCTAACGGAAAATCTTGTAAACAAAACCTTGGGTCTTAGTACTCAGCTTAAAAAAGTTGATGCGAAGTATGGGACGTTTTCAATACTACCTGCACTAAAATTCTATCAGGGTAAAAATTACTTTGTGATGTTGAAATACAGTATTATTCTGTTTTGGATCTCCTTCAGAAACCTGAGGCCCTTCTATGGAGGAAACAGTTTTGTATTCCTAATTCCCTCCCAGGGGTTATGTTGAGGTAAGACTTGGGACTTCAATCACTCAGATCAAGGGGAATGTGGTGTTTTCTGAATTTCTATCGTAATATCTTGCCAGCAGATGATTCCACACTCTATGGAGATGTTCGTGCCTCAATGTCATCTTTGTCAAAATGTGTCCATTTTTGTTTGAAAAGGATTGCGATGAACTTCTCCATGAGATTGGTTGAACCAAGAAGAGCTAAAAAACAGGCCACAGTACACTAAACACTGACTGAGACTCTGGGATTGGATTCAAACGATGGAATCACTCCTTTTGCTTCCATCTCCATCTTATTTAAGTACCAAGCATAAGAAGAGAGTGGTTGCTCCTTTTCCTACCATTTATCCCAGCAGACTAGTAAGAAATTAATTCCTTAGATTTCGATGGAACCTAGTATATACTAAGGAAATCCTCCTTAGATACAAAATGATTATGCTTGGGGACTCGAAATGCAGGTTTTGGGGTGTTGAAAAGGTTGAATCTATAAAGACAAATTATGATGAAGTGCCCCTTTTTGCAGTTTGTTCGCTTAACGTACTTTAGGAGATAGTGTGGCTCCGGAGACCCTTTTGGTGAAGATGCAGTCTGGATTAGATCTGTGGGGGGTTTAGAACCTCTGATATAATATCAGTTGTTGGTTTCTTAAGAGCTATAGATTTAAGTTAAATGTATCCTTTCTTTTTAGGGTTTTTAATATTTGTAAAACATTTTAATGATATTTAATTGATCTTATCAACAACGGAATTTCATCAAAGTGTATACATTTCATTGCATTTATGACATGTTTTGATTGTTATTGTCTATGATTTTTATTTGAAATGTGACTTGTTAAAATCTGCATGTCAGCTGTATAACACATTTTAAAATAAAATAACTTACCACAACATTTCTTTACAGCTTTCAGGGTCCCAGGCCCTCTGTAGCCAGCTTCTCGTGCCCCTTTTATCTTGCCACTACCCTCTCCAGTCCCCAGTGCCCGTCCAGCAACCTGCATACCTTAGAGCCTGGTCCGCGTAGGCTGCGACTCCTCCCGGGTGCTTGCCGTCTGCTGGGGGACTTCAGCGGCTCTTGTGGGCTTCCTACGGACTGTGGAGGCTCCGCAGCCTCCACTCTCTACCAGGCAGCATTGTCCCTTCTCCCTGTGCTCTCCAGGGTTCTATCCGCCAGCTTCCCTTTTGGTCCTTCTGATTTGGACCGGCTTCGGATCTCCCAGCTCCCTTCGCAGCGTCCCGTACTCCATCCATCTTTGTTCTACGCGGGTACTTGCTCTCGCGGTTCCTCCTTGGAGGATTAGCTTCCATACAAAGTCCTTCTTCCCTTCTTATTTCATAGTTGGAGGTTCCAGATTGTCTGGTCTGCTCATTCTGGTCCCGCAGGGTGATCCTTCGCACTTCACGGCTCTTCTTCAGCTCAGTACAGTTATGATCAATCTCTACTGGGTTAGAGATGTTCTTTCCTAGTTCTGAAGTGGGTCTCACATGGTTAGTCCCTATTCTTCCTTGTCTCCATATAAGGTAGCACGATGGAATGGTCTACACTACAAAGACATATTGAGGTCTGTGGGACTATGTTACCCTTTTCAGGGTGCAAGGGTAAGGGAGGTGGTAAAAGGGTGCATCGGTTCCGTGTTCTCCCTAAGATATCCGCGCTTGTCTCATAAGGGGTTGCCCTCTCCATTTGATCCTCCCACAATGCATCAACCCCAGTGGGGCTATTCGACTGTGGTTGCACGCCCTGACCCCATGGAAAGGTTCCCCCTATGTGAGAAGGTCTGACATCTAGGGATTCGTCACACAAGACTTCCCAGGCCTCCATGCTTTTAATTTTGTGCCAGGTCAGCAGCCCAAAACAGGTGACAACAGGAAATAGCTCAGCTTTCACTGTCACGTTAGTGACTGTTAGACCTTTGCACACTGTGGTTTGCAGGATGGCATAATTCTACCACATTACCTCACATTGGTTTAATTCGTTTTTGAAAATTAGAACATTGGGGAAAA
This sequence comes from Ambystoma mexicanum, assembly GCF_040938575.1. Classification (NCBI taxonomy): domain Eukaryota; kingdom Metazoa; phylum Chordata; class Amphibia; order Caudata; family Ambystomatidae; genus Ambystoma; species Ambystoma mexicanum. Next base: position 918,968,203 of record NC_090933.1, on the reverse strand, counting down.
ACTCCTGTTTGGCAACCCCGGCTAGGCAGCCTCCTAGTTCTGCTAGTGCTTGCAACGTCCCTGGTTTTATATTGCACAACCCTAGCTGTGTTTCCTCGGAGTGCTCTATAAAAAGCATCTGTGGTCAGGTGGAAAATTATAGTTACGGGGCAGTTATATTGAGGGGGCCAGTACTTGTAAATGGAAAAAATATTTTGAAGAAATGTACTATTCTTTCTTTCAAATTCACATGGCACCTCACCTAATTGCAATTTTATGCACAGGGAGAGAAAAGTCATCTGCCCAGAATCCTACAAGAAAGATCATATGCCAAAACCCGAAATAGAGCCCATCACCCCAGTTTTCAAAGCCATCAACCTAAGCAATAGGTCACATCTTCATCCCTATTGATTCTTAATAGCCCTGCCTGGGCTATAAATGTATGCTAAACTAGAGAAAATGGACAACTCTTGTTAGATAAATTCACACTAAAATGCATTGGAAGCACATATAGAGTAAGTAGTGTGTGTATATGTGTGTTAAACCCATACACCGACCTGGGATCCCTCGCAGTCTGCCCCCCCAAAGATGGGATAGATGTCGATCTTTTGAATAAGATTGGCATCATGACGTGTATAAGAAATCTGGTTGATGGCGGCCCCTTTTTAGGAATAATGCACTGTGCACTTTATTGTCATTATATAGGATGATCAGATGATTGCCTATTGAATGTATGGTAGTTCGTCAATTTGCATTACGCAAGTGACGAGACGAGGAGAATTTATAAGGATCATTGCAGGCACCCTGATAACAGGCACTATGCACTTTTAAGCCCTGGATGTCATGGTAGGGTTTTGCACTATGCACTTGCGGTAAGGAGTATCAGCATGGACCGATGCTGGTACTCAGAAATCAAGGACTACGCACTTTATGGGGTTTTGCATTATGCAGTTTATGAGGCAAGGAGTATTAGCAAGGACCAATGCTAGTACTTAGAAAGCTAGCACTACGCACTTTATGGGGTTTGAATTGAGTTAAAAGACAGAATGAACTACCTGGTACGATGTGCATATGTCTCGACTAATATTATTCAGCACTGCAATGCCATTGAGGCACAATACCTTTTGTCCACGTACCTACCAATTCCAAAAGGGTGCACAGGGCTTATACACCTATCCAAATTGGAGAGCCATAAAGGTTGTTTCATTATCAATAGCATTAACCATGTCAAATAAGGAAACCACTCCAAAATGGCGGGCAGCATGCAGAGGGAAAGTATGAGCATTGTGAAAGTGGTCCCAGTCCTATTTCTATTGCTATCACCATTCGGAGTGAAATAACTGTGAGAAAAGGTTTAAATGGGGTAATCGGTTGTAAGAGGAAATCATGTGACCAAGCTACGAGTAGTAGCGAAACGCGTCATTGTCGTGGGACTTTCCTTTTGGCGGGGCGAGGGATGTAAGTGTCCACACAGATTTTTTAATATTTATGAAATAAAGAAGACATTTTAAATCTACTTTGGCTGAGGCAAGATTTGTGGAGTACGATTGTGTGCAACTCAAAAGTGTCATTCCACTCCGGGAGTGCTGCTCAGGACTGCGCCGTTAAGTCGGTGTGGAGATTTTGTGGATTTCACACGTTGAAGTGTCTCAACGCGGAGCTAGGACCCACTGCAGAAGAATAATAATTAGTGACATTTGAAGCACACCGCATGGCAATTACAAAGACTTTGATGTCCCGCAGCTGCTCGAGATGGAGCACCTCTACGCGGACGCAAGCATGTCTATAGCGGTCGGAGACACGGATGCATAAACCAGCAGGGACGCAAAACCATTTCGTCGGAGGACGCTGACTCTGTGAGTGCTCTGTTGTTCTTCAACTGCATAGATATACAGAGATGGCATTTCTGCCTTGCAGCATGGGGTTATTATCCATTTAGATGTCATGCAGTTCCTGATATATTTGAATACTTGGATTTAACATCATTTGGTGAATATTGGATGGAGCAGGATCGAGTTTCTTTGCACAATAATGCTCTCACCTACTGCCCAGCCCATAAACTTCCCCCACAATGACACACGCCCTAGCCACAAAGGAAGCCACAAGAAGAGAATTGGCTTCCAGTTTGTTTAGCGAAACATTGAAAACCACCACAGGCACAGCTAAAAGTAAAACTTCATCTCCAGTAGAATCTGACGAAATCACACTTCCAAAGGAACATGAGAAACTTTCGAAAAAAGAAATCAGTAAATGGTGGGAAGAGCATTCGCTCCAGAACTACATTGATGTGAAAAGAATTCCGAGAGGTCTGAGGATACTAACCACACCTTCGTTTGAGGAGCAAGATCCCGAAATGTTGGAGGAGTGGGGCGCAGCTACGTACTTCTGTTCCAAAAATCTACTGGAAATAATGCTCAAATATGCTGGGAATGACAGGAAAAAGATTCTGCCTAAAATAGCTGAAATAGAGAAGAAATTGAAGAAAATCAAACTCAGTGAAGACAGTCTGAAATTAAAAATGAATATCGAGAAAAATCTCAAACTTTGAGGAAGAGATACAGCAGAGAAAACAATGCAAATTCCTTAAAGATAAAGAAGATTATGAGAATGGCCGAGTATACACATTTGCCAGACGCTTTGACCAAATGAGGATGCAAAAAAACAGAAAATGCCCACCACCGGCAACAGAGCTGGAACCCTCAATGAAGATTCAACAGCCTCAGAATCGGATGTCACCGAAAATGAAAATGAAGAACCACCAGTTCGGCTGAATTTTTTTTAGAAGAGATACGCTTGCTCTGTCAAGATGGGAGGACAAGCAAGCAGACTGGAGGAAGGAAAACACGGGGACAAGGACGAGGAGGAAGACAAAAACGAGGAGGGGGCAGAGGGGCAAAGAAACCGACAAAGAACACCTCAGGGAGATCACTGCGCTCTGGGAACTAAAGGAAATGACCATAGAGGCAAGTTTACAAATGTCAATTGTCAACCTGTCCAAACACGTTCTAACTGAGTCACACCGCTCAGTACTGAGTTTGGGCCTCAATTTCTGCCCAGCACCAGAATAAGACTATTCACAAACTAGGATAGATTTTGACCAATATATTCGGAAGATCAGATTACGCAAATTCTTTGCCACCAATCCCATCAAAGAAAAACAAAAAATCATCCAAGGAGGGAGGACTGAGATGACAAAGCAAGACCTAGATACCGTGTCCACTATCATGTTCCTCCAAGAAGGGGGACATGCAGCTTCTTAGATGATTGAGATTGATTTGGATGAATTGGACATTAATATGGAGTGGTATAAGACCACCAAGCTTAAAACAAAATCCAAATTCATACCACCAATTCAAACAGGAAGTTCAATAGAGACATTTCAAAGCCAGGTTATCGAAGACCTTAAGAAAATGAGACCTAAAGAGGTGAAAAAGTACACACCAAATATAGGGAAAGAATACACAAAAGCCCTCAAAGAACTGAACCTATTACCTAATTGTATCATCAAGGCTTCTGATAAAGGCCGTGATATTGTACTAATGAACAAAGATCAATATGTGCATGAAACCAACAGGCAACTCAATGACAAAACCTGTTACGAAAAGTTAATTGAAAATCCTATGAAGAACTTGGAAGTAAAAGTACAAAACTTTCTCAGTGAGTGGTCAGAAAAAGGAATGTTGGAGGATCATGATGTTAAATTTCTCTACAAATCTCACTCCACAACACCAACGATATACTTCCTTCCCAAAATACACAAATGCATTTCCAAGCCACCAGGTAGACCCATTGTCACACTTACAGGGTCACTGCTAGAAAACATGTCAAAATACATTGATGAATCTTTGTTTCCCTTTGTCTCAACATTACCCTCATATTTAAGGGATACAAAGGATTTTCTGTCCAAGATTAATGAACTGCCATCCGATTCAGATTTTCTTTTGGCAACAATGGACGTGGTTTCCTTGTATACGTCAATAACTCATCAACAGGGAATGAAGGCCTGCACCTACTATCTGAATACCAGGTCATTAAATTACACCAGACATTCTGAAATGATTATGGCCATGATTCATTTGTGTTTGACGAATAATGTATTCCTATTCAATCAAAAGTACTACAGACAGAAACAGGGCACCGCAATGGGTACCACCTTCACCCCGTCTTATGCACACCTTACAATGGGTTACTGGGAGAAATATGAGGCTTGGAAAGAAGAAAATGAAAGGTTCACTAACAAGGCGGTCATGTGGCAACGCTACATTGATGATTTATTCATCATTTGGAAGGGCACCTCCGAGGAATGGATGGACTATGTGGAACAGCTGAATGTCAATGAATATAACCTAAAATTCACTGAGACCCACAGTCCCAAAGAAGTAGTCTTCCTGGATGTCACAGTTCTAATAGAAGATGGGAAGATTAGAACAAAGTTGTTTCGGAAACCAACGGGAGTAAATGCTCCGTTACATGCTAAAAGTGCGCATTGCCAAAATCTAATTTGGAGCATCCCATACGCCCAGTTTATACGCCTACGGAGGAATCGCTCCGAACTCAGTTTGTATGATGAAGAAAGTAACATTACAGCGTGGGGGTTCAAAAAACAATGTTACCCTAAACAAATCATTCAGAGAGCATAACTCAAGGCACGTCAATGCGAGAGGTCAATGTTATTATTGGATCGCACTAATAGGACAACGAGCATAGACAGGAGGATGCAACTCGTCTGATACTGACGTATGGGTAATCAGCCAAGAACATCAAAAGCATTACACGGAAACATTGGAGCTCATTGGTTGCGAACATTGATCTGAGACAAACACTGGGTAATTACCCGAACTTTTCATTTCGGAAGTGCTCCTCCATTAAAGACAAGTCAGCAGTTTCATGCCACCGGAAATGACTTCCCTTCAGCCTACCTGGCTAAATCCCAGAAAGAAGGGTTTTTATAAATGCAGAAAATGCAAGATATGCGAGTTTGCGGAGGAGTGCACCACATTTCAACACCCAATACTCAGGAAAGCTATCACCATTATGGACAGAATCACTTGTGATTCGGAGTACATTGTATATGCACTGAAATGCACATGTAACAAATGGTACATAGGGAGTACCAAGTGCAAACTGAAGATACGCATACAACAGCATATCAGAGCCATTAAGAATCATGATTATGCATACACTATAGCGAAACACTTCTGGGAGAGACATGAAGGGAAGCTATTTGACTTCTCATTCATGAATTTACAACAATTAACATTGGACCAAGGGGAAGAGATAGAGAAAAACTGTTGAGACAACGGGAGACCAGATGTATTATTGATTTTGAGAGCAAGTTCCCGTTAGGACACAACATTGACGAGGAACTTTATACATTTCTGGGTGAATGAGATATGGAGTTAACTCAATGCCTGTGTCAATTGTGTGAAAATCAGGATATCAATAGTTTTGCTAACCTTCTGTATGCATTCTTCCCTCTTTTTTGCTTACAAATTTGTAAATATTTTAACCACTCCCATCAATGGATATTGAATGGGAGACTGTTTTTGTGCAACCATCAAACACCCTGTTTAAACCCATACACCGACCTGGGATCCCTTGCAGTCTGCCCCCCAAAAGATGGGATAGATGTTGATCTTTTAAATAAGATTGACATCATGACGTGTATAAGACATCTGGTTGATGCCCCTTTTTAGGAATAAGGCACTGTGCACTTTATTGTCATTATATAGGATGATCAGATGATTGCCTATTGAATGTATGGTAGTTTGTCAATTTGCATTACGCAAGTGACGAGATGAGGAGAATTTATAAGGATCATTGCAGGCACCCTGACAACAGGCACTATGCACTTTTAAGCCCTGGATGTCATGGTAGGGGTTTGCACTATGCACTTTATGAGGTAAGGAGTAGCAGCAAGGACCGATGCTGGTATTCAGAAATCAAGGACTACGCACTTTATGGGGTTTTGCATTATGCAGTTTATGAGGCAAGGACCGATGCTAGTACTTAGAAAGCTAGCACTACGCACTTTATGGGGTTTGAATTGAGTTAAAAGACAGAATGATCTATCTGGTACGATGTGCATATGTCTCGACTAATATTATTCAGCACTGCAATGCCATTGAGGCACGATACCTTTTATCCACGTACCTACCAATTCCAAAAGGGTGCACAGGGCTTATACACCTATCCAAATTGGAGAGCCATAAAGGTTGTTTCATTATCAATAGCATTAACCATGTCAAATAAGGAAACCACTCCAAAATGGCGGGCAGCATGCAGAGGGAAAGTATATGCATTGTGAAAGTGGTCCCAGTCCTATTTCTATTGCTATCACCATTCGGAGTGAAATAACTGCGAGAAAAGGTTTAAATGGGGGTAATCGGTTGTAAGAGGAGAAGAAGCAAAACGCGTCATCGTTGTGGGACTTTCCTTTTGGCTGGGCGGGGGATGGAAGTGTCCACACGGATTTTTTAATATTTGTGAAATATAGAAGACATTTTAAATCTACTTTGGCTGAGGCAAGATTTGTGGAGTACGAGTGTGTGCAACTCAAAAGTGGCATTCCACTCCCGGAGTGCCCCTCAGGACTGCACCGTTAAGTCGGTGCGGAGATTTTGTGTGTGTGTGTGTGTGTGTATATATATATATATATATATATAAACACACACAATTCTAAACCGCCTCCCTTTGATGCACTAGGTAAAGGATAGTGCAGTCAGCAGGTACATGTGCTTTCCAGTGCTACCCTGCATGTGACCTTGGAGGTGACCGTTGGATGTATCCTATCTGCGGTTTGAGGCTATGAAGCACTCCATCCAACCTGGGCGAATGTTGTTCTGTCCTTGCTAAACCACGTGTGGTGGGTTGGCTTCAACTTCATGGGGCCCTCAAGTGCAACTGGAGCAATTGTACGGACAGCTGCAGGATGTTTCTCACTTCTGCAATCAAACCTGCTACGGGCAGGAGCAAGTCCCCAGGCTTCGGGTAAAAGCTTCCTGCAAAGCTGGCCAGAACAGATACTGAGGGATGGAAAGAATTAGCCCATCTCGACGAAAGAATAAAGAGGCTAATTTTGGCTTCCGACACAGCAGGTCTGTTCCTTTCATCTCTTTCATGTATGATTCACCCTTATTTGGCACCAGCACATATCGTTTATTTGCACAACAAATAAAAGCCTCCCGTGAAATGGAAAGAGGCACTGCTTGTGGTTTTCAATTTCCTGATGTGTTAAGTCAGAAGCGGTGCTGGTGCCCTTAACGGGCCAAATTAACACAAATTTCGCATTTTTGTAGATGAAACAACATAGAACCCTTCCCTGCATCATATACTGCAAATAGGGAGGCAACGGTAGCCTAAACGCTCTAAACAACTGACGTTCTTCAAAAGAAAAGAGCAGACATGTAATATGTGTAATGGCTTGCTTGCAACAATGAAATCAAATATGTAATAACAGACTGCATTGTGTGCAGGCAGTGTGGGCATCATCACACACACATGCCCATAAGCCCAAGACCGCTCAGAATCCATTTCTTGGCCACTCTACTGAGGCTGTTGCTGTCACCGAAAGATAGCATCAATCAAAGAGGGTGGACACCAGACAGTCTGGTGCCACAGAGAAACCGCTGTCAGGAGGGAAAGTCACTGTGGCAAAGAAGTCTTACGGCTATGCATTAACCGTCCTTTCAAACTCGTTTGGGGGTGGGAGGGTTCCAATCTTCTCTATGTAAATACTTGTCCATCTAACCCCAAAACTTTTGTTTAGTATTCCTGTGCAATATCGACCATTCCAACTACCACACCAATAGCTGCCACTTGGATCCCACATCAAAGTGAGATAGCAGACCTGTTCTAAAAGGTTGCACTGCCTCTGCATTGAATGCAGCCACACTGTCTCTGAAGGTCTGAAGATATATGTGGTCACTCCAGGCGGTCCTAAAAAGAAGCAAGAGTCGGAGGAGAACACTAGAATTAGACAGAGTAGAGGAATGTGGCAGACTATTCCAGAAAGGCTACTAGTGAGCAAATCCATTGATATGATATGGAGCCATAAACAGCACCAACAAACATGTCAACTTTGGCCCAGCAACCAAATGTCTTCCCTAACCCATCTTCTGCAACAAAGATCTCTTGTGAGTGCTCCTGTTGACCATGAAGCTAAAAATAAAGATCAAGGGTGGCAAACGTCGCCTGCAAAAGTGCACATAAGGAAGTGAGTGAGTGGAGAAAGCTAATATCTATAGATGCACTCACTAATCGATTGTCAAAAAGCAGAGATTAAAAGAAAATCTTTAGGAGGTCTTGAGATAATTAAATCAAAATGGTCTTTTGAGCTACCTCTAAATTACACCTGAGGACCCCTTTCAACCAGTCAATGCAGAAGGCAAAAAGTGTTCCAACGAGGAAATGTTCTAAGAATCCAAACTTGGATATAACCAAAGGTAACATCCTGCTGCCTAAATCGCTGATGGAAAAAATCCTAAACTTTGTTCCATGCCAAGAGAAATAGCATTCTAATAGACGTAATAACGTTGCCAGAAGGGAAATATGCTCAGGCATCATAAGAATTACTATTCCCCAAATACAAAGAGGGTGTATCCATCCTGGATTGCAATCGTGGGTGGAACTGAGCTATTGTGCATACTGTTGGTGTCAATCTCTATTGGTTTTCGTCGCTTCTTACCAGCTTTGGAGTAGGGTCTGCCGTGACCTTCTGGCAAACCATCTGCTAGTATTGATAATCTTATAGCGACTGAGAATTGTGACCCAGTAAATGCCCTTCTTAAAGCAATGGCAAGTGTGGCAGATTCTTTTGCCCCTGCTATAACTAGCGACATTTGTTCCAAGCCTTCTGCTCCTTGATTCCCCCAGGAACTGAGAGCACTTAAACAAGTTTGCTGGCTCCTGCAACGCAAATGGCGGACTCAGTGTGATCTCCCTTCTAAACAAATGTATAAACATTCTTTCTCGCACTATGATAAGGCTATTAAGTTAGCCAAGTTTCATTTCTATGCTAGCCACATTTCATCTGCGTCCTATGCCTCCTGCGAGTTGTTTAAAGTAGCAGAAGGACTTTCGACCTTTCCCCCGCCAAGTTTGAATCCCTTTCTGATTCAAGTGCATTGTGACTATCGGCTTGTACTTCTCTGAGATGAGCAAAATACGGAAATCTATTGCCAGTGCTGATCCTAATCTTATAGTTGACTCTCATCCTCCTCACCCTTCTATGGGGGAAATGTTTTTCAAGCCATTTCAGTTTGAGTCGGTCATCATTGAGGTAGTTCTAGGCTCTCCCGCCGACAGTGATTCCAGCACTTACTGCAGCTCTCCATCATTCCTTCTCTACGGGGATAATCCTGCAAGATCTTAAACACGCGCTGATTAACCCCCTTCTGAAGAAGCCGCATTTGGATGTCACCCAACTATCGGCCAATCTCCCTTCTTCCATTTCTGATTGAATTTAGGGCATTAATAGTTACACCACAACTAACTTGCTTTTTGAAATCTCATCACCTCCTGCACCAATTTCAATGTAGGTTTAGACATCTTTTGGGCACAGAATCAGTCATGATCTTGCTCCTTGACAATTGTGCCGTGTTGCATGACCACAGAGAGGCCGGTTTCTTAATACACCTCGCCCTCTCTGCAACGTTTGACACGATTGATCATGGCTTCTGCCTCCATCGTATTGAAAATGTGGGCTTTTCTGGCCTTCCACTTAAACGGTTCTCATCTTTCCTTACTGGACGTACTCAATTCAGAGTCACTTTTCCCCTTTCAATCGTCTCCTGCAGCTCTTTCTTGTGGGGTGCCCCAAGGTTCTTCCTTGTGCCCACTTTTGTTCAATCTTTATCTTCAGCGTCTGGCAGATCTTGTTTTTGAACATGAGGTCCATTTTACACCTAGGCTGACGATACCCAGTTGCTTTTTCGTTTGAGCTTGCCTGTGTTAGATCCCCCTTCCAAATTGCGAGATTGCCTATCTGCGATTGACAACTGGAAGGCTAAGAACTGTCTGAAGCTCAACAGTGAAAAAAACAAGATTTTTCGTGAACGGATCTGACCCCCACGAACATGCTCTGGACTTCGACTTCTGGCCTGACTCAGTAGGGCCTTGCCTCAAACCCAGTGACTCAGTAAAGACCTGGGTATTAAACTGCTGTCATCAAGCTCAAGGGAGGTGCAGGTTGCTGCAGTGTGTATTACTGGTTACCTCAAGTTGCAAATTTGGAAAAAAACATTTCCATTTCTTCCTCTGGGACTTCGGTCTAGGCTGGTAACTGCATCGATTATGGATTCCTTAGACTACTGCAATGGTATCTGCAAAGAATTCAGGTTTGAAACAGACAGAACCCAGAATAAAATGTAGGGCCTTGAAACATAATGTTCAAGTGATGCTTCTAATAAAAGAAATGGGAGCTTAGTTAGAATCCCATGAGCTGGAATAGCCACGTCTATCCCCTGGAAGGCATCTGTTACTTTGAAAGACAATCATTATACACAAGAGAGAGGAGGAAACAATACACTTACGAGCTCATGTTGAGCTGGGGGTAACATAAGTAAAATGTGCAAAAGCCTTGCAGATTTCATTTACGTGATGCCCCATTTTAATTGATTTGTATGGCAGAGAAGGAGGGCAGATCGTAACTTACGAGTCTGCTGGCCCCTTCCTCTCTGCCATATAAATCCTCGAGCATTTACATCAGCGTGCACATTTTCATGCTTGTTCAAATGCCGGGGATTCCTATGGAGTCCGTCTGCTTTTTGCTCCTGCACATGGCAGGCGGTGTTAACTTAATTTGCATGGCATAGCGCAAAATGGCGCATACAAGCATGTACCCCACCTTTTAACACTCTGCCATGCAAACAAGGAACATTGGATGACGAGGAGCTGTTTACACAAAGTGTAAACATAACAGGTACCCGCTGCTGCATTGCGGGGTAGCCCCTTAGTATTTGAAAAGGGTGGGAGTGCCCGTTTCCAGACATGGACTCACCATCGTTATTTAGGAAACTTGGTATGGAAATGGGACAATGAAGAGGAAGCACCGGGCAAATTAAAACAAAGTCCCTACGGGCAACAACACATCTGTACCATTATCTGTCGGTCCAGGGTCTATGGTATCCTAGCCATTTTACATGATAACCTTCCCCTGAGAGATGTCTACTTTGTGAGAACAACGAAGGAGCGAGGAATGGGACAGAAACTGTGTTATTTCGTGATAGCCAGAGGTCATTTTATACATGATTTAGTTAAACAGAAAAGTGGAGACATGACTTCTGGTTGCTTCTCTGATTTTAAGCCCACAACAAGACAGCAATGTCCATGAATCGAAAGGCATGAAATCACAGTTTAGAAGGCCATCACTGCTTCTGGAACTCGAGATCAACAGTTTTAAAAATACAACGATCTTTCATGGCAAATTTTGTTTTTTGGTTCTGGTAGCAAATGTCTTCTGACAAAGATGGACAAAAAGTTATCTTGGTGCAAATTTCTCCTTTATAAACCCTCCATATTTCAAGTTCAAAAATAAAAATAAAGGCCGTCAGTGTATGGGCTCTTTGCACAGCCGTCAGAGCAGCTCTCATTGGATGTGACAGGATAATTGATTCTGTTTAAATCTGCCCGTCATGCTAAATGCAGGTTTTTATTCCGCAATGCACAGTTGTGCTTCTCAAGGTTTAAGAAGAGGTAACAGAGCAAAGTAGAATATGGAGGTCGTTTCTCGAACAGCAGCTGTAGTTTGAACTTCCCAAGCCTCCCCTGCAAGTGAACCCAACCTTGGCACAGGGACTCTGCACTCTGTGTCAGAGGGGCGGTAATGCAATCCAGATCCGTGCTAAATACGCAGACTAGGACTAGTCCAAAAAATACAGAACTACTGCACATTTAAGGACGCATCAGCTGCTGGCCCATAAAAGTAGGATTTGTGCACATGAATCAAACACCCCAAAGCGTCAGTGTCAAGGGCTATTCCACAGACAGCATGCATCCCCAAGCCACCGATGTGGTCTGTGCAAGTGAACAAGGTGAGCGTGTGCAAACAAAGCAGACAAGTGGGCAAAAGGAAAGGATTCCAAGTCACAGGTGCCAGCCTTGCAGCTTTCCACATGCTGCCCATCCACATAAGACTGGCAAGTTTGGCATTGGTGGTACATGCAAAAGTAACAAAGAAAGCAGCACTGTATTGACATGCCCACCATCTTCATTTCTCCCTGCTCTCCGCCAGTTTCTAATTTGTAAGAAAATAATTGCCAGGGCCCAAATATGTTCTAGCACACCCGTAACACACCAGGGTGGACACCACCCATGTATGCTCCATAAAGGGTCAACATATTTGGGGTTAAAGCTGCAACTCCCACCGGTTTATTGAAGGTGACGAATGATCTGACTCTGGCAGTGTCGACATAACATATTAGCTACCATTTTGCTCTAATTCTATCAGTAGAAAGTGGAACATGTTGACCATATAACCACAGACAAAAGAGCAAACATGCTTTCCTCCTATGGCGAATTGATGGACAAAAACAGGCAACATCATTACGGAACTAATGGCATTTCCTGTCAAGCACTGCAGTCTGGTCTTCTTGTATAGGTTGTCACTCGTGACAGGAACGTCATTTCGACACTGGCCTTTTCACTGACCTTGTCCTGTGTTGGGGCTGCTCAGTGGTGAATGTCCTGTTGTTGCCAACCCACCCTGATGTGGCAGTGCTGCTGTTTATCAAGATCGAGAATATGCACAAATGCCAACGCAGGATGAGTGGAGCAGTGTGCAGGAATGGCTAGCATGAGGGACCAGCATTGTCACCTTCCAAATCATTGATATTCATGAAAATTGATAGCTATGCCTACCAACATAGGTCACACTGTTGTTGCTTGCTGTGTTACTACAAGTGACTGACAAAATAATAAAGTTGTCAAAATACAACTTAATCAAACTGAGCTCAGAAATAAGTGCCTGGGCTGAGCCCTGGCAAACACCCCCACAAATTAAGCACTGCTCTCTGCCCCCTAGGATCCACGGCGTGTTGACAAAAGTGGCTACTACGAGAAAAAAGAGAGGGGAGTGACTCTGGTTACCACTGCCATGTCCATGTCCCCCGCTGTCTCTCATTCCAAGACCCCTCCACCCCCCAGGGACCAATTGCATGGTTTATACCCCAGAAAGAGCTGATCACTGGGCTTGTGTCCCATTTCCCTAAAGCCAATCCTGGGGCTTGGGCAACTCTTCTATAGGGCTGATCTCAGAGTGCATGCTCCTCTTAACCCGGATCTGATTGTAAGCTGCTCATAATACCAAAAAGTGATGCAACGGGCCAGTAGCAGTCCCAAAGAAAACGAGCACTTCGTAGGGTACTTTTCTTTTCTCAAAGACACATGATTCATGACCACGTTTCAGCTAACTCCATTAGTTACAAAGGACTTCTGTTTATAAAATGACCCTTGGCGACACTTTTTAGTTTATGTCCTTGAATACAATGCGCTGTAAAGTACCTCCTGTGGGGATCAATTGACAGCTGGGATTCTGGCCTACTGTTCTCTGACAGAATGTGCACCCAAGATTGTGTTAGCAGGGAAGCTGAGCCTGAATGAGTCTGAGGCTTATCAGTGTGGCTTGTTCCAGTAGCCAACATTTTCCTTCGAGATGTAGTGGGTTGCAGCATTTACCTCTTAAGGTTCCCTTCACCTCCCCCCACCCACCCCAAATATGTTGGGAAACTACTGATGTGTGGGCCCCACATTGTTCTCACACTTTGGCGGTTGTCACTCCGTTTTGGTGTAACAGGCATTTTCAGAGCACTATATAGATGTAGTAACCAACTGGTTACTCTAGATATTCATAAAACAGTAACAAACAATAAATATAACGAAAAAAGGGAAGTAATTCCATTTCTTTTCCATTCAATTCTTTTAAAAATAAGCAGACTTTTTAACTACAGCTCAGATTATTTTATTGCGTCACTTGCATAACCTCGATGTTTCCACCTTACAGATTGGTCTTCAGATTCCACCTGCTTCATCACGACAGAGAACCCTACTTTCGTCAGCATTAGAAGTAGTACAGACAGCAAGAGAAGTATGTAGGCCAATGCAAAATATTGAGGACAGAATGGTTGTCCAATTGTCACTGAAGAAAGAAGTGGTTCTCTGAGAAGAATTTGCAGTTTCCTTGAAAGCAACTTCCGATTTGTATGGTTGTTGCTAAAGGCGCTCCTTGAAGGCAAGGGTCTTGAGCTACTTTCTCAAATGCAGACATGCCTGACAAATGGGATGCTGATTGGTATGAGGTTCCACAGTCTTGCATCTGTTTTAGGTATTTTTTGTGTGCAGTAGCTGTAGCCTGAAAAAGGAGTGGCTGCTGGTGATGGCGGTTTTCTCTACCAGATGTGTTGGAGATTTCATCATCATCAACTTTCAGCTGATGCATCACATCTTAAGGAAAAGGCTGGGCTTTAGTGGAATCAGCGATGGGGATGCGTCTCTATGTCTTAACTCTTATGAAAGGTGCAGCAATGTGGACACTTTACATAAATGCCAGGCGTGAGTTCATGGTGCTCATGAACAGGGCATTGCAACCGTCCAAGTGGGAGAGGATGGTTAAGTGAAAGCTCTGTAAGGTTGGGTATATTGTACCAGGGGTCCTCCGATCCCACCATATAAAATCGTAATCCAAAAAGGAGCCCACACCGGGCAAGAATCAAGGCTGTTTATTACAGCTGGGTGAGCACAAATCAAAAAGAACCGTGGACTGGAACTGATTGATGAGAGCTGACATCTGGGAATACAGCAAACATTTGTTTTAGGTTACAAATACAATGGTCAAGGCATTAGAAACAGTTGCAGCTCAAAATCTTCATATTTTCCATGTTTCCCAAGAAACTCATTGACTAGACAACGTCATATCCGTACAGCTAAACGTATGTTAGTAGAATGTGATTGGAGCAAACAGATCAACAGTATCCCTACTCATCGCCTCCCAATGTGGCGCCACATCACTTCTCACACCTTCCAGGAAGTTTGCAATGGGTAAAAATAACATTTGTGCTGACCGCTGGGAATTTTTATTCTGCCATTGGTCAGTACAATTACAAAAGAAACACGAGACACCCTGCTTCTGGTGGGAAGGAAGATATTCAGACAGCACCTTCCGGATAACGGCCTCCGCAAACCTTGTGGTGGAGACTCTGAAGGCTGGCCACAGCGACACAGAAACGTACCATTTGATCGGTCCTCCCAGGAACATCACTCTGTTCCGTTTCCCCATTCCCATATCGACCTGCCAAAAGGGACTAGTAGCTATGTCAAGGTTGTCTGGCTCAGGTCCACTTCCCCTCTAACCGAGGGCCCATGCGATTGGCTTGCCGCTCTGTCATTACATCACCCAGTGCTGTCTCAGCTGCTTTGGTAAGTCTGTGATGCGCAGCATGAGCTTCATTCTCCCTCCTCCCTAACCCGTGGCGTGCTGATCATGTATTTAGAGCAGGTTTCCCTGGCGGGGCCCAACCTGGGGGCATCCCTGTTAAGTGCGTTTACCTGAGATTTTTCCCTACCCTTTAGTAGTATACATAAGCTCCCTGGGCCGATGGCATACACAATGCAACTCTACCCCGCATTTCCCTGTGAGCCCTTCTTTCATGGCGTTACTACAGTTCGTTAGTGTGTTCGTGTTTTTCCCCCCTTGGAGGTGCCCCATCCCCTCTTGCTTACTCGGTAGGTGTGCCCCCCTATCTGGCACTGAATTAGCACCTTTAATACATTTCCCCCTTCGATCGATCTTTCGATCGACATCTCCTTCCAACTCATTTAGTTACTCTTTTCTTTACGCACTCACACCCATTTGACATTGTTCATGTCCCTTTCTTCTTCGTGCCCTTCTGGGTATTCTCTGAACACCAGCATCTTTTTCACATTTGGTGAGCATTCGGCCCAAAGTGCTTTGTAGTTTTCTGAATCTAGTGGGGGCGCTGCTAAACTTTACTCTACATCATCCTCACTCTCATTCAAGCTTGAAGGCTCTGTGAAGAACTCATGGTGACAACAAGTAAGACAGACACAAGTGATGACAGTTCAAGGGTTTTATTGAACAATGAAATTCTGTATGCAAGTTGGAAAAATTCCTAATCTAAACCTAAATCTAAGATGGGAGCGTCAACCATCAAATGAAAATAAGGCAGTCCTAGTATTGTTGTGTTAAAACAAAAAGGGCCTATACTAAGAAACCTATTGCCAAACCAAACAACTAATACAAAAAGGGGTGTGGGATAGTTCTCAAGAAATGAAAGAAGTGTTCTCAAATAATATGTCGGGATGCAGTAGCCTGGGTCTCCCTTTCCCACGTTTTGGACGCAGGGTCAGATTGGAGCTTGAAGTACAGTACAGTCTCAAACTTCTCCAGCACAAGGTGAAAGTTCCAATGGCCACTCTCAGGACACACTTTCGGGCCTTCCCAGAACAAGATGATCCCCAAGCTTTTGAGCGCTTGAACCTTGGCGTGACAAGGCAGTGTCTGTAGGCGGTTCTTATGGGTCTTTCTGAGTCGTGTTTTTTTAGTTTATCCGCAAGGTAACCCGTTGCATCGATTGCACCTTAATTAGAATGATTTACATAAACCTCATACACCAATCTGAAGCAAAACAATGGCTATTCTTCTTATAGACAAATGTCAGTCATCTTTTCTGATCTGTGAAAAATCTTTCGGTTGCGTTAAGTAACAGTCAATTTTTTTCTTTAATTAATGGGTCTCACAATATTGTGAATATAAATTGCAATTTGGATGCAAAATTAAAAAAATATATCTTTGGCTACCAAAAAACCAAAAAATGTCCTCTGCTACAGAGCAAGACCCAGGATGTCAAGTTAAGTCCAGCGGGATGGAGGTCGGCTTATGATGGGGTGCCTTACAATCTAACTTTGAATAGAATGGATGTATGGGATTTATACAGCATTTATTTATTTATTTAATGTGATACAGTTTTATATAAACAAAACTTTACACATTCAATCATTCATAAAACTCACATTTTCATACAAAATTAGAAATCATTTCTTACATCGTTAATTAAAAGTCAT
The DNA here is from genome assembly GCF_040938575.1 of Ambystoma mexicanum. Classification (NCBI taxonomy): domain Eukaryota; kingdom Metazoa; phylum Chordata; class Amphibia; order Caudata; family Ambystomatidae; genus Ambystoma; species Ambystoma mexicanum. Next base: position 918,951,148 of record NC_090933.1, on the reverse strand, counting down.
TAATTCAGCATTAATTTTGTGGTCAACGCCTCCTGTTAAACTTGCCGCTGCTACATAATTTTAACGAGACACATTAACTTTAGTTTATACCCTCCCCCCCCTTCACCTCTCTGACGCCTCGCCCCATCCCAAATAACCAAAGTATGGCTTTGATTTAAATTCACTAAGGCCACACGTTAAAGGCCAGTGTGTCATGTTACTTTTGAAGCACATCAGCAAGTATTTTAGCCTGCACTTGTATGATTTCTTCTGGGTATAAAAAACCTCAACATGTCGAGTTCAACCAACACTTGTTTGTATTTTTATCAGTTCCTTTCGCCATTATTTTAAAAGGCTTCTAGCAAGACTTTTTTCCTCATATGAATTATCGCAAGTTTAAAGAAGCAATTAATCGATACGAATGTGAAAGCAACACAATCCCTTCCAGGGTATTTATTTTCATTGCACTGGACCGCCCTGCTATACTAAGAAAACATGTCTGCAAAGGTTAAGTAAAGTATTTCATGGAAACCACTGCTTCTTAGTGCCCGAGTAGAGGGGAGGAACCTGAGCCAGTCAAGGCCGAGCATGAGGGGTTCTTTTCCCACCGAGGGAGCGTCCCCCAGTGTACAGCGAGGAAGCAAAGCACGACCAAATGCCCGCAGGGGACTCCCTGACTCCTGCGCCATGGATTACCTCACATTTATCGCGCAATCTGCTCTCGAACTAAGGGCTTAAAAATTCACGGGTTTGGCAGGTCGAGAATTACCACGAGAAATGAAATAATTTCATAACTATGAAGTCACCAACATTCCACAAACCCGACACTTGCAGGGCGGCTCCATTTTGGGATGGACCATTTGAACTGTGGGGTCAATCGGTATTCGATATTTTAGCCAAGAGAGACACTTACGTATAAACCCTTAACGGCATTTATACAATTAGGGCAGGAAATCAATCCACACCGGAACACGCCCGCTTTGCTGTGTTCCGTGTTTGCTGTGGGCTGTTGAACGTAGAGAGGCACAGAGTGGCTAAAGCAGGCCGAGAAACCGAGCACAACAATGCACACCAGGACTCCCCTCACAGCCGCAAGAGACGCTTCTGATTTTCAATAATTACACGACCTGTGGTAAATCAGCGCTTTGCGGAAAATGCAAGGCGCAACCAGGCATTTACTGCACGTAACACGGGCCCGAGGCCGTTACTTCGCCATACACAGCTCATTTCTACTAAGGAGCCCGAGCAACGAGGCCGAGGCCCTCTTAACAGAGGTATTTCATTTTGTATGGCAAATATGGTAAGCGTTGCTTGCCTAGGTGAGTTTCACTGTGTAATAAAAATGAAAAACTTTCATTTTCGTAATTACATTTTATGGCTTCCTTAATACTAGTAAATGCATAAGACACCCCAAGGAAATGTATGGTACATCATAAATTAAAATGAATACGCAGTTTAAAACCTACACGCTAATTAAATGGCTACATCGTAGGAAAAATCTTTCAGCGTAGGCATTATACCCAACTTAATTGTCAGATCAAAAAATGGTGTGCAACTTAATCGCATGTGCATAGTCCGAAGGAACGGGTAATATTTAGGCCAGTGGCTGCTAGCCAAATTCTATCATTAACGGCAGCTCTGTTTCGATCCTTCTTCTGAATAGCTGGGCACAGGGAGCTTGGAACAGCTTGCAAAGTCATACTCTATTTATGACTAAAAAGCGTATGGCACATCTGTGCTTTCAAACTTGAACGAAGCATGGATGCTTTTTATGCAACTCCTTAAATAAGAGCAACAGGCAAAGTCTACTTTAGATGGACCCTCCGTGGCACTTTCTGCTACCGTGTAAGCCAAGTGGTCTTCAGCAGCTTTCTCCAGGCCAAGAGAAAGGCTGATTTCACAAACATGTAGGCATATTGTGAATTTTTCATCACAATCCATTAAAGTTATAACATTAAATTAGAAAGGGAATATGCTCCCGTAATGGGATACACTAAGTCTTACAAATCAGGGAGGATAGCTCCGGGGCAAAGCAATCCATGACGCTTTGCAACATGGGCTAGATCCCCCAGGCCCAAAACTACAATAGATATTTCTGGTTTTGAGCAGGAGGGCATCCCAAACCTAAAGGGCCACAATATGGGTGGCTTGGCTGATCAGCATCACATGCGGTGCATTTGTTTGGTGACCCTCAGATCTCAGGGAGTAGTGAGGCTTGGACTATTAGACCGATCCACCCCTTTTTCTAGGGCCCATGTGGTGTAGGGCGAAATGACTACTGCCCTGCAGGAGTACAAGGATGAGTAGTGTCTAAACTGCCTGCTCAGTCCCACACCACTACTAAACCAGCAGAGATCCCAATCACAAAGGTGAAACAGGCACAGCCGAAAGGTATACCTGCTTTCAACTTGTGGTAGCGCAGGCTATATCTTCAGGAGGCATGTGAGCCGCTGACAGTCGCAACCCAAACAACGCGAGTACAATAGTACCAAAATGAAACAATGCCCATTCCTCAAGCATACAATCTATTAATCAAATAAAATGCAATGAACTAACTAAAACATTACCATAAACGCACCCCTGTAAAGAAAACACAGAAAATGTAGATTTTTGTGGAATGCCACTTCGGGTAGATGAGCAGGGGTTTTCAGACACTTAACTGGCAGGATGCACCAAGCAGTTCGACGTTTGCTTAGGGTACCCAAGGCAGCACCACAGGTCCAGTGTCAGCTTAAAGGGTGTCAAAGTGTCTCGAAGATGGATTAAGGCAGTGAAACAGAATTTCAGCTGCTCTTGAACTTCTGGGTTGCTCGGAGTCCCAATCCAGGTGGGTACCAGTACAAGGTGAGTAATTCAGTTGCACTCCCAATCCAGGGAGCTTGACTGGCACCTAAAGGGGATCCTTCACCTCCAGATGACAGCAGCATGCTTCCAATGCATCCAGGAGAGAGAGGCCTTGGTCCAGCCGCAGTCACCCCCACTGTTCCCAGGGAATGTTTAGGGGACAGAGGTGTCCTCTGACTTGGATGCCTTCTGTCTTCATCTCTACGGCAGAGGACTTTGGAATGGACTGCACTCCATACAGAAGTCCAAAAGTGGGTCCTTCTTTATGTTCCAAGGATGAATGAAATAATAAGGAGATATCCCTCTCCTTTCAAAAGCAACAATGCCATAGTGGTTTGGTCCAAAGCAAGCTTGCAGTAAGGGATCCAGACCTTGCTGTTGTGCTGCCCTTTACATTATGAAATCCACCAAGAGTACCTTTATTAAAGGAAACAAAGGGGTCAGGACAAATGAAGAGAGCCCAAACAGAAACCAAAATGGTGGAATCATTCTCCATGTCTACCTTCCCTCTATGGCTACTGTAACTCTGCCACCTTTCCATGCCTGCTGGCTTTAAAGGGACCCCGGTGATCAGTATCCTGGTGTGAGGCTGGCTAAGCCAGTTCTACCTCTGAATCACCATTCCCTGGAGACCACTTAGGGGGAAAGTTTCTATGTCCTGGGGAAGGTGTTTCCCTTTCTGCAGGAGATAATAAAAGTGCAGCCTTCTGGATATTGTTTCGCATTGCAGCTGTGGAGACAGTCAGCATACCCCCAAATATACACCACTCCTATCATAGCAGGCCTGCTCTCAGAGCTGACAATAGTGTGATGTTAAATTGCTGTGGCTGTATAATTAAGTGTCCTTAACAGTCACCATGTCACAACTAAGCATGGATTATATATTTAAAGATTTAAGCGCCAGGATACTGACTAAGGCCTACAATTATAATTTAGATCAGAGGTGTAAAAGATTAACAAGCCACAACTACCTGTAAGAACTTTGTGTCCCAGCAGCTGTAAGGGATGCACATATATGCGACCTTTGAACCTGCCCTTTGCCACCCACAGAGCCGAACCTGGAGGCTGTTTCAGCAATGGTACATGTGTGCGCTATAAATTGGTTGTCCATGAAATGATCGGAAAAAAAATAACTAATGAGAAATGACCAAATTTATTTTGGTCAAATTTCCTTTTAATAATGCGGGGGGAGACCCCTCATCCCACCTACTTCCCCCTACCTTCACCTATTCCCTTAACCCACCCCCATCTACATATTAATACAAATGTACAAAAATCCCTAACAAATTTGATCAAAGAAGTGCAGTCGTTTCCCATTAAGTAATGTTGCATTTGATTATTTCTGCGGATACCCTATAATCTTGTCAAGAAGCATTCATGAAAGGGGATATTATTAGCAGATCTCACTTTCAGAAACAGAATTATCTGCATCATTCTAAGATTCAGGCTCCTCCTCAAGGTGAGAACATAGGAGGCCATCTGCCTTGTAGTGGTGAGATCAAGGCTTAAGAGGCATTTCCATTTTGGATCTTTGTAGAGATATGGCCTAATGCCAGAGCCTTGGCTCCTTCTCAACTGTGGCCCAGTTTCTCCCTTTTCCCATCACCTACCTGATAAGGCAGGCCAGGGATTGATCAACCTCTTCTGATCTTCACAGTGCCGAGTCTGCCACAATTCCAGATTTATATGATTCCATGTCCACAGTCAGTGAAATCTAGAACTCGGCCCCTGCACAAACCATCTTTCCAGTGCTAAAATGTGGTTTGGCAGGCATAGGTTTGCACACCTTTCTATGGTATCTGCATAGCCACAGATGGGAATCTGGAACCCCTGCCAGATAGAACTTCCTGGGGGCATACCAACTGAGAAAAAGTTCCTTTCCTCTCACAAAACCATACAACCATAGGGAGTGGAATTAAGGGGGTCTCGAGCCCCACTCCAGTCTTATCTGAACAGTGGCAATACTGGAATCATCGCGCTGGTTCTTTATTTTTACACCATCACAAGACCTGTAAAAATGACCTGACAAGCTGATAGATGTTCCAGTCATCTCTAACAATCAGCTAGATTTTCAGAAGCCAAGACCGGTAGGAAACCTATGGAGCCTGGGAGAACAACCTCCCTGTGGTTGCACCTAGGCCCAGAGTTCTTGGACTCACTGTTTCTGAACAGGCCACAGCTTTCGTCTTCTGCCTGCTCCTGTCTAGTGATAGACTGTGGCTGCCACCCTGTGCCTCTCCCCTATCTGCTTCTGCAGACCTGCTGGAACAGGACAGTCCCTCTGTTCCTGAAAAAAGTCACCATGACCTGGGCATCCAGCTGAGGACAACTCGCTCAGTTCTGGCATGCCCTTCAGGTCTGACACTACCCTGTCCTCCGTCTCAGGTTCTAGTTCTAAGCCAGCAGGAAACTCTGAGATCACTTTATCTGCTAAAATGCCCATGCTGACTATGGCCTCTTCCGTGAGAGCAACAGCTATGATGGCCTGTTTAGGTTTAGCATTGCAAGCTGTTTCTGGTGTTGAGAAAGAGCTTGCCTCAGTGCTAGAGGGATCCTCATCCTTCTTTTCTATGACGGCGGTGGAGCCATGTGTCTGGGATTTCCCTTCATGTTTTCCGGGGCCTTTTTGGAAAAAGGGTCAGAGCCTCTGTCCTTACCCTCCAATTGTTTACTTTTATCAGACACCTCTGCTTCAAGTGTCTTGGTGTCTTCGCCTGAGCCTTTTTTTTTTGTATTTGTATTAATTTGAGCAGACGCCGAAGGACTGATCCTTGGGGAATGCCGACAGGGAGAGTGGTAGGGTCAGAGGTTTGAGAGTTCCAGGCGCCCCACCTGGAAGGACCATCCTTCCAGGTGGGGCGCGATCCAGGAGCAAGCAAATTTGTGAAGCCCAATATCCTGGAGAGTTAGGTGGAGAGAAGAGTGGTCGACAGAGTTGAAAGCAGCAAAAAGGTCCAAGATGATGAGTATAGAAGAGAGTTTGAGTATAGATGAGTGTTTGGAATGGTGTGCATCAGACAGAACTTTGGAGACATGCAAGAGTGCAGTCTCGGGGGAATATTTACTACAGAAGCCATTTCAGGTTTACTAGCCTTACAGCGGTGGCTGTTCCTGGTGTAGATCATGAAGAGCACCAGCCTTTAAACGCCACACTGAGCTTATGTCATGTTCTATTGCGTAGCAATAAAAAAATGCCTAGCAGTATTTCTAATGTTGAAAACAGTCTTTAATTTTGGATGACTAAACTATAAGCACAGTCGGTATCAAATCTCACAGCTGCCCACCAGTGTGACAAAATGACTACTGACCTGCAGGAGTACAAGGATGAGCAGTGGCTAACCTGACTGCTCAGTCCCCAGACTACTACTAAACCAGCAGTGATCCTAATCATAATGGTAAAACAGATACAGCCGGAAAGGTACACCAACTCCGTCATATGATGGATAACTGAAAATGAGTTCAGTATCCCCAAAGCAACCAATAATGTGGATCACAATGGCCTCCACTAGCTAAAGTTTGTTCACCAATGTAAGGGAAACTGCTGCTCGGATAGCATTCTGGTAGTCTGAATGTGTTCTGACCAAAGTATGGACAAATGAACCTTGGTGAAAGCTGGAATTAAATCGGAACACCACTGGACACAGTTAATACAACTCTCCTATCATGGGCACGACTGGTGCATATTATTATTATTATTATTATTATTATTATTTATTGTAGGTGTTCTGTAAAGCACAGAGTTAAGTACCCTAAGGATACTGTGGCCCAAATGAAGGCCTCCTAATGGATTTGTTTCCAAATGTCAACATACGTAAATGACAATAGGCAGCTTGTAAGAATCACAAAAGGAGCAGAGCGCAAAGGCTATGTACAGTGACAGACGGAACTTATAAAATATCCTGCAAGCCCCCATCCAACGTGAACATTCCCCAACGGTACTGAGAGAGACATTTAGGCACTTTCTGTTCTCTCAAGCAATCCTGCCTGACCTCCCTTTCCTCTATCACAGGTCGTATATCTGATGCATGTTAATTTTCCCTACTTGTGTATGTGTGCAGTTGCTATACCTCTTAATTCTGCCTTGTCTCTTTGCTGTTGCTAAGGTTTTGTTGAGCGCATTATGATCCAGGATTCTCATGACATGGCTTAGGAACTCAAAACAAAGGAATACAATTAACATGAAATATTTTATATCACACGTTTCCTACTGCAAAGGAAGGAGACAACATAGCAGAGGGTATTGTCCTCCACATGCAGCCAGTGAATATACCATATTATATTTACCAAGGACACTGTACCGCCTATACAACCATCATCGTCTCTCCAAGGTAGTTTGTGCAAAAGGATGGGCTCTGTCGCAGGGGATATGGTGTCCAAGGTAGGAAGGGAGAGGACAGGATTTCCATTGGTCATAGGACAAGACTTGTGTACAGATGGGGAGAGTCCTACCATCATCGAGTGAATGCTCTACACTATTTGCGGCCCACAGAGAGAGTGCACATTGACAAGGAGATGGCAGTGTAACACCCTGTAACACACACAATGTGGAGATTTCCGACACTCACAAATATTACAGAGATTCAGCACCCAATGGGCGAGAACAACAGCTGTCAAGTCAATGCTGTATAGGGTATACAAGCAGAACAGGCCATACTGTGTTTAGGTGCCATATTACCCTCCTATTTTTCCTGAATATTCTCTAGAAAAAGATGTTGGCGTTTGGTGTCTAGTGTTGGGTGCTTTATCAATAACTACAAAAGAGAACCTTTAGTGTCTGGGAGATGATACATTCGGAAATGGATGAGTTAAAAAAAAAAAGTGTGCCCACTATTGAAATCATTGGCTTAAATGAGTCAATGAGAAGGCAAGAGGGACATGGATTGAAGTAGTGTTTTTTCTAGTTAGACCCTTTGGTAACCTTAATGAGATTAAATAGACAAATGGGGATCAACATTTCAAATTAAATTGCTCACTTGGCCTTACAACCGATTGACAGTTTAAATGCTTTAATAATGATCACTGCCATGTCATCTATCCTGTCAATCAAACAATGGTCGAATGCAGCCCAGAAAATTGTGCACTAAAAGATAAGCATCCTACATATAAATGACTGTTGACCATCCTGAAGAGGGTATCCAGTGATGTTAACAAATTCAAATAACAAATAACTTTTTTAATGAACCAACAATACCGAAAAACACAGAATTTGTATTAAAACTATATATGATGGGTGGGGTAAGGGATTACAATGGGTGGGGAGAGGGTACCCCCGAATCAAAAAATACTACTATTCTGTATTTTTTAAGTATTTTAGGTTTTTGAAAAAAGTTTTCATTATTTCAGTTTTCGTTAAGGTCACATGGAACTTCTGAAGAGTGCCCTGTATATTCACTGTGGCTTCCATTGTGTTTATGAATCTTTTATTCAAGCTTGTACCCCGCATTTATACAACATACAAATTCTATCAGCATATTGTACTTCTTATCAGCACCTGCAAACAATATAATAGGGAGATGGGAAAGTTTAAAATGTAAGTAAAATCACCTGACCTCATTACTGAAAACTTTAGGTTTATTTGTAGACTATACCCTGCAAGGCAGTAAGAAAAACAATTGTCAGATTCTCCGACATAGTGCAGTGTGACAAATCAGAATGAAAACCTGACTATGAGGACTGTGATCTTAAAATGTATACCAAAGTATGGGTCTCTAACCCCTTAAATGATTCAAGGTTTCAAATACGGCTTGCAGCTTCTTAATAAACAAGTTTTGTGAATGAGAAATTCTTGTACTTGGGGACATCCAATTCAACTTTATCAGTTTACGATTAGTATTAGGAATTGTCCTCTGGCTAGCATATCAGGTCTGAATCACAGACACATATCCATTGTACAGACTGCCCCATTGTACTCTTTATAATAACCAATTTATGAATATCTTTGTTTCTTAGACATTCAATTCCATACAAAGTAATGGTAGAATTTTGCTCTCAACATTTTTTGTGGGGGTGTTTGAGATGTTTGGACACATGAGTTTTAAAGCAACCATTTATTCCCTTCCTTGAAATGTGTACTGGCTGACTACGGATTGTGAATGTTGTTTCTGATTAGACCTTTTATTGAATCTTAGGCCAAGATACTGGTACAGACTGTATTTTTCCAGTAAAGTCTCTCTTAGAGATCAATGAAACTTGCATGTCGTTTCAACAAAAATAACGATTGTAGTTTTTGAAAGGTTTATCTTTAAATTGTTATCATTACATTTCTGAGAAAATGAATTTAAATAACATTATAACCCAACAGCGGTCTGATCTAAAAGCAGTTCATCATCTGACCATAAAATAATCTGTATGGGGTGATTACCATCCAGGTTTGGAGGAAATTCTTGATGTTTTTATGATCTCTGTAGGAGAGATATTTTCAGGAAAAAATGTAAGGGAGCTAGTACATACCCTTGCTGCAAGCCATTTAAGTTGAGATATTTAGCTGATAATTTACCTGGATGACTTAACGAAGTGTGTATCGCAGTATTAGTATGAAGTTCTTTAACACAGTGTACCAGGTACTGTACAATACCTCAATATGATACTTTTTGCCATAGAGCAGGACCATCCATAAGGTTGAAGGCATTGGACAGGTCAATAAAAGCTGCATACAAGCTTCTGTTAGGCCCACTGTTATATTTATCTTTCAGCAGTTGTCTGTATTGGATTGCCATGATCAAAATACAGCTTTTCCAACTGGATTATAGTAATGCTGAACAAATCAGCCCTAAAGTTGGTCTAGCAGGATTTGAGCATAAATCCGTCCCATGGAGTCCAACAAAAGAATCAGACGATAGTTGGACAAATCAGTTCTCAGACCCTTTTAATCGCCCTGAACTATACAAGCCTCCTTCCAGTATTAGGTTCCACATACAAGGAAGAAAGAATATCAGACTGAGCATGGGATGAGACTTAAGCACATCATTTGAACTACAGTCAGGAACCTGGGTATTAGATTGTTTTGATTAATTTATTAGACCCTTGATTTTGGTGCATAAGGCTAATCGGTTGATAAGCCCTAGTCATTTTTCCTTTTCTTCTTGAAAACATTTTTGTCAAGTTGTTTGATATGTAAAATTAATTAATCACAGTTTAGCTTGGATGTTTTATAAACACTGTGAATAGTTCTATTCATTTTCTTCATTTATGTAATAAAAATATGATAGAAACCACCATGGAGGCCTTTTTTTAAATAAACAAACCAGAATTATTGGCAGAAACTGCTCTGTGTTAAATTCTACAGATGGTCTTACCAATATGCATAGGATACTCTTCAAAATGTGCAATCAATTTCAAATGTGGTAGCCCCATACATTATAGGTTACCCAACTACTCCCAATGAATATGAGAGCCACTTGAGTTTCCAATTTCTCCCTATCTGAATTGCAGCTGGGGTAGTCAAAGATGATTCTGTAATCCCGGATGATAAATTCAATGTGCAAATTAATGGAAAATGGTAATTGAAAGATTCAGGTGTTATTCCATCTGCATGCAACTGCAGAATTCTTTGATGCTGAATAACCAATTATTGATAGTAGTATAACAATTATGACCAAAGTATGTGAATTTACCTGCAATATACCCTGTGGCTCTCCAATTTAAAACACAGTGATGAAATTTCTTAGCTCACTTATAATTAGTAATTATTTTATTCATTCAGTTTGAGGAGTACAAAGAAGTTCATTCCAAATGGGGCTCTACGTTTCCAGGAATTTCACATTAAAATCACCTGCAGCAAACAGTATGTTTGAAAGGTACTTAAACTCCAATCCACCTAAACTAGATTTTAAATCACCCATAATATAATGCCATGCGGAATATATATATATATGACAGATGATTGTGTAACTGTTATTGAGGGGGAGGCTGAATCCTGAATAATTGTCACTCTTATGACTTGCAAGTTAAAAATGGAACAATCGAGGGGTTACAAAGAAAGACATTTCAAGGTATTTATTAAAGTTGAAAAATGCCCTTTCGGCCAAAATGATCCAGTATTGAAGTCTTTTGAATACATATTATATATACAGCTGTGAAAAGTGGGTCCAATTCCAACCACGGTAGATGTCTTCTTAGTCCATACTTTCTTTTTCTTTTGTGCATATCAGAGCATAATTCATTTTGTGAAGATTATCAAAACTCATACCCAATGCCTGTGACAAATTGATATCTCATTCTAACCAAGCTTTAACTTTAAGATCAGCAGAATCCCTGGGGTGACAGTATATGGGATAAACTACCCCAACCATATGTTATAAGGATATTGCAAGTCACTGAGGAGTTTTGTGACCAAATAGACGAATGAGGAAGCAGGCCCAGTTCCTTTATAAGGCTATGCAACTCAAAGGTGACTTGCAATATCCTTTTCACTTAAGGTAGTGAGTACTGTATTTCTTAAAATGCATGGCCACACAATGTCCTCATTTTTAACACCTGGCCTCTTGCTTAATCTAATATGAGCGATCTTCCATTTTCTGCTCCATATAAACAATGTGCATATTGTGAGACAGACATGGTATCAAGAGATGACACAGACAAGTGAAACACAGTTTGAAAACCTTTATTCTCAATGGTCAGGATGGTAGAACGCCTAACTTGCCCTAACTCTAAGGTGAGAATGTTCCTTATTGGAAAGCACAACTAAGGGAAAGTCTAAGTCGGGCAGTCCAAAGAAATAGACTGTCTGTGTCAAAACCTAAGCTTGTCCTCACTTCTACAAGAAAACAGGATGTATGGGGTTTGGTCAACTCAACAGTGTTCATAGAAAAGTTAATGCGACAATGGAGCTCTTTTGTATCTCCCTTCCCCAAATTAAGGGACTCAGTATCATACAATTCTGAGGGTTTCTCGATATACACTGGGCAAAACATTCACAGTACCTTATCTCCTTGTAAATTCGTTAGGCTTCTCTGGGTTCCCCATCCTTGAACCCAAAAGCCTTCTGGTTTTTCACTTGTCCTTAATGGGTCTTTCAGGCTTCCCTCTTACAGACTCAGACCCCTTCTAATTTCACAGTAGCTTCTTTGAGAAACCTGACGGCATTCTCCCACCTACTCCTTCGGGATCCTCCAATCAAGTGGCCAGGGAAGGCCCATCGCTTTTGAATCCTGACCCTGGTGGTGGACAAGCGGGGGAGGATCACCTGAGTGGAGGGTCACAAGAGATTGGGAGAAGGATACCCAAGGACCAGAAATGGTATCCCACCAGTCCCAATAATACCCCAACCTACTCTCCCTCAGCCTTCATAGGGTATTTCCAATCTCACCCAATATCCCCCACCCCATTTACAGCAAATACTGAAACGAGGAGGATGAAATTAGGATCAGTGAAGATAACCCATAGAAACAACATGGAGAAAGTAAGGGGAACCTACTATAGAAAGAACACCAGTTGTCCCACTGATAGAGTCAGGCAGTGTCAGGAATTTGATAATGACCACTCACACCTGACTCCACTTGACTGTTTGTTCAACTATAAAAGGTGTTGTTTTTCACAGAGGCAGGAGCGAGCTGGGGATGTTGTCTGGACCAGAGAGGCCAAGGAGCACAGAGCAGCAGGACCTGGAAATCCATTTGCTCCACAGATTTTATCGCTGTTGACTCCCCACATAAAAAAAGAAAAAAGATTGCACCACCCGGGGAAGGATTTCGGGTGGCTGGAAACAGCAAGCAGAGAATTTGTATTCTCGTCCGCTGTTCTAGTCACCTGATTGGCTGAGCGCCCTTCCCCAGGTGTGAATATTAAACATAAGGGAACAGTATTTTTTCTATTACTGTGCGCATGACAGAAACACCTGAAAATATAAACACAAGATTACAATAATCAGTTGATATGACCGGACTACATCAGTGCACTTTGTATCTGAAAAGGAAGAACCTGCACAAATCACAATGCTAAAATTAGTGATGTTAAGTGATTTGGTGTACAAGCTGCTGATCATAAAAAAGGCAAAATATCCATCACCCAGAGCCTCAATTTGTAAATGTGTGTGAAAATGCAAATCTGAAAAAATCAACAACTGTAAAGTACGAGTAGTATGTTCACCCCTGCTTGGTTTCTTTAATCCGGTTTCAACCAGACCATACCTGTTCATATATCCCCTGTACTGTTCTGTGTAGGGCACCTCATGTTTGAGATGTTTCTGCTGCGTTAACTGTTATGCTGCATGGCTTTTATAATGTACTAAATCACCATGCTAGTGGTCACAGAGTGCCTAGGTGGAATGCTCTATATAAAGCGCTCTGCTGCTCCTTAGCGGGTCTGCACTATATCAAATACCAAAAGGAGAAAACAAATCCATGTTTGTGGGATGCAAAAGAATCTTTAAAGATCTGCTGAAAAACAAAATATGCTCCCTTTCCTTATCTACGTTTGGCTTAAGGTGCCCATTAAAGCCTCTCAATTCCCTAAATCCTGTAGTCACATCACATAGCCAAGGTAGCTGTGACTAAACTGAATTCAAAGACATTCCCTAGCGGGCAGCACCATCTAAATTAAATGCAGCAAATGACAAAACCTAGACAAAGGAAATTCAACTGTAATGTAAACCAAGGTGGGTGCCACTAGGAGAGAGGCACCATTGTTTCCATAAAGCATAACATTTGTCCCTATTGTAGCAAATGGAGCTATCAAAATGGCCCTTTTCTGGGGTAGCATAATCTTCACACCGGTGTGAATGCGGGTCCCGTTCAAAGCTGCAGATAAACCAGAAGTACTCCCAATTCACAATAAAAAGCTTCACTAGAAAGGTGGTAGGTGGACATATATGTCTAAATGTTAAAGTTACTCATCGTAGTGAGTAGAGCACTCATAGTCCATAGACCCACTTTCCTCCATTCTTGTGGGCGTCTCCCAACATTGGGACGGTACCGGAACATTTGGCAGTGAAAAATTGAGTTTCCCCTTTAAATTTAGTATAGCACATGGGGGCGTGGCCTCAGGCAAGGGAATGTCCCAGACGACAGGTGACAGGGTCCAGACCTTTGAGGGTCCAGACCTTTGTCGCGAGCCCAATGGCAGAACCTAGTCCATTTGCTCTTATACTGGGACTGAGTCAAGGGCCTCCTCGCCTGCTGAATGATGTCCCAGTTGTCATCTGAAAATTGAGCATGCTGAAGCCTCAGCAGATCAGGAACCAGCCCGTCAGGGCGAGTTTGGCCAGGTCTGGCTGTTCCACTGCCCCACCCTGCTGTTTTCAGGAAACCCCTGCTGGGGATCAGAAGATGGACGGGATCCCGGGAGCACAACTGCAGCAGATCCGAAAACTAGGGTACACTGGAAGGTCAGTGGGGAGGCAGCTAGGATGAAGCTGCAGCCAACGGAGGCACGGAACTTGCAGAGAGCCAGTTGGAACAAAGGAGTGGGCGGGAACGCATAACACCTGCAGCCGTGCCAACAGATCTGGAAGGTGTCTCCCAGTGACCCCCAACCTGCCCATGAGGCAAACTGGGGGCACTTGGCATTCAGGGGAGATGCGAACAAATCCAGGTCTGTGAACCCACAACGCTGGAACAGGGGCAACACAGAGTCATTGTGCAACTCCCACTCGTAGGTGTTGAACCCAAACGACTCAGCTGATCCGCTTCTGCATTGCTGTCTGCCGGCAGATGGACTGCTGAAATCCAAATCCCCTGCGCCAGGGCCCATTCCCAGATCGAAACCGCCTCCATGCAGAGGGGGTCGGGGAACGGGTAACATTCTGCTTGTTCAGGTAAAATATTGTACTAGAATTGTGCATCCTGACCAGAAACGACTTGTCCTTGATGAGGGGCAAAAATGCCTTCGGGGTCAGGCTCACTGCCCTGAGCTCGCGCACATTGATATGCAGGAGGGCTTCTGTCCTGGACCATGCTTGATGAATCGCATAGCCCTCCAGAGTAGTCCCCCAAAAGAGAGGAGTCTGTCATCACCAGCAGGGTAGGCTCCTGTCAGGTGAAAGGGGCTCCCACTGAAACATTGCCATCCATCAGCCACAGTGAAGATCGGGCAGAAAGAGCTGCAGTATAGGGATCCTGTCCGACTGAGACCCCGTCTCCTGATCCCAACTGGCCGCCACGTGGAGTTTGTGGTTGCCTCATCTTGAGGCGAGCGTGCTGTACAGCGATCACTTAGGAGGCCATCAGGCACATAGTGTACTGCAACCACCATGCTGAGGTGGTCGTGTTGGCCAGAAAGTGCTACACCACCCTGCGGAGGGACAGAAGCCTCTCGTGCGTAGGAAACAACTGCTTAAGGGTAGTGTTCCAATGCACCCCTAGGAAGACCAGTTCCTGAGAAGGGGACAACTGTGACCATCTCTGGTTGAGGGAAAGCCCCAGCTGATGAAGGATAGCTGCCAGTCGTCCACGTTAGGGTTTACATGATGGCCTTCCAGGCGGAGCAGGCCCGCCACAGCGTTCATTAACTTTGTGAAGACACGAGGGGCCGAGTTCAGGTAGAAGGGCAGCACCCTGTACTGAAAGTGGTACAACATAATCGTGAACCGCACAAACTTCTGATGCTGTTGATATATGGGTACATGCAAGTATGTAGCCCTTGAGGTCCAGGGAACACATCCAGTCCCCTGCACACAGAGACTCAGCTATGTGCGCAGGAGTAATCACCTTGAACCGTTCCAATGGTAAAGACAGATTTAGAAATGACAGGTCCAGGGCTACCCTCAGGCCAGCCTGGTTGTTCTTGGGTACCACAAACATCCTGGAATACCAGTTCTATAGCCTGCATCTCCAAGAGCGGAAGGACCTCCCACAAAAGAGCCAGGGACCCGATCTGACGAAGAGGAAGAAAGGATGGAAAAGGCTTAGGAAGAGGAAGACTGAAGCCTGTGGAGACTACAGAGAGGATCCCCGGGGTTGCTGAAGAGACGCTTCCAGGTGTCCTGGAACAGAGCCAAACAGCTCCCCACAGAGGAGCTGTGTTCCCCGACCTTGACATCACTGCTTCTTGGCATCAGGGGCAGAGGAGGGGGAGCGGAAAAACCCATGCAACATCCTCAGCTGCTTCCTCCTGTTGTCGCTGGACGACCTGTCGGCTTGAACCGGTAGAGGGATTGGCATCAGAACCGGGAGCGCAGGAGGAACGAGAGGAGTACCCAGAGGAGGGGGCTGGGGCGGCCCCACCTGCGGGGTGACCTCCTTTACAATGTCTTTCAGGAGCCCCTTCATTATAGGGGAACGCATGAGGAGGAAGTGTTTCACGAAGCGGTCCTCACAAGCTGATGGATCCTTAGGTGCGTGTAGCCGTACGGCTGTGATTGGGAGATGTAGTCCTGAGGGGACCAGAAATCAGCAGTGCAGGATCTGCTACCGCTTCCAGAGGGAAGGGGGCTGTGATCAACTTGCAAAGTCTACTAGATGGGTGATAGCACTTGTGGGCCCTGAGACGGATCCAAGATGGCCACCTGTCTGGCAGGCTCCGCCACGTGCCGCTCTGCCATTTTGAAGCCTTGCACCACTCCCTGGGTGGGAGGGCACAGAGCCCATGAGCCAAGAAAGACCTCAGACATGAGAGGACACAGCTTGGGTCTTGCACCCAAAGCAGAAGTGTCGACCTCCGAGATCCCTCTAGTAGGCGCTGAGCCCTCAGCCAGACGGTCGGTAGTCATAACGCCCTGATTCACGACCTCCGGTAGGCTTGGAGCCCTCAGCACCTGTGCCAGTAGCAGTGCTGGATCTGGCTGAGGACAGGCTCTTGGAGGTGGCACTCGATGATCCCTTACCCCCTGCGGTAGAAGAAGAGACAAGCCCTGATCTTCCTTCTGAGGACAGCCTGGTAGGGCCCTGAGCCCCTCAGCTTGGAAGCTAGTAGCCTGGAAGGCCTCAGGGCTGTCCCCAGACCACCCGGGAGTGCTCCCGGGCCCCTCGGCTTTGGAGCCAGTAGTCGTAGAGGCCTTGGCCCTGCCAGAAACGGAATTCGAGGAACCCCAATCCATGGGAACCCCGGGAAAGGAGTCGCCACGCTGTGGAGCCGTGCTGAACCGAGGACCTTCCTTGTCTTGACTAGAGGTCCCAGAGATGAAGTCCTTAAGGTAGGGCAGAGAAGTGTTGAAGATCTCCCTCCACTGCAACAAATTAGTCTTCAATGCCCTGTGACCGAGAGCACTGCAGGCTGAACAGGAGTCCCAGTGGTGGTTGGGCCCCAAGCACTGAAGACAAGAGTGCACGGGAGTCAGAGGCCGGGAACGAACAGTCGCATGAGGCACATCTCATGAAGCCTCCTGCGGTCGACATGCACCGGGCGAGGCGAGGCATTGAAGCGAAGTAAAATAAGAATTGAAAAAAGAAACAGGAGCAAGCGGAAAGCTAAAAAAGTCTCTGCACTGGCTGCCAGGTCCGACACCGTCCGTGCGGAAACAGGGACTGAGGTGAGGCACTGGAGAGCACACCCCTGTGCGCTTTATTAAATTTAAAGGGGAATCTAAATGTTTCACAGCCAAAGGTTCCGGTACCGTCCCCGTGTTGGGGGCCGCCCACATGGATGGAGGAAAAGGAACTGGACATATGAGTACAATACAATGGCTGATGCACAAAGAAGACACATAGGTTTAGCCAGTCTTACAAACTGTAGCCCTTATACCTGCACCTTATAATAATAAATATAATAATATTGTGTTCTTACTGGTTTCATGCCATACTCCTCCAGCTTCTAAGAGCTATAATGAGAGGTGTTAATATTACCCATTTGGAATGGTACTTGATGTATTGATCTTGGAAGGATGACAGACTAAGTCAGCCCTGCCATGGGAATCAAACTTGCGAAATGCAGGCTGCCTCGTGTGCGAGACCAATGTTTGTGAGCTATCCAGCCTTGTTACTACATGTGAGGGGGCGTGAAAGTTCAGCTTAAACTGAACATGGTGACATAGTATGTAATGGAAACCACGATAAACATGCAGCAGCCAGGGTGACTGGATAAATAGGCCTGCTTCTGACATACCTGTGGGGACTTGTGTGATCGCCAGCTGTACTGGTGACTGTGGAGACTAGCCAACACCACGTTTTCATCCGTGTCCACCTGGCCAAACCGCAGGGTCTCCTGTGTGTCATTACAGATCACAAAATGGCTGAAGACCAACTCCTCCGCCTCGGGGCACAGGTTCTGAAAGAAAAAGAACGAGAAATCCAACACATTTGAGACCAAGTGCAATATATTCTGCAGATGTCTGCCTGGTGGCGATCATTAAAATGCAGAAATAACAGAGGCCCGCTGTCATTGGTTTTGCAGTATGCTGTTTTCTATTTCTTCTAAAGAGAACACTCACAAAGATTTGTATTCCCACAGATCATAAACATCAGCAACTAAGATGCAACAATCTGCTAAACCCCTTCTCGTTTCCCGTAGGAAAAGTCATGTGTTGGAAGGAGGGGAGTGCAGCAGTGCACACTGGAGCTGGAAACCGGGAAGTAAGATCATTGGGACAATTCATTGCCTCTTATGGGCGACTGCTAACAATGGGATACACTGCAAATGGACCCTTATTGATGAATGCCATTAACATTATTCCGAGGACGACAAGAAAGGTGCCTGGTTCATCTCCAAATACTAATGGGCCAGGCGCGAGATCATGTGCGTGCTCCATCCTTTCACAGATCTCGCATCTAGGAGGGGAAGATATCTCTGTCAGCCTATCAACGTTTGTTGCTTTAGAAGCCCAACAGGGCAACGGATTATTTGTGCAGGGACATTAAAGGAGAATGGATTACAGGCGGTGCATAAAAGATGACCAATAGATATTTTCACACGGTTTTCAGAAAAGTACCACTTAGGCGCCACACCTGGGATGAATACGCCACCTCTTAAAACAAGCCCCAGGGCCATCGGAGCACTCTGGTGGGAATGGGTGCAGTACAAATACTCCCTAACATTACATTATTGGTTATCGATGCTGAGAAGCATCTTGCAGGTGAAATAGTCCCTCCTAAAACTGTTTTGTAGTTAAAGTTTAAAAACAAGTTAAAAAGGTGTTGAGGTTTGTGTCAAATAACGTTAACGGTGACGGGCACACATGACACGATTATGGGCTCAGGAAGCCTTCTGCACAGCTGATACAATGGCTACCATGATACAGTATTACAGAAGGGACCAGAATATCAGACCCTTCTGCAATGTCACCTTTTAACAGCAGGTGTGGCTCATTTTAACCCTAAGGAGTCTCATGAAAATGAAGTCCCAGTTCTGCCATGCCATCCCACATTATAGAACTCATTTAAACCAGTCCACACCGTTGAAGAGGAGTGTCAAAAAAATGTATTCCTAGGTGGTTTGCACTGCTGCACAAGGCCCTGACAAAGAGAGATGGAGGTGGTAAACACATATGACTTTAGTCTCTCTGACCAAAATACAATGAGGAATTAAAAATATGATGAAAAATAAATGGAAAACACTGATAAACTACTTATAAAAACGAAATTAACAGTGATGACTAACTGCTAGTAAAAAAGGATGGAAGGATTAGGAAGTGGCGACGACCGAGAGGGGTCAGAGGGAAATGGAAGTGTGATCACTAGACTGGGGCGAAGACGTTTAGGCTGGCTCAACCCTGGATCAAGTGCAGAGTCTCTCTGGAATACAGCAAATTTCCCCCTTCTACTGAGGGCCGACATTTCCTAGACAAATCTTTGCGTTACCCCCAATTTCTGCTCTTCACGCTGATTGATGCGCCATTGAACTCATCCTTTGTATCCTGGTTGCAAGTCTGGATTCTCATCGGTTTCTAAGCAGTTCTAGAGCAGCTCTAGTTGGAACATCATTTGGGCTGGAATTACAGCATTTGTGCTACAGATTCATTCAACGAGGTTCGGTCTGACCCTGTTTTATTTTCTTTGGTTTCTTCTTCAGTTCCTTTGTAGCAGTTTCATTTGGTGGTTATTTTGTTCTCTTCTTTCATTTTCCTTTCGAGTTGCTTGACATTCTATACTGCTTTGTCTTATGGGGACTTTTTTTTGCAGGTGTTGTGAACCTTCCTTTAAAACAAGAGGTACATAACATGTACCTCTTCCAGCTGTTTAGGTCTTCTTCTCCAATGCATGTTTGTAAAGATTTCAGCAGCTGGTGGAATTTTCCATCACTGGCCTATCTTTATAATAGCGGCAATGTGAAATCTGTGGAAGGGTGGATGATAAAGTCGTCAGACAAAACGATGACAATATAACAGAGGTGAATGAAGACAATGGGCTAAATAGGGCCATCCCTGAGCTCAAGTGAGGGATTACCTGGCAGCATACATTATTAATCCATCACTCGGTCACAGGTGGATCCATGTGGACCCAAGGTACTACAGTATATCTGAATCATGACAACCACAGGTCCAAGGGATCTTCCGACTTGCATCATTCTTTTGAACGAAGACATGTCATTGTTGCATGGTACCTACTGCTCCACTGCTTAGCATTCTCTAAAACCAACAGGACCACCCTCCAATCAGGGACTCTAGCTCAGAAAATTAGCGAGTTGTCACTGTTGCCATTTAAGACTGCGTTTTGCTTTTCTGGCTAAGTGTGAGATATCCTGCTAAAAGCATTACTGTTTGAATGTGGCATGTAAAGCAGTTTGGAAGAAACTAAACTTCTAATTTCGCCCAGCACCAGGTCCAGAGTGACAGAAAAACTGGGAGGTGCAGACCTATAGCATAGAAACCTTGCATTAAATGTGACCACTTGGGAGATTCAAATGCTATTTCTGAAATGCTTTACATCAGCCCCACACTTAAAACTGCTAACAACCTACAGCGCAGCTATTGCCTGTATTATGTAACCAAATCCCCTTTAATATGGAAGGTGCGGTATTGGATGGTTGAAGGCTGTAGTGCCGGTTTACATCACTGCAAAATGGACAATCCTAAATTGGCAAGAAAAGGCATCTCGACTTTACACACAAGTCAGACACCCAATCTCAAACACAATTTGCACCCGAACCATTTCTTAGATGGGTGCCTATTTGGATTCAACACCTAAGATCACCAGACCTTCAAACTAAATGGCCACCTCTGAAAGTTGGCAGACAATGTAAAAAATGGCAAAAAGCTGTATTATCTTCATAAATATGGCATCCAGGAGGCACATGAAGGCGAGGACACAGAAGCCTTCCTAAACAAGTTCTACAACACTCAGTACTCCAAGCTGCCATGAAGCAAAATACTCATCAAGGGCATAGATTGGGCCTAGGGAGTTGCCCAAATGATACGTCCAAGCCAAGCAAGATCAATTGCTACATTTTGCACATTACATGCCTATTTTGTGACATATTAAATGTGGCCAGCATTCTTTAGAGGCTGGTGGTGTCTAACTCAGTCCCTGCTTTATTTGAATACTTTACACAGAATCACAATCTAGAATAGCTGCCAATAACCTTTTCTGCCAACTATGTAAGCCCTCTCACAATCCTAGCCCTAGAACCACTTCTAACGAAGATCACAATATCCCAAAGACATACAAGGCATTCAATCTGGGGGTTTCTATATGAAATTGTCTGTATATGCCAACAACGTCCTATGGTACATGATTGACTTGGAAAAGTCTCTCACAGCACTCAAGTCCAGAAATGAAAACGTCTTGGAAATCCCTGGCTACAGGGTAAAGTGGGATGCAACAGAGAAGCTGCCATTAAATAAATAACACCTCTCATCCATGTGTCACACCTATAAACTGACCTGGAACCCGGAAAGTCTTAAATATTTAAGATATTAGTTAACCCCTTCAGGAATTGGATGACAATAGGGAGTTTGAATGGAAGCCCTGCTCTGGCGAACGCTTGAAAATGGACAGTGCAGCCAGATAGCCCATTGCCGTACAAACTTGAAGCCCCTGATGGGTCAGATGCAGAAGAAAAGAGACCACTGATGGTGTGTCACAAGTGAATGGGTCTATTTTCTTGAACATACACTAGCTGCAAAACATGTTCCAACGGCAGCAGTATAGAGCATTTGTCGCTGGTTTTCTGGCTGAAAGCAGCAACTCCATTACATCTTCCGGAAGGTTCCTAGCTCTGTATCTCAACCTCTCAGAAACCAGGCATGAAGGTTCAGGGTTCTGATCTCTGGGTGGAGCCTGCAACCTCCTTCCTGAGTGAGCAAATCCTCTCTCTAAGGAAGACTAACTTGAGGTCAGATGGACATATCCAGAGGTTCTGCGTACTACATCTTCCTGGCCCAATCCAGAGCAACCAGGATCATGGACTCCCCAAACATTCTCAACCTCCTGAGAACATGAGGAATGACAGGGACTGGTGGAAACGCACACAGAAGTGGAAACTCCCATTCCACCACAAACGGGTCCCACCAGAGCTCGGAGTAAATTCCCTGCAGCAGAACAGGTCGCATTTCCTGTTGACCCTGGACGTGAACAGGTCCACTGGAGGGGTCGCCCAAAGGGCCAAGATCTCTAAAAGGACTTCCTGGGCTAACTCCTACTCGTGGGTGACTGTGCTCTGCCTGCACAGAGCGTTCACCGCCATGTTCTCTTCTGTGGCTAGGTGAACAGCTAACAGAGAGACTCCTTCCTGAAATGCCCAAAACCAGAGCTGCATTACCTCTCTGCACATTGGCAGTGACCCTACAACTCCTCTCTTGCTGAGGTAATGCGTGGGCACAGTGTTGTCATCATTATCAGGACACTCTTTTCCGTACAGATGGTAGAAAGGCCATCAGTGCTCGTCTGATTACTCCTAACTCTAAAAGGTTGATGTGTAGTTTGGATTCCAATGGAGACAAACGACTGCTGATTGTCAGCTCGTTGACATGCGCTCCCCAACCCGTGAGGGATGTATCCATCACTACCATTATCTTTGGCCATGGTTGCCAAAAAGGTTCCCCCTTCAACATGTTCTTCACGCAGGCGCACCAGAGGCGATCCTGTGTGACCCTGCTTGGGACCTGAAGCAGGTCCGTCATCGCCATACTGCCAGAGAAGTGAGACCACTGGATCTGAGGGCCCATTGGAGAGACCTCATACTTAGATGGGCTTCTAGCACCAGAAAAATGCAGTATCCCGTAACACAGAGCAACGTCAGAAAATCCAAATCCAGGAGACACGGGGAACTCTGAAATTTGCTTATCATCTGCAAGATGTGCAAAGCCCTTACCCTAGGTGACAAATCTATCCCCATGGAAGAGTCCAGGACCATCCCAATGAATTAAAGCTTCTGGGAAAGTATCATGTGGGGCTTCTTGAAATTGAGGGAGAAGCCCAGACTGTGGAGGGAGTGGCGGGTGCTGCCAAGATGTTCCAGAGCCTGTTCAGGAGAACGGGCTCTTACCGGCCAACCATCCAGGAAGGGATAGATGTGAATCCCACGCCTCGTTAGATTCGCTGTCACCACCATCATCAACTTGGTGAAGACTCTCGGACGTAGATCAGCCCAACACCAGTACTCAAAACTGATAGTGACAACGGCCAATGGAAAATCTTAGTTACTTCCTGTGCTTGCGATGTATGGGCACATAGAAGTAAGCATCCTGGAGTGTATCAAAAGAATGTCAGAATGGCAATGGAAGCGGCTCACCACTCCCTTTCCCAAGTTCAGTTCAGTGGGGCTCTTACAAAGTTCCTTCAAGGTGGGTATTATGCACAGTTCAAAGATTTCCCATAAATCTGTTGGGCTTCCCTCGACTATTTCAATGTCAGTTCAATATGCATCACAGTTCTCTCAATGGATTCTTTCTGGCTTCCCTCACCCGGTTTCACACTTGTCAAACAAACAGATATTCACCAAGCTCCTTCTCAGTTATTTTCACAGGTGGCCCTTGCCTGTCTTCGAACACAAACATTGCTGAAGCACTTTCCAGCTAACAGCTCCGCTTTATTGAGCAAGGGGAGAACTCTCTTCGCCAAACTTTGGACTTTTCTTTCACAATGTTCACCTGTGACAGATCTTCGCAACTGCATAGAATTATCACCCCCCCCAAGCGTGACCACTCCGACAGCAGGGTCCTTATTATTATCACTTAGCCAGAGACCTTTGTAACTGCACAGTATTCTCACCCCTATGCGTGAACACTCTGACAATAGGGCTGGTTTCTTAATATCTGTGCCTCTTGCACTTGGTTTCATAGAACGGGCCCTCGGCCACTCTGTTCCTTATTTCACAACAGCATATTGTTCATTAGGATGGGCCCACGGCCACTCTGTTCCTCGTTTCACAAAAATATCTATTCATTTTCACATTAGACTCTCGGATCTCTGCACGCTCTCTTTCCCTCGTACCCTTCCCTTCAATGGCTTTCAACACATTTCGCTTTCATTATTCACTGTTCTGATCTCCTTCATAAAGCGTTTTAACAACCTTCCTTCTCACACAGCACTGCTCCAGTCTTTTGTCTCACACCGGCTCCCTTGCCAGCCAAATACATTTAAGCTTCACTTCAATGCGTTTATCCTATAATGCGTAGCCTTGCGTGTAACACTGTAGGCTTCCACAATCGCGCATATCACAAACCAGGCTCTCCCTTTCTTTGAACTTACCGGCTGTGATTGCCTTCACACATTCTTCTGCTTTCAGCTTGTGGAGGTCAGGGTCTTGCCCCCCTGTCCCTCAGACACTCCCGGGCGGCCTTGCGGTCCAGGGGAGGAAACTAGCAGTTTGCTGGCGCATGGAGGTAAGGGACTAGCCGGTCCCTCGGCCCCCATCTCTGAACTCTCCTGGCTCCTTGGAGACACAGCTCTCTCGCCACGCTTTCCCCTGTCTCAACTTACAGCCTGTGAGCGTCTTGGGTCCCATTCTCCCTGGCCTGGTTCTCAGCTGCTCCTCCATCTTGCCATCCAGCTTGCCTTCCTTCTTGGCCGCTGTCTCGCTCCCCGTGTTTTCTGTGCTCCACCTTTTATAATTTGGAAAACGGTGCATGAGTTTCAGGTGTGTGCGATTGTGACTGAGTGCCTAACCTTATTAGTGGGTCACGGCCAGTACATGTTACTAGTGGTAATCTTCATAGTTTCAGTCTTTTGCTTCTTCATCTCAGTAGTCGGGTTGATTAGGAAAGGAGGGGAGTTATGTATCCCATACAGTTAGAGGGAATATGGGGTGAATAACTGTCAGGAAATGGGAGATACCATGTCTCACTTTCCGGTGTCTTCACCCCACTCTCAGAGGACCGCCCACCCAGGTGATCCTCTCTCGCTTGTCCACCCCCAGGGTCAGGATCCAATAGCGATGGCGCTTCCCTGGCCACCTGAATAAGGGATCGCGGGGGTCGTGAAACACATTCAGGTTTTTCATATTATGTTGGGTGCATCTCTGAATGTTGTGAGTCACATGCATAGATAAGGTCTCTGCATTGTGTGAGGGGGTCAAAAATGAGAGGCAGACACAAAGTTTTCAACATTCAACATCTTTATTAAAGTAAAGGGGTTGGATAAAGGCCTTTCTGTCTCTATCCCCAAAGAGAGTTTCTCTGCCTAGGAAACTAAAACTAAAGATCAGTCTGTGTCTCGTCATCAAAATTATGTGAACTGTCCTTGTGGCCAAAACATACCTGACCCTCACAATAGAAATTAACACCTGAAAAGTGCCAGGAAAAATGTCTCTGATTTAGATTGATCAAAATGTGTTCTCATGTAAAACAAACAGATATATCAACAAAACAGTCCCCTCTAAGGATGGGTTCTTGAATCCAGAGGGTATTTCCCTTCCCCTGGATTATTTCACGTAGGATCATGAAAGTGTCGTTTCCAAACAATGTTTCCTTAAGGAGGGCAGGAATGTCTTTCCATACAGCAATTTCTTAAGGCAAGCAAAAATGTTTCTTTAACACAACTGTTGCTTGAAGAATGGCAAAATGTGTCTCTCTTACACAACAACTGCTCAAGGAACACTTCCTGGTATACTCCCTTGCCAGAAATCATTCAGTAGATTCTTTAGATCCCCTGGTATTCTCTCCTGCCAGATATCTTTTCACAATGTCTTTAAGTGGATTCCCTGGTGTACCCCCCTGCCAGGAATCCTCTTCTGGGTTTTGTAGATCCCCTGGTGTACTCCCCTGTAAGGTATCTTTCCGTCAAAAGGCTCACTGCCCGATATATTTCATTCATCAGGACTTCTCTCAATGTTCTCACTGTCTTCAGTATAGCACAGTGGTATGCATGCACTGTCTATACTTTTTTGGCTTCTGGCAATGCTTGCTCCGACTTTCTCCATATTGGAATCTTATATATGGAGACTTGAGCACATTTTGTCTTTCAGCTTCTTCATTAACATTCATCTGCATGTGATAACATTTGCTCCAACTATCCCCATATTGACATCTCAGGGATGGGGATTTGTGCAAACTCTTGTCTTTCTATTTCACTTGGTCGGTATTCAAAATGAACTTTGAGTTCTTCATAGGCCTGTCGGTACGCCCCGGGGTCCCCACCATCACCAGGCAAACTCACTAGTGTCTCCTGGCATTTTCGACCCGTTGCTGCGGCAAAGTCTTAACTGGGGGATAACGTCTCCCGCTTCGCAGACCCTTTTTCAACTCTCCCGCCGGCTCGGCATTTGCTTGCCAGTGAAGCTACTGCTGTTTGGCACGACTGCATCCTCAACAGCCTTTTTTCTGCTGGTGACACCTCTGTGGCTCTTCCTCGGTGCCTGCCGTGCTTCCCTGGGTTTTCCACCACTACGCTAGGGAATGCTTACAAACGGCTACTTAAAAGCACCTGCCTTCTTCTGCACAGTCCGTTCCTGTGCGTCTGCCTTCACCTGCAGTTCTACTTCCCGCTCTGCTTCTCTCTTCTCCGACTCTCTCTTGCAATTGAAGGTGTAAGCTATTTTTAAATGTCCCTTGCAGATGAGCAACATTGCAACAACTAGTCTGCGTGCTTAGCTTAGGGTTTTTTTCAATCAATACTAACTCCATTCTTCCTCTTCCTCATCTCAGTACTTGAGGCATTATGGAATTTGGAGTCCACAGGATTTTTAGGTCTTCCAAAATGATATTATTTAGAACAAAAACATCAGAGACAGGAGATGTTAAAGGTGAATTATATACGTATGAGGTATGAATGGTTTTCTGATCGGAGTGTTTTGCAGAAAGGGTTTTTTGGGTTCCACCATGAGAGGGATTTGTAAAATGGCAATCGGCCATCAAGAATTTGGAACTACTTGGTTTTCCTCTCTAGGCAGGCAAGAATACTGCGTCTCTCCTGATGGGTTCACCACATTTTCCATATTGCTGCCTCCTCCCATGTGATCCTTCCTCATGATACCAGCCACAGGGTCAGGATCATGTAGCGACTGCTGTCCCTTGTCCACATGGGAGGAGGCCTCCAACGGGGATCGTTAATGACTCTGTAGGATTCATCACAATTTTCTTTGGCAAAGGGCCGGTGTCTTTCCCCTGTCTATGTGTTGTGGTGTGAGCGCACTGTCCTTGTTTCCCGTTAGAGCTAGATCAGAAGTCGTATTATGAACATGTATGGTGTGTGTGTGTATGTATGTGTGAGGCTGTGTGAGGGAGAAGAGTTGTTGTGTCTTCCGTGCCTGTCCTGCTAGCCCCAGTGAGCGGGAATTGAATGTTGGTGTGTGCATTAGCAGATCAGAGAATGTTGGGAGAGTGTATGAGTGAATTTCCATGTGGATGTCAGTTGAGGGATAGGCTGAGTTGAGTCATGTGGCCAGTGGGTTTCTCCTTGTGTCCATGTAACTTGAAAGGCCCAAGGACATAAATTAACTTATACTTATATAATAAAGCCTTTCATTACACAACAACCTGACTATTGCTGGCCCTTCCTGCATCTGGCCTGCAATTCTTACTACATAGAATACAATACCCCCACTTCACTCTTCCTCGTCCCAGTACTCCATTACCACCGCCTCCTCCTATCTCATCCCAGTAGCCATCAGTAATACATTACCCAAACCTAGCTCTTCCTCATCCCATTACTCCATTAACCAACCTCTTTCTTCCTCATCCCAGTACTCTATTAACATCTCCACCCTCGTCCCAGTACTCCATTGGTAATCTGTTGCATTACCCCCACCTACCTACTCCCTGTCACAGTACTACACTAGTAATCTGTTGCATTACCCCCAACTCATTCTACCTCATCCCAGTACTCCTATTGTAAAATGTTGCATTACGCCACACATCCCTCTTCCTCATCCCATTACCCCATCAGTAATCAGTTACATTATAGCCGTATCCCGCATTTTTAAAGCAGTACTCCATATGCTGGATTCCCTCCTCCTTGTTCCAGTACTTCATTAATCCCACCTTCCTCTTCCTCGTCCCAGCATTGATAGCTCCTCGGCAGACGTGGCGTGGTCTTCCCTGTGTCGTTGCTTCTTGGGTGAGTTTGGAGAGATTTCCATTACACCAAGGAGTATATCTGATTGGGCTGGAGGGCTGCTTATGTTCTCATTTTTCAGCAAGTTTCAATTTCTGCTCGTTTCTTTTAATATCCGTGAAAATATCCACTTTAAGAGCTAAAGTTAGTCAAACTGGTAAAGCCTCCATCCCGCCAGTATCCATATGTATGCATTTTTTGCCTAATATCTCCACCATTAGAGCCAATGCTAGCAAAGTGTGTAAAGACTCTTCTCCTTCAATGTCTATACGTAAGACTCCTACGCATAGGGGTGTCCGGTCAAAGGATCGAAAACAAAAGGATCTAATACAATAGTTGACAGTCAAAAGGACTGAAATAAAGGTTGAATACCTTTTTTAAAATTATAGATTTCTTTTTTGGTTTCCGTTTAGGAAACAAAAGTGGTTTTTATACCAAATACAGGGGTTTGGGGGAGACCCCCCCCCCCAAAAAAATAAAAAATAAAATGCTACCTTTTTTTCCCGTCCTTTTGACTCGAAACTATTGCATTTCGATCCTTTGGATTTGATCCTTTCACCTATAACCCCGCATAGGAATAATCGTTTAGCAGAGGTTATGGTGTTGAGTGGACGGAGAAAGCAGAGCATCAAGGGATTGGGCCCATGTTTGTCTGTAGATGTGGATGACATTGGTTGTTTGCAGGTCCCTTTATCTGACGCTGGTGAATCCTGTATTAAGTGAGTACTGACATGGTGCAGAGGATGGAGCCCCCTGGGAAGAACACTTTTGAAGGCTGTGCTCAAGGGCCTGATATTATTAGGCCATCTATGACGTTTACTAATAAACCATCTAGTAACCCATCTATTTTCGGAAATTTGATTAGGGAATCTCCTGTGCAAGCCACTCCAGAGTTGTTAGTGGGAGAGACAAAAATACGGTCAATTCGACCCAAGCAGTCTGACACAATGGCTTCCAACTAGGGACAGGCTAACTGGAGAGCTTAATCTATGTAAACATTTTACAGACTTCTGCTACTGGATATATGTGATGGATAAGCTGACAGTACAATTCCAGCCAGTAAAAGTGGATATATCTTGCCAACAGGATCAGACTAGAGATATGAGAGACCGGATATTGCAAACTGTTATAGATTCCTTGGGGAAAATTCAATCCTCAGCTAATGGGGAGAGTATAAATATGATGGATAACTCCTGGCAGACAAATGTAGAGAAGGAGGATATCATGCAACCATGGGAACAAAAAAACGTATGAAACAGAGGAAGGTACTACATAATTAGCAGGTTCCAGTGTCTGTTATGCCTATCCCTGATGGAAAGGATGTGCAACCACCTTTGCTAATGTTGCGGAAGAAAGGAGAGGTTGTTCAAGTCCCTTTAATACCAATCCGACATAATATTACTAACCCAAAATACTGTCTCCTTAGAAATCTGCACATTGGTAAAACTTTCATGCCTCCAATGGCGGACAAGTTCTTGTAGATGACTGTTATGGACAACAGAAATGTTATTATCACTAATGTGGAGCCATCTGTGGGCCATGACCCTAGGGATGCCATGAGGAACAAAGTACTGGCTGTGGCAAAAGACTGGGGCAGGTGTGTAAGAATGTCAGATCTGAAAATCATTTGAAGGATTAAGATTGACCAATGGTGTACCCAGACTGTATTTTTGTTGGGTGTGGTACAAGCAATCTGCCATCTTTCCTGTCCACATGTTATGACCTGGCGTGAGCTTCGTCAGACTTGAAGTGGATTACTAATATGTGTGCCTTATGTTTGTCTAAATTTTCTTTCTGATTTGTTTCAGTTTTTGTGTGTTGTTTTTTGTTGGTGGCTGTTGTTTTTTGTTTGTTTGTTTTGTGCCTGTATGCCTCTGGGGCAAATGGAGCATTATATAAATAAATAAACAAACATAAACAGTACCCAGTACCCATTCATAATTTGTTTCATTACCACCACACCTCTCCCTTCCTCGTGCCAATAGCCCAGTAGTAACCCATTGCATTACCCTCTCCTCCATCATCCTCCTCCTAATACCTGAATAAGCTGATGTGTTAACCGCACCTCTCTCTTCCTCGTCCCAGTAACCCTTTAGTAATCTGTTACATTACCACCACCAACCTCTTCCTTGTCCCAGTAATCCAATATGCCCACCTCTCTCTTGCTCATCCCAGTCCCCATTAGTAATCCATTACATTACCAACATCTCCCTCTTCCTAGTCCCACTACCCCAATAGTAAGCCGTTGAATTATCACCCACCTTTCTTCCTTTGCCATTACCCCATTAGTAATCAGTTACGTTACTGCCACCCCCCTCTCCCCCATCCAAGTATTCCATTAGCCCACCTCCCTTTTCTCAGTTTCCCATTAGTAATCTGTAACATTATGCCCCATCCCTCTTCCTAGTATCCCATTAGTAATCTGTTACATTGTTATTGTTGCCACTTCTCTCTTCCTCATACCAGTACTCCATTACCTGCATCCCATCTTCTCGGCCCAGTACTGCATTAGCAATCTGATGCATTGCCACACCTACCTATTACTTGGGCAAGTCCCCCATTGGTAATCTGTTCCATCAACCCGCTTCTCTATTCCTCATACCAGTACCCATTAGTAATCTGTTGAATTACCCAGCTTCCATCTTCCTCATCCAAATACCCAGTTAAAACCCATTGCATTACCACCACAATCTTCTATGTCGCAGTACCCCATTACCTGACCTCCCTTCCCCGTCTTAATACTGCATTACCCACGTCTTATTCTTCCTCCTCCCAGTACCCCATTAATAAGGTGCTGCATTCCCCTACTAATGTTTTTTCCACTGAATTTCAAGGGTTGGTTGCACTCCACTTATTCACGTTAACGGGCCTTTAACTAAAGCGTCTGAATCTATATGGAGACAGATGCTGATCCACTGGCTACATGTTCAGAACAGAAACAGGAAAAGCTTTCCTGGCATTAAGGTACGACACAAAAAGGATTTTGGTTGTTATCTCTCTCAATTTCAAGGTTTAAAGCAGCCAGTCTTCCTAAAGCTTCATAGTGTGTTATATACCAGATTTAAGCCATGCAGGCAGTGATCTCCCCAGCCCACCTGATTTAATTAACACCGCACGGCCTCATGGCATACATACAGACAGAAGGAGCAGGCCACGACGGTGCAGAGCATCACACTACGCTCCAACCTTACCTCATCCCCAGAAACAGACATCACAGTGGAAGCACTCTGCTCTGAATTGCCATGTCTTATGATCTCCATGTACAGGTTGGGGGTGGAGAGGTGATACTGCCAACACGGCACCTGCTACCATCATTCCTCCAGGATAAGTCATGCGAGGCGGCGCCCCGGCTTCTGTGCTGCCAGACAGAAGACAGATACCACATGCAACCTAAACAATATGTTCCTGCCTGGGCTCAGCCACGGCATGCAAAAAAAGGCCTCATCTCTTGGAAATGTATTTCAATAAATCCTTTGCTGAAACTAGGGAAAGAGATGTCTGGGTTGTCCGATTTGTTTAAAGGGCATTTTGAAGACCAAACACTTTCTGTGTGGATCTTTTGTGTTAATAGCTACTCATTTCTAATTTATTTAGTGTGTACTATTAAAAAAAATGCCAAAACATTATTTGAAATCCTAGACAACTCAACGAGATTCTACACTCGGGAGGAATCCACAAAATCTATCTTGAGGTGTCAACTACTTGGACCTTATGGACATCTTCTATAGCGAAGGCATCTTGCCAGGGACTGTACTCAGAGTGCAATTCTTCATAAGAAAATGTGTCTGATAAAGACCAATTATTGACTTCGACCTCGAAGGCAACATTATTATAGATCTTCGTGAAATGACCGACCACCAAAAGTCAGATTTATTTCTCTTCCCCCCCCCATTTGTTCGTGTATATATATATATAAATATGTGGGGGGAGACCCCCTATAGCCCCCTTAACTTACGCCTACACATTTTATATTACCTTTACCCCGCCACATATATCTATGCGAACAAATGGGGGTCGGACTTTTGGTGCTCGGACCTTTTAACCTCGGTCATTTTGGCCTAACCCCATTACTATATGTGCCATCAATCTGCAAAGGCCTAAATCACTAATTCTGCATCAAAATATGTGAGGAATTCCAGTAACTCCTCCCAGTTATGGTTCAGAAGGAGGGCTCGCCTGCTTTACATCAGGCGCCAAAGTGTGTACCACCCGGAAACAAGAGTATGGTATCACATCTTTAACAGGTGAGCACCTTTACAGGCGTATGGTACTTCTGACCCAGGGATGGAGGGCAGGCGACTTTACAATAAGCCATCAATAACGAAGGACAAAGCTTATGGTCATTTCCTAGGCAGTTTCGATGCATGCCTCTTGGGAACCACAGGCAATCCGTTTGAAATGTATTCTAGGTCTGTAGTTTGGGCAGGTGAAGACAGAAAACCACTGGACCCTACCATGGTGGTCAGCACCAGTGAACGAAAGGAAACAGGAAAATGACAGCGCCAATTACTGAAGTCCATGCCCCCGGTGGTGCAGGCGACCGTGGCTAAATGGGCGTATAAATCAGAATCAAGCATTCCCAGAATGCCCCTGTCAGCAGTGCAGCATGTGACATATGGGCCTGCTTAATCAAATATACAAGCCTTGTTCCGTAGTGCCCTGGAATATTGCTTCAAGGCACTCTCAGAGTCAGGCCGTCATTCACACTCCGATGTGCTCGGAAACATTGAAATGTTTATGCACCAAATATTATTTATGTGTCTAACTGTGCAAGGGGGACGTGCCTCCCCCACTGCTCCAGAAAAGGAGGAAGGAGCCTGTTCATCCAGACGCCCATTGCGCAGTAGCTACTGCCGCTGTACACATCGCCTTCAGCTGGGAACACACAGGTCCTCCCATCCCACCAATTACTCGCCCAGTGAGTTTCAGTTTTTACGCCATTGCTTTCATATTTAGCTCACTCTTCGAAATATGACAGAGAGCAGAAGCTGGGGCTAAAGATCTTTTTTTGCCGCTGATATTTGAACCAGCTGTAAGGATCTAAATCACACTAGCTCTTGTTTTACGAATGCAGCAGGGAAAGCATGGAATGCCCCTAAAAACAGAATGTTTGATATGAAACAGATGTCTCATCGGCTCTTCCATTGCTGTTGTGGTGCCACACTAGGCGCATACACACAACACGTGATAGTCTTTCCCTCCAACGAGGACACAATAACATGGGGGCTCAGCCAAGAGGATGGCCCTGTGAGTTAAGGGGACAGTCTGCCATTGGCACAAACAGTAACCAAGACTTTGGGTGCATTTATTCACAAAGTAAAGAAACATCAAGGTCATTGAAGGGTAACATTTTACTGATAATATGGACTGTGGCTTTAAAAGGGCAGATGCAGAAATCGGATTGTAATCCCCATACCAAACAATATATACGCGCCACAGTTACAAAATCCAGGAGATGTGATCCCTGATTAAATACATTAAGGGAAAACACTTTGGAAGAATATTAATACGTCTTTGTAGTAAAAACTGAAGCGAACAAGTTCACGTCCTGTTCTTCTACAAACTGCCAAAGGTACTGTAATCTGTTGGAAAATTAATCAAAAAGCAATGAAACCAAGGACAAGCTATCCACCAGAGACACTAAACCAAGGACGAAGTGCCCAGTAGAGACGTGGTTGCACCAGAAGTAAAAGAAAAGGGGGCTTTGCCCCCTCAAGGGGGTCTGCCAAGCATCGAATGACATCTTGAACAACAAATCAGTGCTGGGAAAGTGTACTCTATCCTCTTTGCCCTTTTTACCTTTTGGTTACAGAACTAATGCCCACAAGACGACGTGTTGAACTTTACCACATTTTGGAAAGTATGTAAATAGGTCATTAACCCTTTTTTTAAATGATGTCATTATGCATGCAGAATACAGTAGCTGAATGCTAAACAAAAATGTAGTGTGTAAAGTGCTATGTTTGGAAGCTGTGGAGTAGGTTTGTAATCCTGGGTTCACCGCCTGACTCAACACGTTGGTGTGATTTTAGGCGCATAACTATCTCCCTGTGCAGACTACTGCCCCAATTACATACTCCCAGCCTCTCATCATACCTTCCCAGCCTCTGAAATCTGGTCCCAACTGGACTGCATGCTTTTCAATGTTCGGTCCCTAATTTCGCAGATACTCCCGCTAAATCAAATGCCCTTCAACACCACTGCTCCTGACAGATAAAATGGATTCAATGGCGCTGCTACTAAAATGTGGCTTTTGTTGCCCTTTGTTGCCCTTTTAGACTATTTCTATTGACTATCAGCTGGGGCCCCTTAACACAGGATCTACTCGTGAAATCTGTAGATTTGGCGGGCTGGTCCAATGTGAGGTAGCCTCACCTCCGCAGTATTTATTTTCTTCCGTCACAACTTCGTGTGGACACCTTTCTCTACAAAAGTATTCCAAAGTGAGTTCCTTTCTTTCCCAATCATAAACTCATTTCACAAATTCTTAACATGAAAATGTAGAGAGGATATAGAGAATCTCTGAGCACTTTGCTTTAATATTTCTGCTGACCTGAGAATCAAACAGAAGTACAGCCACATGCACAATCGTGTAAAAATGTACAGTGGTACAGGATGGAAATGTGCCTCATTAATATCAGTTGTTCTTCACTGGTGGTGTTCATAATTCTGATTAGTGCAGTTTGCATGCAACAGATTAGTGATATAATGGATTGGCAACCTGCAAGCCCCATATTGACTCACAGAAACTGTATGTTGTAAAAGGACTTACTTTCATTTGAAAATAGAGTTCTCAGGAAAGTTATGGAGGAAGGGAAGACTAAATACTATGTCGGAGCCAATTTAAAACATCGAGAAAGGGAAGCACTCTGGCACTTACAAAATAACACCATCATGACCATAAAGCCAGCTGATATGTTGGTGGGGTGGTACACTGGGACATGAAGGCAGATGCAACAGAAGCTTTGCTTCTCCCAAACAATCCAATGCACTACAGTAATCTCACATGCAATCCCACCAGCCGTCCCCAAAAAGAAATATCTGCACTGTGCGATGAGATGAGGGATGGATTTGTGACAATGAAAGAGATTGTATTGTCTATGCCGACCAAACCCCAGAACGCCCCTGTTCTACATTCTAACAAAGGTACATAAGATCCTGGGAGACCCATAGTCTCAGCTATTGGTTCTATACTAGAACAATTATCCACATATGTGGATCTTTCCATCACCACAGGAGATCTTTTGGTCACTTTTTATGTTGAATCCCTTTGATGTGTGGGATATATTGACCAACTCAACAGCATTGCCCCACATCATTAAGCTGCAATTGTGCAGAAACAACCACAAAAGGGCTGCACTGGCTCCTGTGAGTGCCATGGCTCAAAACTGCATTTAGCAACAACAACAAAAATGGCTGCACCGTCCTGCCAAGCACACATCGGGCAGGGTGGAACCAGGGGGCACAACTGCTGAGGTTTCACGAGTGGTTGAATACAAGAGATATACATCTCAAATTCACCATTACATACAGCAAAGTTGAAATTGCGTTTCTAGATATACGGGTCAGGAAGCAGAGTAGACAACTCATTACAGCCTTGTATAATAAACCTATAAGAAGGCTTGTATAAAAAAACTAGTTTTGGGAGGATAGCTCAGTGGCAACGTGCTTGCCTTGGAAGCAAGACGACACAGAGCAACACAGGTTCGATCCCCGGGTCTCTGCTTAGAAACCTCTGGGTATTAAGCGCGTTATAAATAATCTATCATACAGACCAAAACAGCATACTTCATTCTAACAGCTACCACCTGCAGAGCATGATAGAAAGTCTCTGGCTTGGACAATTTCTAGGGCGCCAGTAGGAACTGTTCTAAAAGAGCAGTTTTTCCATGGAATCCAAGAGATAAACTTCTAAAGCGGGGCTATACCAAGAAACTGACAAGACAATGCAAAAAGAGGGCATCTAACATCCCAAGAGAAGTGTGTTTGACCCAACAGAAAAGAGAGAAACAGCAGAGAATCGTTTGTCACCAATTTTAGTTCCCTGAGGAACCTCATAAGAGATGTGTGAAAAAATTGGCTCCTGCTATAATCGGAAGGCTTTAACATTAAGAAACCTCTTTTTGCCTTCAAACGTAACTCCAATGAGAGAAAAACATGAGAGAAGCAAAAAAGCAAACCGATGTAAGACAAATGTGGGGCCTTCCACCTATGGTGGGGCACTACAAATGTGGGGGTTTCTCAGTGTGTGACCTTACTGTTAATATCAAAGAAATTGAAATTAATAGTACCAATTGGAAACTGAAAGGATGGTCAAACTGTAAGAGTAAATGGCTCATTTATGGGCTAAAATGCCCATGTAACCTCATGTACCTAGGAAAAACCAAATGGGAAGTGTGACAAGGGATTTACGAGCACCACTCTTGCCTAAAAAAACAAATACCAGACAAACCATTGGTAGAGCATTGGGCCAGAAGGGAACACAAAGTGGAAGACTTTTAATGGTTTGTTGTGATACAAATCCAGACAATGTCAGGCCTGTGTAAGGCAGAGCAACAGCTTCACGGAATGGAACAGAAGCTCATCAAACAATTTGATACTGTAAAGAAAGGACTAAATGTGTGTGTCGAGTGGGGCCACTGCTGTGAACAGCATTTTGACTTTGTTACTAGCCTATAGAAGTGTCAGAGCTAGTAGCTATGACGAGCACTTTTAAGGGTTTTATGAAACTGTGGCTCAAATTAATAAGATGCACTCCTCAGCATGAACATATTGTTTGACTTAAGGACACTGTATTGGAATTATGTTTCTGTCTCTTTAAATAATTCGGGTGGCAGAGTTCAGTACATCATCTATATTTTGTGGCTGAATTCACGTTATGGTTACATTTAGAATCACCCATGCCCCACAGAGATAAGGAGAATAGTTTCAAGAACGTTTTTTGAAAAATGTGTTCGATTAAAAACTTCTTAACACTCAAATAACTTTTTCAAAATTAAACGTTTGTATTGAGAATGCACTTCAAGGGATATCGAGGTAGCTTCCCCATTATAACTTTTTCCTCCATCAAGTGTTTAGGTTAGCAGGAGGGCAATGACAATCTCTATCAGTCGACCAGGATCCTAGACCATCTACAAGATGGCCGACATGTTCACCTGCAGCTTACAGGACCCAAAGTAGCTGCATCGGATAGGGTCAACATTACCTAGGTAACGAGGTCCTCAAAGGCATGCAAATCAACAGTTGCCATGGTGAGCAGCAACGCATAGCAGAAACCGAAGCGGGCGAGGGAGCGCTGGCGTGCTGAGATACACCAGCGTTTAAGGTAAGGGGGCCCAGATATGTGCCGGGACAGGGAGGCTAAGGTGGGTGCGCCCACGGTTGAGGCAATCACCTGGTCAGACCACGAGTTGGTAGTGTAATAAATGTAGTTTCATCAGAGTAGGATCCTGTGAGGAGACCACAACCATCTGCAGGCTTAGGGAGAACATGCACTAGTCGACAATCAATCAGTGCACTTACCAGTTGGCTGGAGTAAGAAGAGAGGATTTATAGCCATGTGGCCATTATTCATTTTCAGACCAGGGGCAGTAGTAGCACCAATGAGTCTCTTAGTCTCAGTTTCCATTTGAGTTGAAATATACGAGATGCACCAGACAGCACACTCACAGTGTATTTGTACAGGACAGATGAGAGTGAACATTTGTGCAAACACGCCAATAGAGCGAGCAGAAGTATGTGGGTCATTTAATGGCAGAAGAAGAGAGCGAGCCGGTCAAACAACATGCTCCTTCGGTAAGTGATTTTTCAATAATTGAAAGCAACAGTAGTACTTTTCTCGCTAATTAAGTAGCAGCAAGAAATAAATGATGCACTTAAGCATTACAGTATGTGTTTTTCTTTCATGAATTCAGGGTGTTGAGCAATTTAAACGTCCCGTTAGCCAAGTGGCTCGCAAATATGCACGAAGAATGCACTTAAATTCAAAGTCTTTGAATGGATTTGTTCCAGAAGTAGAGCCAGTAAAGGGTTCTGAGTAAGTGGCATTCCTTTTCTGTGGTGAAGGGAACACAGCAGTGATTATCTATCACGAGTTCCAGTCTAGTCACAAAATGAATATGCCCTATTTTGTGCTGGATTGCAGGCATTTTGAATGATGCAGTGTACAAATCTGTATTGTACTTTATGAAAAACACAACTGCTAAAGAAACCCAAGAAAACAAAAAAGGGGATATACTGTTTTTTTTGTATTGTTCTGATGAAGGCTCGATTGCAATAGAAGAGGCTCCCAACCATGTTGTTAGGGAGATCTTAGAAATATCTGTGCCAAAACACTGCAGTGTCTTCGTTTCTTGTTTCAAACATTGTACATGATGACATCTAATTATATCAGAAGTGTGTAGGTGGATGCAAGTGCAGTACAATATTGAAGTATGCTCTGATGAAAACGCAGCATTACAACTGTAAAAATATTTTTGATTTAATTTATGGAGCACAATAGGTGTTTAAGTTGAAATACGGGGGGCGTGGCCAGCGCGCATGGAGTGAGGACGTGTTCTCCTCGCGCTCCTGCCTGAGATCCTACAACGGACCGAATCGTTCGGCCTGCTTAAGCTGAACAAGCACACCTGAAGTAGCCACGGGAAGAAGAACCATCTCCCTACCCTCGACGAAGTTTCCGCAAGAAAATCAGACCGAGATAACGGTTAACCAAAGCGAACAGAGAGGAGGCCCCGGCCCAACAAAATGGCGGCGCCCGTCGGCCCCATCTGAAACGCACCGCTGGAGGGCGGATAGCCTCCGGAGGCGAGAGAGCAGGGCCCACAGCGTCCAACCCAGTGACCCGGCGACACCCCTGGGGGGCGGACCCCCGGCGGCTGGCTGTGACCCAGGTCTCTATCTCCGAGACCGAGTGCCGGGAGGAAGAGACAAAGGGGGCTGACCCTCAGCGCGAGAGTGCAGGAGAGGCGCTGGCTGGCAGGAGGCTGCGAGAGACACAGAGAGACACAAAGAAGAGAGAAGGTGACGGGCGGTCCCCGCCGAACGGGAAAAGGCCGCGGAGCACACCCAAAGACAGGCGATGTCGCCTCCCAAAAGCAAATTGAAAACCGCGACCATGGACTCCTTCACCACAGTCAGGGCGAAACAACAACAGGGGACAGAGGCAGCAGACGACCCGACGGCTAAGGAGGACGATCCAACAAATACGCAAGTGCTACAAGCCATAGCGGTGCTACGGACGTCCATCGAAACCAGGATCGATGAAATCAAGTCGGCCATGCAACTGATGAGACAGGACGCCCGTAACCTTACAGAAAGGGTGACCACAACGGAGGCAACGCTCCAAGACAACGTTAACTACATCACAGAACTTAAATCTAAGGTCCAAGACCTTGAGCTGCAATTAGCGCGGCTAGAGGCGCGATCAGAGGGTGCTGAAGGACGTGCCCGCCGCAGCAACATCCGAATCCTGGGGGTACCGGAAGATACGGAGGGCCCAGACACGACCGAATTCGTAGAAACGATGCTCTTGCAAGAAATCGGGGCTGGCAAACTGACGCAGGGCTTCTCAATAGAACAGGCCCACAGATCACTTCAGAAGAGGCCCCTCAGGGCTCCCAACCGCGCCCTATTATTGCAAAAGTCTTGAACTTTCGCGTCAGAGAGACTATACTGAGATTCTCAAAAGAAGGAGGGGAGATAGAGAAACATGGTGCCAAAATAGTCATTTATCCAGACTACACCCCCACGGTGCAGCGAGCACGGAACTCATTTGTACCGGTGAAAGCTAGGTTGCGCAAGCTAAACCTCAAGTACATGTTACTGTACCCGTCCCGCCTTAAGGTACTATACAAGGGGAAAGCTATCTTTCTTGAGACTCCGGCAGCGGCAAATATGTGGCTTGAGGACAACAACCTTGCTGATGATAAGGAAAGCACTGAGCATGAAGTCACAGGCCATTGAAAGCACCAAACGACAGGAAAATGAAGGTTCGCACAACTGCCGAATGAATACCGGACCGCTTGAGATCTACAACTCTACGTACGCCATGGCGGGCAGGAGCGCCCCGACCCATTTGAATAACAACGAAGCCGACGCACCCCCCTGCAACACGTGGAGGCTGACTGCCGACACACCACCCGCACCGGGAGGCCCGGAAAGGCCTTGAAGGATCGGGTGCCCCCGAGCGCTGCAAGTTTGAGGCAACTGCTGGGGGCAGTTTTGAGTTGAAAGGTTTGTTGCCCTTATTCACTAGAATGAGGATTGTTAATGTTAATAAGTCTCCAATCGACACTGGGAGGGAGGTGGGAAGGGAGGGAGGAAACGAAGAGGCTCGCGCCCCAACCCCAACACAGACCGACCCCTGGTTAACAGGTCCAGGCCCGGGGGCGGCAGAGGCGGGGACAACAGATCCATTACTAAACCCCTATGGCTGTGGCCACCATAAAAATAATGACATGGAATGTAAGGGGCCTAAGGACTTATCTCCGAAGGAACAGGATTAAAACCTACCTGCACAGAAAAGGGGTAATGATAGCATTACTACAGGAGACCCACTGCACGGTGGACTTGGTGACCAAGCTACAAACACATTGGGGTGGACAGGGGTTTGGTACCACTTATTCTAAATACGCAAGAGGGGTCTACACCTGGATTCACCCACAGCTCCCATTCCAGGTGGATAAAACTGAGATAGACCCAGAAGGTAGGTTTGTCACAATTTGAGGATTCATTGAACAAGAAGCTGTATGCATCATGAACTCCTATCTCCCTAACAATAACATACCGTCCTACCTGAACTCACTGTACCCTAGAGTTGCCCAGTACAGGAACGATCTCTTTATTTGGGGGGGGGGATTTTAATTGTGTACATGACCCACGGCTGGACAGATCCACACCAGAGCTAGGAGGCCCATCGACCGCTACGACAGCACTATCCGCCATGTTGGGGAGGCTGGAAATGACAGATGTGTGGCGGGACAAACATCTTGAAGCACACACATACTCATTTTACTCATCCCCACATAAATTACACACAAGACTAGATTACATATTCATAGACAGGGAACACTTACCCTGGGTGGAGGGAGCACAATACTTGGGGAGGACTATCTCTGATCACTTTCCACTTCTGATAACATGGAACCACAGAGGGCCCAAACCCCCCATTCCCATGTGGAAAATGCCCACAGACGCCCTGAGGGACCCAGCCTTCCGAGAAGAATTACGCGATTCTATTGATGCATACCTAGAGGTTAACACCGATAGTGTAGCTTACAATAGCACAGTGTGGGAGGCTCTAAAGGTGGTAAAAGGGGAGAAGTAATTGCAAAGGCGGGAGGTATCAAGAAGCAGCTCAGGAAAGAACTAGACCTAGTGGAACGGCAGATTGAGCGACTTGAGGCTACCCCCGTAGACACCCAACAGAGGGAAGAGGAGCTTGTGAAACTTAGAGAGCGGAACATAACTGTGTGGAACAGGCTGGAAAAGTTCGACTATACTGCCAGAACAAATAGAGCACACGTTGAGGCCGACAGACCGGGCAGACTACTCGCCTGGCTCTGCCGTAAAGAGCACCCCTAACACCCCACCACCTCACTACAAGATGAGGATGGAAACACACACTGTACACAGCAGGGCATAAATGACACTTTCACTCGCTTTTACATCCACCTGTGCTCACATGAGGAGCAGGTCTCCCATGAACGGTTGATAGAAACACTAGAAGAGATAGGGCTCCCCAGGCTGTCCCCTGAGCAAGCCGACTCCCTAGAAGCAGAAGTCACGCCCGAAGACATTACCGATGCAATCAGATCCCTTGCCACAGGCAAAGCACCGGGAACAGACAGGTTGCCCACAGAGTTTTTTAAAACGTATGAGTCCTCCCTGACCCTCCTATTACACGCAGTATACCAGGAGGCATACGAAGAAGGGATACTAACCGATAGTATGAGGGAGACGCTTGTGATCCCGATCCTCAAGCCGAATTAACCGGCAGACCAATGTGACTCATATCGCCCGATTGCAATGTTAAATTATGACGTTAAAATCCTGACTACGATCTTAGCGAAGCGGCTGTCTAGAATAATAGGAGACATAGTTCACCCAGATCAGTGCGGCTTCGTGCCGGGCCGAAATACGTTCATGAACCTACGCAGGCTGCAGCACATTA
Source organism: Ambystoma mexicanum (assembly GCF_040938575.1). NCBI lineage: Eukaryota > Metazoa > Chordata > Amphibia > Caudata > Ambystomatidae > Ambystoma > Ambystoma mexicanum. Next base: position 918,908,854 of record NC_090933.1, on the reverse strand, counting down.
TAGCGCAAACCGATAAAGACAAGGACTCATACGCACTGCTGTCCCTAGACACAGTCAAAGCGTTTGACTCCATTTACTGGGAATGGCTTGCGGCAGTGCTTAGGGAGTTTGGCTTTGGTCCCGGGTTTATCAGGTGGATTAACATCTTGTATGCTAAACCTAAGGCAAGGGTGAAATCTGGGAAGTATGTGTCGGAGGCCTGGAATATAAGCAGGGGGACTAGACAGGGTTGTCCACTATCCCCAATGCTTTACATACTGGGACTAGAACCCATAGCTGTTTACTTTAGAAAGCAATTCTTTGATGCAGGCATTAGACTGGGAGACGTGGATCACATCATCTCACTCTACGCGGATGACGTTCTCATATACGTTAGGGACCCACACCTCAACGTACCAACCATGTTAGAAGTGCTGGACAATTATTCCAAGGTCTCTGGGATAAGTTTTAGCAGGTCAACGTCTTGTATGTTCCCCCCTAGCGGCCCTGAAAACAGAGGGTTTAGAAGCACTCCCTGAAGTTGGGATCCAGTGGCAGAATATGTCATTCCACTACCTTGGAGTGCACATTATGCATACCCCTGAGCTAATGCACGAACGAAACACACAGGCAGCACTCCCTGCGCAAATCAATGGCGTTCTGGGCGAAACTCCCCCTCTCGATGATGGGCAGGGCTTCGATAACTAAAATGATCGTTCTTCCGCGTTTCCTTTATGGGTTTCAAAATGTACACTACTATATACACAAGCCCTTCTTCCGACTGCTTGAGACCATACTGCGAGAGTTCCTATGGGGGAAAGGCAGGCATAGAATAGCGTTGCAATTGCTAACCCTACCATTTAGCCGGTAAGGCGGTATTCAACTTCCAAACCTAGAAAAATATTACATAGCAGAACAGCTTAGTTTTGTGACCCAATGGCTAGATGATGAACCCACATCTGAAACACCATTGCTGCAGGCCATGCTGCCCCAATTCCATCTGAAAGAACTGGTCTGGGCACCGTCCAAACTGATGGGAACTCTACCCTTTTTGGCTGACCTGGGAAGGAAAATTTGGCACAGGGCAAAAATGCTCACTAACTCACGGAACTCCTATACCCCAGAAGTCCCCCTGATCGCAGACCTATGCACAACACTTTCGGATTTGAAACATATCAGGCTCTGGGAGAGGGAAGGTGTCTACACCTGGGGAGATCTGTATGATGAAGGCACTTTCAGGGAGTTCACCTCGCTGCAGGAGACGGAAGGCATATATACCGGCCAGTTTCTGTGGTACCAAAGAACTTGTGCTGTGGCCCGATGCAAATGGGACTCGTGGCCGATGGAACCAGACACAGACCCACTCCTCACCTTGATGTACAACTTGTGAGAGGGCGGTAAACCCGTTTCGCAAATGTATGGCCACCTGATCGACATGCCAAATCCCCGGAGTATTGGAAATGAAAAGCAAATGGGAGGAGGTTATAGGCCGGGAATTGACTGAAGGGGAGTGGAACAGAGCTCTCACATTCCCCAAAACGGTGTCCAGAAACCATAGATTTAGGCAGATTCAGTTGAACATACTACACAGAACTTACCTGACCCCGTGCAGCATAGCCACCTTCAATCCCCAGGCACAACCGACCTGCAACTGGTGCAAGGGGGAAAGAGCGGATCTGATCCACATGTTATGGGAATGCCCCAGGACAAGGGCTTTGTGGGACAGGGTCCAACAAACTTGCGAAAAAGCAGGCCTGAGTAAATATAATTGGACACCCGGCGAGTGCCTCTTAGGAACCTACCCCAGACCAGCCAAACTCAAGCATGCAATAAGGCTCATGGACATATCGTGCATACTGGCCAAAAGAACTATAGCAATGGCCTGGAAGAAACCCATGGGCCTTAATTTCAAACTATGGCACAAAGAGACTGAACAGTGGGTGCTGGCCGAGACCGTGGCATGGGAGGACTATGTGGCCAGATCCACGGATGACTCTAATATGTCACTCGAGGCATGGAAGGAAGTCACCAGATACATGTTCCACCCCTCGGATGATAAACCCCTATGAATCTGAACTTAATCCAGGCCCATGTGAGACCTGTCATAAAGCCAGCAGCAGCGGAAGTACGGCAGAGGACAGAGACCTTTCGGAAGCCTTTCCCCTATTGTAGTTGCCAGATGGTTCCCCTTCGCTCCCACCCTCCCCCCGAAACAGTTAACGATATATGAAACGGACAGAATATGGAGACAGTTATGGTTGTTTTGTTTTTTGTATTTGTAATTTTTTGACGTTAAGTTAATCATATGTTTATAACTATTTGAGATTAGCTCCATTGTACACAACTTGTTTGATATTATTGAAAAATGCCAATAAACAAATTTGAAAATAAAATTAGTTGAAATACGAAAATTGACTAGAACGAGCTCTAGAAGACCACATACGTTTACAATGCTGTATAAAATTCAGATACCCAGTTGTGTCTTTGTAAAACTGGGAGTGAGAGAGTAGACATCGCGTAATAACCCCCACATATCAGATTCCGATATTAGTATGTATTCATGTACTCTTTGTGCTGTCCAACCAGAATAGATTGAGACCAGAGTTTGTATTGGTTTTATTATGTTTGGTTTCTCATTAGGTATTTTTGGATTCAATTATTTCTGCAGATACCCAGCGGGATACAGGAGACTTTAGCAGTCTGTATCAGATAAATGAAACAATGAAGCAGAATCTAATGTGGCTGCACTTATAGACACTTAATGGAACACAGCCAAGGGTTGTGGCATGTACTTTTTGACCCTATGGAAGTTTCTAAGTGACTCTAGGTATAAAGACTGATTATATATATTGGGCCCTGATGAAAGTGGCAGACAAGTAATGAAATACCACTGGAACCGGTCGACCATTGCAAGAAGGGATGCCTAGTTAATTATTTAGACACCCAGAAAACGATTTTTAAATTGTAACTTTTTATAATGAGCAGATACACAGGTCAAAATTCATTCATTTTAACTTCCTGCTTGCTCGAATCTCGTTTTTATTTGAATCTTGTAGCAATCGCCATAGTGGCATTCAATTGAATCTGATTGATCTGGGCTTAGATAAGATTTTAGGGTCAGGTTTCTCTTACTATCCCCTGTGAGAAACCTGAAGGTGTCTCACTCGCTAGTCCCAGAGGATCTGTCATCCAGGTGGCGAGGACATGGCCATCACTTTTGGATCCAGTTCCTGGAGGTGGACTAGTGCAGGAGGATCACCTGGATGAGGGGTCTTCGGGGAGTGGAAGTGGGACACCAGATGACAAGACGCGGTATCCCCTTCCCTGTAACACCTTTACCCCATCCTAGCAGGTACGATACTTAGGAACTCAACCTCCCCTCTTTCCGAACACGAATACTTCCTCACGTACAGCTCACTACAAGAGAAAACCAACTAACACCCAAGCTGCTCAGAGATACCCAGGGCTCTCCTGCGTGGGTAGTCAAGGCGGGGAGAATCGTTTGCTGCTGTGGTAATGTCCTTGGCCCCTACAACAAAGCAGTGCCAGTGAAGTTAGCACAGCCAGTGAGTTGGGAAGACTGATACTAGACCAGTCTGTGTTGAAGCCAGGGTTGCAAGCAGCACCAACAAAATTAAACAGATGAGTGATTTAACTTTGAAGCCAAGATACAATGCCTTAGACAGAGTGGTCCGGCACCGCGTGGGTGCTCATTTAAAAGTCTCTGTTAGGTATCCAGCTGAAAGGTGGCAAATGTGAAAAGTGATAAATAATTGTGAATCCGAAGTGGTCGTTCAACGGGTCAAGCAAAACCCTGTGCACATTCAAAAGCCTTCTATAGTTGATGAGAAAGTAGATGAAGTTAGTGCGAGCACGGCGGAGGGAGATCAGCTAAAAGCTTTTGGTTGAAGCAACTTTGTGTTAAAAGTTATATTGGAAATTGGAATTAGTCCGAGCCGGCGCAGGGAGACTAATTGAACATTGTGTTAAAAGCATCTGAGCCCGACTGAGGGGGTTCCGGGATCTGACCCCAATTGAGGGGCATCCAGGGTGAACTGTGAGTCCCCCGAAAAAGAATATCCTAGAAATTGGATGCATAAATCTATTAACATTGTGTTCAGAGGATCTGAGCCCGGCTGAGGGAGATTCGAGGTGAATAGTGAATCGCCTGAGAAATTGAGTACTTGTGAAAATCTGAAAGAGGAAAGGAACTTATTGTTTGTTTGTCTCATCAGGCCCTCTGAATGAAGAGACTTTGAAAGTCAAAGAGACCTGAGCGCTGAAGGCCCTGATGCTAATCAATGAACTGTATCCTCATGCTAGATAAGGCAGAGACTTTGCTAAGCTCGAGTGTACCGCCTTGTCCCATGCTGAAAACGTGGGGAAAGGAGGCCAACGGCCTGAACATCCTGACATATAATTTTGTGAACACTTCTTTTTTTTTTTCGCAACACTGTTTCCCACACTATTTGTATTTAGAATTAAGGATTGGAAATAGGTTTATTAGTATAGGCACCACTAGGACTGTGTTATTATTATTTGATGGTCGTTGCTCCCATCTGTAGATTTAGGATTAGATAGGTGTTTTTTGAAACCCTTTTTGAAGTTCAATACACATCCTTGAACTGTGGTCCCTTGTGTCTGTCGTACTGTCAATACCATGCCTTCCTTACACCCCTTACCCGAGATAAGTGGCGCACCACTGGGTGCTAGGGTTAGTTACAGCAGAAGGGATAGTTAGTGAATGTTGGAGGGTGAGAATAGTGAGATTGATTCACTTTAATTGTATAAGTAAGATTTGTAACCTGAACTTCCTTGTGTGATAAACTTTGTGGGCCTTTGGTTCAGGTCTGGTGGTTCGTGTAGGGTCCAATTTGTTTTTTGTACTCTTCAAGACTATACTTAGCGCCACCCAACAACAATGAAAGCACTCATTCACCTTCTTTTAAAGCCAAATGCAAAATAGAATCTGTGGTACCATCCAGAACAACAAGTATGAGCCTTAATTTACGGATTTGCCTCGTCCACAATTATAGACCCACCAGGTTCCGTGCAACTACTGACCTACCATGCCGTCATCACTCGTTTTCCACTGATATACTCTCCCCATGTGGCCAGGTAAAAGGTAGAAGCTACCTGATCCTGACCATGGGGGTGGTAACCCTCAGGTGGCTGGAAAGACATCATCAATTGAGACATGATATCCTCCCTTTCCTTTCAATGACCTTCCCTCAATCCCTAACGCCTTTATGGCATATTGCAATAATATCTTGCAACATCCCACGAAGGCTAAGGACAAACCCTTTATGAATTTACAACTGAGTAAAACAGAAAAGACTGAGACAAAGACGACATCTGAAAGGGAGATCACTCGGGTGAACCGAAGTGAGCAGTCTAGTATTCTGGCAAATCATATTGGTTCTAATCAACTCCCTTTTCCAATGCAGTACAGCTGATAGGCAAGAGAGAGTTACACCATATTGCTACTACGGGGGAAGCCAAGCTGTCAGCCGGACAGTCGAGCCCTGAGACGCTAGATGGAAGCAGATAATTCTTCCCAGCTCGAGCTGGGATGCTGGAGCGTGGCGAACAAAGCGAGGCATCGGCACGGAGAGTAGGGAAGGTAGAGGCTGGACCAGAGACGCATCCCCAAAGGCTGCAGAAATGCCAAAAAGGGATGCGAGGCAGTGGAAAAGCTTTGCATCGGTGAGGGAAACCAGAGTGTCGGGTAGAGCTACATCTGCCGCAAGGCAGAGCTGCCCGTACCACAAAGAGAAGCCAAATGCAAAGAAGGACTCAAGAGAGATTGGAGAAACCAGGGAAGCCACCAAAACGCTGTTGAGAACGCAGTGGAGGGTTGGGATGCCAGGTTGTGTTCAGGAAACGTATTCCCTACTGACAGTGGGAAGCAAGTCCCAAAGTTTGCATCCTAATTGTTTTTCATAGCCCCAGTACTTGGGGGAGTTGGATAACTCGAAAGTGGAACTTGGGGAAGTCCCGTACATGCTTTTTTCCCTTGATATTGATGAACATTGTGGGAAGCCAGGCAGGAGAGTACCAGTCCATCTGCGAGTCTGGGATTCACACCCAAAATTGTTGATAAAGAAAGAGAAGTCCTGGCAGGAGAGTATACCAGGCACAATGAAGGTTTGAAGGCTCAAAGGAAGATCGGTCTCCCTTGGAACTGTGTAGGTAACAGACCTGGCAGGAGAGCATACCAGGTATAGTGCAAGTCTGGGATCTGCACCCAATTGTGCCGAACTTTGATGTAACATTAAGTGTACGTTGTTGATCCTTTTGAAAACATGATGGAACTGGGAGTGCTCGAAGAGACCCCCTCTGAGAGTTTGAACTATAAGAGCTGAGGAGGTGGGGGCCACCAGGGTGTGCATGGTATGCAGCTGCTAGCCGCATCAGCTCCAAGTTTGGACCCGATTGGATGTTGGGTGGCCGAGATAGCTGTGCCAACAGCTGCAGCTGTCACTGAGGTGGCAAGGAGTTACAGAACGTGGGAGGCCTGCACAAGGAAGGAGGGACGTGACACCAGGAGTGCGCCCCGGGGCAGCGGACAGGCCGCACACTGGTGCTCCCCCCGAGAGAGTGTACCAAGGAGTGGGCCCGGAGGCTTGATTGATAGCACACCTGTGATTGAAGAAGCCCCGTTGGGCTGGCGGTGAGTGCGGAGAGCCCCCACAGGGGACTGCAGTGCCATGTCCTGCGCACGTGGCACCTTGCAGGACATAATTGAGGGCCATCGGCACCCTGCAGCAGTGGGGGCGGAGGCCACAACACCCCACAGGAGGACCTTCAGGCGAGGGGGGAGATGGGCAGAGCTGGAAACACCCCGGCAGAGAAGTGTCTAGAGGCCTAAGTGCAGAAGGAGGAGTGGGGTGCTTGAGAACCCCTGGTGGAGACCAGGGGGCTCCCACTAGTGAATTGACCCAGAGGGGATCCATATTGACATCGATTGGACCCAGGGACCAGGTGTGAGCTGCCGCTGTGAGCCCAAGCATGGAGCCAACTGAAGGAGGAGGTGGTTGGCGCCTCAAGCAGACGGAGGCACGTGGAGACACAGCAGTTAACCCCGGTGGGGGCAACAGGGCATAGCGGAAGGTGATGGAGGGCCCTCACCAAAGCAACGGTGCTACATGGGAAGCTACTCACTCGGAGAAGACAAGGAGGAGGAGGCACTGCATCCTGCCAAGAGGAGGTGGGCACAATATTGGTGGAGACAGGAGTGGGTGCAGCGACCCGGGGGCCCCGGGAAACACCACCTGTACCCTGTGAGGAGAAAGGCAGCTAAGTGAAGGGAGGAAGTCCACTCTGGTAGGCCTGAAGGACAGGAGAGTGCACCTGTGAGACCCGGAGTGAGGTAGGACTGGAGGCCTCCCCGCAGCGTTGCACCCCAGGAGATAGAGGGCCGGGGAGCAGGGGAAGAGGAGGAGAATGAGAAGGGGTGAGGGGCTATTGCTGAGCATAGTGAAAAGGGCCCACAGGAGTTCAAGACCTGGGGAAGACCATTTAACTATAGCATATTGGGAGCAGCCCGGCCCTGCGCCCCACTAAAAGGAAATACAACGCCTGGGATAGGTGGGACCAGCACAGGGCACATGTGGCTGGGTGAGGGCCCCCTCAGGTGGAAGAGGGGCATGTGCCTGGCTTGCCACAACCCGCCCATGGTCTGCCATAGGAGCGTGCCGGCGATACGGAGGGGAGAACGCCCGTGTTGCTGGAGGAGAGGGAGAGAAGTAGTCACAATGAGGACCCCTGAGGGGGAGAGACAGAGACTCAGAGACACCACAGAGGGGGGCCGGCGACAAAAAGAAGAGAGAGGTCCTGACCTTTCCTCTCTGGACCTAGCCTGCCCGCCCAAACAGTGTGCGTGGGCCGGGAGCAGAACCACGACTGAACAACTGATCGGAAAAGAGCAGACCAAGCATGCCATTGAAGGGGCTACAGAGAACACTTGAGAGGTTCCAATTTCAAACCCCCGTATCCAGTGCACCCCAGACCTTACCCGGCCAGGCCAGTGAAATTGAGGTGGACTCAATGTCTACCAAGAAGGACATAGCCGCACTGATGCAGGAAATCAGGGGAATGCGCACACCACTGGGCCTCAGGTTAGCTAACATGGACAAGAGAATGGACTCCATCGATGAGAGTTCAATGCCTGGAGAACAATCAAACCTCCCTTGATACTTTGGAAAAACAGATGGATATGAGGCTCTCAGAACTGGAAAGGAGAGAGACCGAAGTGAAATAAAAAATGGACGACTTGGAAAACAGGGAACGAAGAAACAACCTCTGTTTCTTCGGGTTCCCGGAAAGAGAGGGAGAAACTGATGGAGATATTAAAAGGTTGATCATGGAGGTACTGAGAATCATGTTTTGCTCAGATGTGATTGACAAGCCCATGATCGACCGGCGCACTGAGCAGGGGGTGGTGCGGGGTGACCGAGAACTGTGTTGGCAAGGTTTCACTACTTCCCTGAAAAGGTCAAGATACTTGAGAGGGCGAGGCAGGTGGGTGTAGTGACCTATGGGCCCGAAAAGATAGCTATCTACCAGGATCTGTTAGCCTTTACATTGGTAGAAGGAAGCAATGCGGTCCCCTGACGAAATGGCTCACTGACAAGGGAGTGAGGTACCGATGGGGCTTCACTTTCTCAATATCCTTTGAGCACAAGGGCTACTCTTACAGACTGATAACAGAAGATGACATTCAAAGGGCGATCATCGAACTCATGGGGGACTTGCGGCCCCTCCCAAGGGGCCCTGGTGAAGTGATCGAAGAAGCGTGCAGCACCGGCCAACTGAAGGATAGATAGAAGATCCCTAAATCATGGAAGTTCAGAAAACTTAACACTCGCCTGGACGAAGGGGAAACCGATGAGTACTTTGAGGAAGGGTATCTCTGGGGATTTTGTTATGTAAGGAACGAGGGGTGGGGCCCTTGAGGTAGGATGCCAGTGGGGGGAGGGGAGGTGTGACGAGAAGGGGGGAGGGAGGGGATTAGAGGTATTCAGAGATGGGGGGCTCAGAGAAAAGTGCTTGATTAATAGCTGGTCCCAGGTTTGGGAGAACCACTGGTGATTTGATCCTGTCGAAGGTGACAAATCTGGGTGGGGATGGAGGCCGAGAGGGAGGGGAGCAGGAAGGGGAAGGAGGAGTTGGGTTGAAGTTCAGTGTGCATGGTTTCAAGGTTTGTTAAAGGTTTCATGGGTTCCAGGGACAGAGGCCCATCGAGGGAAATGTGTCAGGGGTGGGGGGAGCCAAGTCATGGACCGACGGTAGAATAATGTCTGGATCGGGTCAGATGTGCATTTGCTCCCTTAATTCGCAAGGCCTCAACTCGCCAAATAAGAGATTGATGGTGGTCCGTGGATTCAAGCGGGTAAAATTAGATTTGACGTGCCTTCAGGAAACGCATTGGCCAAGGGGAGGTGGGAGAAGTGATCATAGCTTCTGATGTGGGGAAACGGTGTGGGGTGGCGATCCTGATCTCAACCCCATTAAGATTTGTTGTGGAATCAGTTCTAGCTGATACCATTGGGAGATACGGGTTCGTAAAGGTCTTATGGTGCAACACTTGCCTCACATTGGGCTCGGTTTAGCTCCAAATGTGGCTCACAGTGACTTCTGGGAGGGGGGTTCGGGATAAACTGATTGAGTTTGCGGAAGGTCAGATGATGGTTGAAGAGGATTTCAATATGGTGCTAGACCCGGTGAAGGAACGCAAGAGGATGGGGGAGGGTCTGGCGGTGAGGGCAAGGGCGGGGAAATCGGAACCCTTTAGACCACAGGTGCACAACTTGCAGCCCATCATGTTGTTTTGTCCAGCTCACCAGGGTTAAATAATTTCCTAATGGAGTGCGGCCCGCAAGCAGCATCGGCCGCCCTCCATCAGGAAAGTCTTTGTTCGTTTTCCGGGCCGGAGGAAACACTGACCCTCATTGGCTCAGTGCACACGCACCATGTAGCTCTTATGAGTCACATAGTGCCTGTGTGCTGCACCAATGAAGGGCCAGCACTACGGCTGGCGTGGTGAATAAGGTTTGAGGCCCGAAGGCATTTCAGCCTTGCCACGACAGCTGTAGTACAAGAATCCTGCACGCCACCGCGAAACCTCGCCATCAATCCAACTAGCCTGCTTGTGCCTGCCTTCAAGCTCATACACTCTGGTAAGTACATATTTGAGGTGGGGGGGTCTGTAGGGTCTGTCTGTATGTGTGTATGTATGCATGTTAACCTGTGTATGCTGAGATCCGGGGGTAGGGCTAAGATGGGGGGGGGTCGGGTCTGTCTGTCTGTATGTATGTTTGTTAATTTGTGTATGCGGGGGTGAGGGGGGGTGTCGGTTCTGTCTGTATGTATGATGTATGCTTGTTAATCTTTATGCTGAGATGGGTGGGGGGTCGGGTCTGTCTCGATGTATGTATGATGTATGCTGGTAAATCTGTGTACGCTGAGATGCAGGGGTGTCGGGTATGTGTGTATGTATGCATGTTAATCTGTGTATGCCCCGTGTATGCTGAAATGGGGAGTTGGGGGTGTCGGTTTCTGTATGTATGTATGATGTATGCTTGTCAATCTGTGTATGCTGAGATGGGGGTGGAAGGGTCGGCTCTGTCTGTATCTGTGTATGCATGATGTATGCTTATTAATCCGTGTATGCTGAGATGGGGTGGGGGGGCCGGGTCTGTCTGTATGTATGTATGATGTATGATTGTGTATCTGTGTATGCTGAGATGCGGGGGTGGGGGTGTCAGGTATGTATGCATGTATGATGTATGCTTGTTAATCTGTGTATGCTGAGATGCGGGGGTGTGGGGTCTGTCTGTATGTGTGTATGCATACATGTTAATCTATGTATGCCCATGTATGCTGAGATGGGGGGTTAGGAGGGGTCGAGTCTGTCTGTCTCTATGTATGTATGTAAGCTTGTTAATCTGTGTATGCTGAGATGCGGGGGTGGGGAGGTGTCCAGTCTGTGTGTGTGTATGCTTGTTAAGAGTGAAGGTTTTGCAGCCTTGTTGAGAAGTGCTGGTATTGCCTCATCATTAAATGTATTGCAGCCCTTGCAAGGAGTGTGTGTACTTCACTCCGAAGAGGTAGTGCGATTGCATTGGGCGTTCAAATAGAAATATGCCTAATTACAATCCCAATGAAAGCAGGCCAACCCTGAGAAGGGTGTGTACTCTAACAATGAGGTTGAAAAGTGCTCATATTGCCTCATTAAATGTATTGCAGCTCTTCCAAGGAGTGTTTGCACTGCACTGTGAGGAGGCAGTGAGATGACATTGCTATGTTATGCTATGTTAAAGGTTCTTAAAGGTTCTTGTATGGCGCACTGTTGCCACCTGCGTGGTCTCTTGGCGCTCTGGGAGATCTGTAATGCAAGAAGGGTGGCAGCGTTTGTTAGTAGGACTGAGCTGTGAATTTCTGTTGGCCGCATCAGTGCGGAGAAACTGGTCCCTTAGCATAGGTGCGTTTTCGGTTGGTAGCCATCATGTGGTGTTGGGGGAAATTTCGTTGTCGGGGTGTTGTGAAGTGTTTGTGGTGCTGTAGAGGTATGAGTACAATACATTAACTACCCCACATGTTCTGACTAAATGCAACCTTTATCCCTCCCTCTGTCGTTAATTCTAGTATATAGCAATTACCACCCCCACAAGTTCCTCCAGGAGAGATGTGTTCCCTGTTCCCCTAGGTCAATCCGTGAGCTGCACGGTTTCTTTCTTCCCCCAAATGCATTCCTTTATGTTTGATGCATTTCACACCCTCTGCAGTCAGATTAAGTGTGACACATTTCCCTCTCCTGTTGCCACCTTCGGCGTTCTATTTTCTGGTCTCCAACCACCCTCCTGGCACATTCCCCTTTGTGCTTTGGAGCGGCATAGTTCAACATGTACAAAAACACGTGCCATAACTGGATTCAGTAGAAAACATAGGAATTGACCAACTTAAAATCATATCCCCCATGCGCCTCCTGCCTTTTACTGTGGGTTCTGGGACAGAAATGGAAATGCCGAACTTTATATTTTTCCTGTTTACAGTCAACCTCCCGCAGGTTGTTAAGCAGGTTCACCTGATGCAAGAACCCCTCCCACACCCCTCTTACGGGTCACTGCCAAAGCCATTTCTCAGAAATGTTGTAGTCGTGTTATGAAGCATAGTCAGTACTTTTCTTGTTTTCTCACTTGGGATATGTTTGGTAATGTTGCAATCTCATCTCCCAATTCCAGATAGACAAGGCAACAGACAGGGGAACAATCTAGAAAGTGCCTGGATCCACTTTCATGCAGATATCCTACAAACTGGAAACAAAAACATAGATTTCAGACTCCCGACCAGGTAAAAACTTTCTTTTGACACTACAGTAGCTTGGGTTCTCTGCGTGGCTCTTTGCACAAGATAAAGCTAAAACAGGCAAAGTTAAGAGATGTAATTCCTTCGCCTTTTGTTGAAACCTGACCCAACAAAGGCTATACTCCCAAGAGTATGGCCAAACCAAACAGCAAAGTATAGCAGTCCAAAATAACGGAATGTCCAATCAACGGTCAATACAATATACATACTTTAATTAAACAGACCGAATGCAATAACTAAATGGAAAGAACTACAAATACCCACCCATATAGAAGGAACACTTTCTAGGTAGGTTTGAAGCATTAACACAGAAGGGTGTGGTAGTGCTGCTCCACACTGTCCCCGCCACTGCCCTCCTATATTGAATACTAACTTTACAGGGCGTGTACATCTTATGGCAGTTGAAGTTTTGCAAAAATGACTTTTCTAGAAAGTTGAGGTTTCTGGCAGTGCATTTGTGCCAGTTTCTACATTTTGTAATAACTTCCTACTAAAAGATGGGGAGGTGCAACAGGAGTTGCTTGCAGGAAATAAGGAATATGTTTCCTTTAATGACACAGGAGAGGTTGGGATCCAATCTGCGTGGGAGGCTGCAAGGCAATGATCCAGGGGGTGCTGATCAGGATAGGCTCCCAAAAGAAAAAAGAGGGGGGAAAGAAGGAAAGCATTCTACGGCGCAAATACAGCCGGAGGACCCAGGGAAACTATATTTCTCTGCCAGAAGCTAAGGAGCTCCGCCGCTATAAAACACAGCTGAAGGCCATTATGACCCAAAACACAGAAAGGAAGCTTCTGATCCTGAAACACAAATACCATGAGAGGGGGATAAAGCGACCAAGATTTTGGAATGGAGATTTGAGGGAAGAGAGGAAGCGGAGAACGATTGGTCCTATAAGGACCGAGGGGGGTGGGTCTGTCTTCGACCCCAAGGGCATTGGAAATTAATTTGCAAAGTACTATAGCAACCTCTATGTGTCGGAATAAACGGGAGCGGAGTCACAAATAGATGCTTTCCTGGGGGTCTACCTATTCCAGGGCCTGCCCAGGATGAAATGGAGAACCATGAGCACCCTATAAGTGTGGAGGAAGTCTTAAGGGCCATTAATGGGGGGAAGGCAGGAACAGCCCTGGGGGAAGATGGTTTCTCCATTAAGTTTTATAATCTGTTCAGGTCGCTGTTGACCCCATGCTTAGAAGGTGTACAACGCATGTCTGCAGGGGGAGGCTCTGCCTTCGACAATGCTGTTGGCGACGATAGTAGCAATTCCAAAAGAGGGCAAGGACCCAAGTATGTGCGCCTCCTATAGACCCATCTCCCTCCTTAACAGTGACGTAAAGATTCTGGCGAAAGTCCTGGGAACGAGACTAGAGGAGAAAATGCATAAATTGGTACATGGAGACCAGGTTGGCTTCATCAGAGGGAGACAGGGCTCCAACAACACATGAAGGACTATACATTTGATTCATGGTGCACAGGAGGGCGACCTGGATGCTTGTTTGGTATCTCTAGACTCTGAGAAGGCCTTCAACAGAGTCGATTGTCCATTCATGATGAAGCTCCTGAAGAAGATGGGGTTCGATCCGAACGTCCTGAGATGGGTAGCGAAGCTCTATAATAAGCCCTGAGCTAGAGTCAGTGTCAGTGGGGGACTCTCTGTGGTTTTCACGCTGACCAGAGGAACAAGACAGGGGTGCCCCCTCTCTCTGCTACTTTATGCCTTAACGATGGAGCTGCTGGCGATTGCGGTCCGTTCTAATGGGCAGGTCAAGGGCATAGGCAGTGGGGAGATCGAGGGCAAGCTTTTTGCGAACAACATACTAGGATACCTCACCGACATCCATCACTCACTCCCAGCGCTCATGACATAGATCACAGAAGCCTCTTAGAGCTCAAGATTTATGTAGGGAAATCATGCATTATGATTTTAAGCAAAGTCCCCTTCTCGATTCCAAGAAACGATACCAGGGCATGAGCTTTGACGACAAGGGCATAAGGTACCTGGGTATTCAGGTGACTAGGGACCTAGAGGAGACTTGGTACAGACGGATAACATCTATTAAGATGAATGTACTACCCAACTGCTATACTTTTTTACAGCCATCCCGAGACAGCTCTTAGAGAGGTTTTTTCGACGAGTCACCGGAGAACTCCGTAGATTTATCCGGGGTTATAAGACACTGAGGGTGAAAATGGCATCTCTGACGGCCCCGAAAGATAGGGGAGGATTTGGGTTCCCCAATGTGCGACTGTACTACAAGGCGCCAGAGCTGCGGATGATGCTCGAGCATATGTGGGACGATCTAAGGACATATTTAGAAGATTTGGTAACTCACCCGCTGAAGGTGATAGACTACTTTTGGTCCACATCTGGGGCCATCACGGAAAGTCTCAGGTCCCACCCTGCCTTGGGGGTGTTTTGGTCCATCTGTCGTGACAACGAGGGTAACCACTGTTTTTCAACGTGGCCGTCCCAGATGTCCTCGATGCGGGACCCCCATTTCACTTTGGGCGCCAGGGGCTTGACTGCTGACAGAAATGGTCAGACGGGGGACTGGAAAGGTTGGGACAAATATTTAAGGACAGGGCTTTTCTGGACCTGTAAACTATCCGTGAGGCACTGGGAAAGGATCTGGTGTCAGTGTTGGAGTACTTCCCCATCAAGGGCCTATTAACAGATCAAAAGTGGGGAGTCTTAGTGGCAAGAGGACCTACTACCATTGAGAAGGTCGTAGATGTCTTTGCCACAAGAAGTGGCATCTTGTCTAGTCTATATATAGCCATGAATGAGGCCTGCTTGGAGGGGAGGCAAACATTCCAGAGGTACTGGGTGGACCTGGTGAGAGAGGAGATCCCAGAGGAGCTATGGGCGCGAATCTACAAGGTGACCTTTAAGGGTGGTTTGTTCACCTCCACGGTGGAGCTTAATTTCAAGATGTTGATGGTTTGGCATAGGGACCCTTTGAGGCTATCCAGAATGTTAGAGGGAACTTTTCTCATGTGTCCCAGGGGATGTGGGAAGCGGGGATCTCTAGCCCATATGTGGTGGCGGTGTCCCATGGTGCAGGTGTTCTGGATGGGGGTGCTTAGCTGGATGGGGGAGGTCATGGGAGTCCGGTTGGGCTTGGACCCTTTGCAAATGCTCTTGGGGGTCCCGGCAAGGGACAGGGAGGAATATAGGCTCTACAGAACGTGAGAAGCAATGCTGAGAGCGGGAAGACTGGCCTTAGCGCAGAGCTGGAAAAGTGAAACACTCCCATCGAAAGAAGTTTGGGACGGGAAGGTACATAGTATGATGGTAATGGAGAAGCTGACAGCGATAGTGCACGACAGGCTGAGTGATATCTATGCAGAGTGGAGCGCACTACTGATGAAGTGGGGGCTGGAAGGGGAGAACCCAGCAGGTCATACAGGCACTCGAGCAGGGGTGGTGTCGGGGAGGGGGGAGAACTCGGAGGGAGATGATGCAGGCTAGTGGAGACACAAAACGGACAGCTCCTCTGATCCATGGGTAAATGGGGTTCTGCACTATTGGGCACGTTTTTGAGATGGGGTTTGGGGGGGTTTCTGGGGAGGGACTATTGGAGTTCTAGTACGCAAGGGGAAAGGGAGTTGTGGTGTGCTACCTGTGAGGATGCAGGGGGGAGTGGTAGGTTTTTGGGACCAAGAATGACGATTATTATGTGGTTGGAATTGTAAAACAACACTGTTATGTCTTGTTCCCTTAACAAATGCTAATAAAAAACTAAAGTAAAACAAAAAGAGCTGAGAAGGTTCAAGGGAAAACCCATACACCTTGTAGCAGCAAACTTTGAAGAGAACAGAAGAAATCAGACGGGAAGGGCGTCCCCTTTCCTTTGTGGGACTCATGGAACTTTTTGTCTTGTATTTACACCTTTGTGCATCAAGGGCTGGGGCTGGAAATGTATAGCCTACGAGCCAGTGGCAACAAGACATTTCCCCTTTACACATTATATTTTGTTCTTAGAAATAAGGGTCAGGTTAGGAGTTGGGCACAAGACGGAGAACTTTCCTTTTGGACATCCTGACAAACGACAGATTCAATAGTTAGTTTGGAAGAGGCAGGGAATCCCTTCTTAATAATAGGGGTAGCGAGGAACCAAAACGACAACCTTGTGTCTGCCTGTTACTCCTGATTCCTCACAATCTGGAGGAATGGTGGCTTGTCTTTCGCAGATTAGTTATTCTATGATAGATTAGCCAACTGTCTGTGGTTAAACCTAAAGTCAATAAATTGGATAATCTGGATTGGAAGGCAATGGAATTAAAAACAGTGAGTTCTCTAACCCTTGAATAGTTATTGCTTTCCTTATCGCAGGCAACAGCCAAAACAGTTGGAAAAAAAATCACTATTCTTTGTGTTACATTTAGGAATTGGAAACGTACTCATAAGAGCCTGAGGGATTAGAGAGGAACACCCTTCCCCGATATTTTGAAAGAAACACTGGAAACGGTATTGTGGAATCTCAAGAAATGACACATTAACATTACCTCAGAGACTAGCTCTAAATGAATAAGAGACCCCACCAGAGTTCCTACTCAGCACTTTATGAGAATCTGATACTTCATAAAACAGACTGGCTGCATTACCAGAGAGTGGCAGACAGCTTGAAGATAAAAGTGAATCCGGGCCTGTGTCGGAAAGTGGCCTGTTGGGAGGAGGTGATAGTAGTACCTGTTGAAGGTTACCAACATACTAAGCCGATGTACACTACAGTTGTCCCTGAGAATGCATCCAGGTCATTATCACTGGCTCAGATCTGGGACAAAGACTTTGGAATCTCAATTGATAAGGCTGATTTAACAGATTTCTGGGATTTGATCCCAAATGATCATGAATACTAAAAACAGGCTTATACAAGTTATGTTACACTTCAGATACTAAACTCTCAGGCGTTTACAGTTGCTAGGATTTAGAAAGACACCTCTATGTTGGCACTCATGGTCGTCTATTAATGGGAGACGTGTTCTGGCACTGCCCGAAAGTGCACAGATTATGGTCATCTATGCAAAGAAAAACAAACTCATCATTTGAATGCTCACTTCCCACCACTTCAGCCATTTGGCTTTTTGCCAATAGTAGTCCTCTCTTGACTTTGAGAAATGCAGAAAAAAAAGTGATTTATACAACCTTATTTTTTACCTTCAAGGCAATTAAATTGGATTGAAAATCTATTTCACCCATTGGTACAATGGTGGCTTTCTCAGTAATCACAATTGCGTAAAATGGAGAGCAATAGTTTTCACAAATGATGCTAACAACAACAAGCGGAGAAGATTTGACATCAGGCAGATGTGAAGGCAATGGATCTGGTCATTTCCTACTGACCAAGGTCAACAGATCAGAATAGGTTCCATGGTTGCTTTGGTTGAAAGCATTTAGTTGAAAGCATGAGGTGTTGCATCTGCACGATTCTTCTCACTGAACACTACATGAGGTACATGGCACAAGTAATCAGGCATTAAATTGGCCAGGTTTGATTAAATAGAGGCCCCAATGTTCTACCAGATGAAGCATAGTTGTCTGTGTTCGAATGAGTCAGAAACAGAGATCATATTTTTAAGCTGGACACTGCACATAGTATTGTCTGCCTTGTGAATGTCTTCAACAGCCAGGAAAGTCTTCTACTCCATGCAGAATGAAAGCAACACCAGAATTTGGTTCGTCATCCACAAGAACTGATACTAGTGCAATAAGATTATTGGGTCGATCAGACCACTTCAACATATCATACAGAGTAGTAGAAAAAAAGATTCAGAAACTAGCAAGAATCCAGAATTAAACTGAAACCTCTACTGACTCACCGCAAAGCAAATGCTCGCAAATTAAATCTCATTGTTTTCTCCCATTTCGCCATTCTCTTCACTGTGCCTCTTTGTGCAGACCCTCTATTAGGTTCTCCTGTGCTTCGCTTATGCTTAACCTGCAAGGCTGCCTTCTTTCACCACTAGAATTCTCTTGCTCTTTAATTTTCTTGAATTTTATATCTTCTGTACTTTACTCATTTTCTGCTCTCTACTCATGGTCTTATGGTCTCTTCTTTCATCATGTTCTGCCACTCACTCAATCTTCCTTCTCTTCTCACTATTCCACCTGTGATAAAGTCCCCCGACAGGAGGAATTGTGGGGATTTATTTATTTATTTATATTTATATAGCACGCAAGTAACCCATGGGCATTGAGGCGCTGTTACTTGCAAGAGCTTAGTTACAGGCATAGAGTCATTCAGTGGTACATTATGAATTCGACAAAGCATAGAGCTGACATTTTGGTTGGTACAGTTGGTCATTACAATACAGTTTATGCATTAGGAACATATGAGATGTATTCGACTGGTGCGAGGCATCTTATGTGAATAAGATGGTTTTCATGGTTTTGCGGAAGGTGCTGAGGGAGCTGTCCCAGCTGAGAAAGTTCTTCCCCGGGCTAGAGGATGATGGATTGGGAGGTGTTATGGGAAGGATCTCCTGACCACCCTTCATTATCCCTGTCAGGGGACAATCACATCAGACCCAGCAGGCGAGTGTACACTGTATAGACCCTCCCCAGACACACACCAGTACCACAGCAACAGCAGGAAAGAAACCCAGGACAGTTTCCAAAGTTCCCGGTGAACCGCAAGGTCCAAGTGCTAGAGGGACACAGAGGCTTCAATTGAAAGAGCCTGAAGCTCCTTCTAGGCCCAAAATCAGAACACTGAAAATCACCCCTCCACTTTAAACAGAGGAATGTTTGTGCATCCAACATTAGTATCATGTATTGTAATACTGTTAAAAGCTCACCGAGAACAGCAGGGAAGTCAATTTCGGACTTTAAAGTGACACTTGGTCAACCAGGGAGTTTCTCAAATAAAATGTTGTACGTCATGGTTTTGCGGTTTAAAGTATGATACAGAAACAATGCACCCAAAGCACTGTTTCCCCCATGAAGCATTCCCTTGCTGAAGATACAATGTTGCAGTTTCATCATGCATACCCATTGCCTAGTAAAACAAACAGAATAGAAATGTTACAAACACTATTTGTGGCTTTTAATTCAAACGCTGGGAATACAGGAGACCACAGCTCACTGCAGGCAGCATCAGGGAAAGTTTGGAAAGGGAGTTTGGATTCCAAGATGGCATTATAGACAGGGTCCAGCCCCTTAAACTAAAGTAGCTCCAGGTGCATTTACAAAACAACAAGGAATCACATCCACGTCCCACTCACAGAGTGGAGGTGTACACTCTGACCCAGGTCCCTTCTCTGGGCGAGAGAAGAGCAGACTATAAAACCCAGAACGCTTGTCTGGGAGAGTCACTTGTTGGATGCAGAGGTTGGAGTATGAAGCCGGTTGGAGAGCACAGCAGTTTGAAGAAAGCTGGAGATGATGGAGTTTGGAGAAAGAGAGTAGTAGAATGAAGAAAATTCTGGTAAGAGGAAAGGAGGAGGTTATTTTATCAGGAGGTGGTAGTGCTAGTATGCAGAGGTCGTTGTGTCAGGGGCAAGGTTGGCAGATACATCAGGTGGTAAAGACAATGAGTAGAAGCTGGTGATAACATCAAGAGGCAGCAACAGTACCGACAAAGACCTGGAAACCTTAGGAGGCGGCAGTGACGGTGATTAGGAAGAGGTAGGTACATCATTAGGTGGTAGCACCAGTGAGGAGGTAGTTACATCAAGAGCTTGGCATATGAGTTAGAGAGGGATAGAAAGCTGCCGGAGAACTTTTCAGGTGACGGTACCTGCTGGAAACAGAAGTCTCCCGGAGGGTGGAGAGCGAGAGAGAGAGATGCCTGGAAGAACCAGCAAAGAAATACTGCGTAGGAAGTTATTCTGAGGCGGAGAAGGACTGGCTAAACCAAGAGGGGGTTAGAGGAGACTAGAGGTTGAGAAGAAAAGAAGGAACTATTGATCAAAGGTATTGTTCAGACAGGTGATGGAAAGGGAGAACAAAAAAAACAGGGGAGATGGCAAAAACAGTCAGAGGCGGTGAAAGGAAGAAAGAGGAGCTGGCATGAGCAGGAGGGGGCAGAATTGACTGTACCAAGAAAAAGTATATTGAGATTATGAGGCTTTGGGAATAAAATATAAGTAACAGCTTGCCTGTACAGGCAAGCTCAGGTGGGCCGGGTCAGCTCTAGGCAGGATCAGAAGATGGCTGGAGGCATGAGAGTGGGCTAAGTAGGATAATGCAGGGGTTGTGGGGTGACAGGGAAAGAAACATGAGGGTCACCGAAGCAGACAGCAGTACAAGGGATCCTCTCCATCTGTCACTACGCCTCTTCAGAAAGACCCTCCTTACTGGCTCATCTGCTAGCATGACTACTGGCTGGATTTTGGCAGACAAAGTTTGCGATCCCCCTCCTAAAGCTTACAACAGACAGTACCAGAAATGGCTCGGGCCCCCTAAAGCCTGATATGAAGTTGGCTATAAGCATTGGGTAAGTGAAGGCCGAGAAGGCCCAAGCACTCTGTGATGACTGGGAAGGACATTGTTGAGACTCAGAGGGTCAGCTGGGCCTCCTCAGGCAACATCCATCCAGAAAAAGGTTATTTAAGTCCAACGAACCTATGTTGTTGTACAGTATATCTGGTTTTGACATATACGTTGGGCCCCGTCACTTTATGACCCACTCCTCCTCTTCTCAATTCCTCTGTTCTCTAATCTCTTTCTTCATGGTTTCCTTCTCACTCATTTTGTCCTGTTTTAAGCAATGTCTTGCTACTTTTGTCTCTGCCCCCTCTCTCAATTTCTCACCTATTCCTCTTCTATTTCCTTTAACTCTTCTGAGCCCACTTACACTCTATGCCATGTCCTGCTCTTTCGCCTTTACTCATGTCCATTTTTTCTTTTCTTTCCTGCTCCTAATCTAGTTATTTTTTATTTTTTTATTATTTATAAAACACCTTATTTTTTGTTATTTTAGTAGTACTTTTGTACATGGCTCATTGGAATGTGGTATTGATTATAAGTTATGCTGTAGCTTGCTACAGTACATAAATATTTGAAATGTTTTGAATATGTTTTAAAATGTTTGTATGTATTGTATGTATAAAAATATATACGAAAATCTCTATGAACTAAAATGTATATTCTTTTTTTTACTTTGTGTATAATCACTTTAGCAATTTTTACAAAACTGTTGCTACTCGTCTAGAAAGGCCACATAAACGGAGTAAACAAGAAGAAAATGGAAAAGTGAAAACTGACAGACAAGGCTGACATGTAGTCGACCAGGCATGCACGCAGTTTGTAGTTCCAGAGAGCGTTCCACTGCAAGACCCATTTACGGAGAACCTCTCACACCAAGGTCTTGATAATTGATCACCATAGAGGAACGTAGGGTGATCATTTCGAACGCGCTCTCCAGGATTTTTACAGTCGCTATAGTCCATCTCGTTTTCTCCCCTGACATCAACCTGTTCCACTATGTTGTGTCTCCTTCTTCTAGAAATCCTAAGTTGTCTGTGCGCAGGTTGGTCAGGTATGTGGCTCTTACATTTCTTAACTCTGGGCATTGGAGCAGAAGATATTTTATTGTTTCTGAGTTGGTTGGTTCAGTACAAAGACGTCAGGCTCTGACATTCGATTGCTTCCTAATCGCCAGAATTTCGCGCGTCGGGAGGAGATTGAAACGTGCTCTCATATATAGTTTCCTTAGATGTTGATTAGGGAATTTGGTGCAGTATGGGATGGGTTCCTTCAATCTGTTGAAGTTAGGCGGAAGATCTTTAGTCAGCTTCTTTGCTTGCGCTTTGGCCAGAGTCTCTATACAGTCTTGTTCTCGAGTTTAGATTTCACTCTATGAATATTAAATAAATAAAATAATCTAGTTATATTTTTCCTCTTTTAGTCGCATCTTCATTCTCTTCAGTGTGATCTTTCCTCTTAACACTTTTCTTTTTTGGTTGCTCTTCCCTTTGTCTTTAACAATCCTTTTTTTCACTTTCAGTTTTACTGAGTGTATGATAAAGTGGCAATTATAAGATGAAAATATGTGCTCTCACAAATAACTTTAAAAAACAGTCAACAATAGTAGCACCCTGTTTTTCAAATGGATCTTCACCCGAGGCATAAAAATGTTTCTTCCTCATTCCTCATTGTAACTCTAACTTTGCACAGCAATAGTTCCTAAACAACATCACCACCATTGCTATGCAAATGTATTCCATATTAATTCTCAGAAATATTAAATTCTGGCATCTTCTGTAAACTATAAATAGGACAGTCCGATTGCTACAGATTTTGAAGAAGTGCAGGCAGGTGTTACTCTCGCTGGCTGTCTTCCTTAACCATCGAGCCCTATCCAACTTAATGAGTCAGGACATGCACTGATATTTCTTACTCCTCAGGTGACAGCAGTTGTAAACTGCTCAGTTGCTGATTGGCATCTCAATTGTCCTCTACACTAAAGCCCCCTTTTAACTCATCCATTACATACATCTACAGGCCATTCTCAAGCTTTTCATTTATCTACAAGAAAATGTACTGCTTAGTCACCCAAACACTACAAGGTCTTGCTGAGTAATACTGCCTTATGGAATCAGGAAGTCTGTGTTTTGTTTGACAATATTGCTTCATTTGGCAAGAGCGACTAGCATTGAATTGGGTACAGACTGCTATAAATGGGTGTTTTTACTGACGGTAGGGAGGTTTTTTTACCAACAAGGTCAGCCCGCCACCTTAGGGTAATATCGCCATTACCACTCGTGAAGTTTTCTATGCGGGTGCTAATGATTTCATTTATTCAAAAAAGAAAAGTAACTTACCTCGCTACAAGGCCAGGTGCAGCTGTTTCCTTGAGTCAATTTTCAATATTGATGACAGTGATGCCAGATTCTTATGATGTCATCACTCCTTTCCCTGAGATAGCCTCTTCTCATGTGGCCAGGGGATGGCAACCGCTACCTGATCCTGACCCTGGGGGCGGCTATTTTAGGGAGGACCACACAGGGAGAGGCGAACCTCAGGGGGATGACATGACCTCATCAGGTGAGACAAGGTATCCCCCTTTCCCTCTTAGGAATGATCCTTCCATTCCCCATGCCCTAATGCCATTGTGCAATTTCCCCCCTCGACATCTTAACAACACTACTAACAAAACTCCTCAGTGCCAGATAACAAGTAAAGGAAGTACTGAGACGAGGAGGTTGAAGGGAGCAACGAGGATTGGTGAAGCCAAGTAGCCCAGAACGCGCGCTACTGGTTGCAAGCATAAGATAGGTGCCAGGACATTTAAAACCTCTGACAAGCGTGGAGGAGGCAGACGCTGCTGGGAGATGTTTCGTTCTCTTGGTGTTGACCCAGGAAATGCCGAGCCACAGAGGAGACAGTGGAGGCTGGAGGCACAGGAAGACGGTAGAAGAAGGACGACTCCAACGGGTTTTCCCTGCTGGGACCGTAGGCAGGAAGAGAAGTCTTCCTGATGGCCACGGGAACTGAGGAGCAGTACCCACGCCACCCAGACATGGAGAAGGGCTCAGCAGCACAGCGTGAGCTGTGAAGGAGGTGGAAGCTGCAACGTGAAGCAGGTGAACCTGTAAAGTAGAGACGGGGCGCCAGAGCGCTGTTCACGTTTACTGTGAGAGGACTGGAGAATGCCATAAACAGCCAGCGAGTTCTGAGAGGGGAAACTGGGATGCTGTAAAGTGCAGGTAATCAACATTGAAGTAAATCAGAGGGATTTTAAAACCTGATATGTAAAAGGGAAAAGCAACAAAAGGCAAGTCTGCAAAGTGTGTAAAGTGAACTGTACAAGAAAAGCCCTGCCAGTAGAGTATACCAGGCAAAGTCAAGTTTGCAAAGTGTGTGAAAAGAATTGCACGAGAAAGTCCTGGCAAGGAATTATAGCAGGCAAAGTCAGGGTTTCAAGTGTGTAAAGAAACCACATGAGAAATGCCTGGAAGGAAAGTACACCAGGCAGGGGCAAGCTTGGGAGACAAATTGCAATTTAAGTAGAGGAGAACCTTGCAGGGGAGTGTAGCAGGTAAGCTCCAAGGCTGGAACTAACATACAAGTTGTTTGTGCATGCAAGTTGTTTTTGCATCCAAGTTGTTTTGAGGAATAAAGATTCCCAAGGAAGACTTATAACCTTAGGATTATGGATTGGTTGAACGAACCTGGGGAAGGGAGAAAATCCTTTAGGACTGTAGTGCAACACCAAGAGGAAGGAGTTATTCTCTTGGGCTATATAGGACTTTGACTGTTTTGTTAATCTGTTATACCGGTGAAAAGCAAACCTGGGGAAGGGAGCCATTCACTGGAACTGGGAACACTATATATTGGGAACGTTTGTGTTGGAGTTGCATCTTTCTTTTGAAGATGTGTGCACCTTTAAGGCCAGTGACGTTTCCCTTAGCAGCCTAGAGTTACTTTAGAGTGTGAGGGCCAGGATAGGGCATCCCTGGTACATCACATCACCTACACAGTTAAGTACTGAAGCAGAACAGAAAGTGGCTTCATCTGCGTCTTGTTGATCCATTTAAACTTGTTCAGCTTCTTTATCCATACAGGGTCTAACTTCTCTTTCAATTTATCTTTTCCCATTTATGTATTCCGAGAAGAGATTGTGGCTTCTAGTTGCCCCATTTGAAATACTAAACCCTAATTACTGTATACTTCTTTCAGCATCTGGCTCAAATCATTTTCTCTTAATCTTGGGCATAAGATCATATCCACCGGAAAACACTTCTATAACTTCTATTCCCCACTTTTGATCCATATTTGTAGTCTTTTTAATATCATGGACCACTGTGGTAACATGACGAAAGAAATAAGGAAGAGAATGACGGACAAGGTCTCATAATTCATTTTCTCACCACTTGGCAACAGTCACATGGCTAAGTAATTTCTGCGATATACTGTGATGAATCCTGCAGAGTCATCACTGAACCCCAGCCTAAAATCTTCTGTCATATGGGCAGGGGAGGGCAGCCGCTACCCGATCCTAATCCTGGGGGTGGGATCATGGGGGAGGATCACATGGTAGGAGGTAAAATAGTGACTCCCTTGGGAGAGAAACAGTCTTCCTCGTCTTATGAGGATCCTATAATTCCCAAATATCTAATGGCATGCAGTGGGATTGGCAGATTATTGTGCAGCATATTTGGTCGAAGGAGAATTTTTGTTTAAGGGGGGGGCTGTAGGGGGTCTCACCCACATATACATGCAGCAAAATCAACCTGTTTAAAACAATGAATTTGATTAATTCTCCTTTGGCCAAATGTATTTAATAAAATCCCCCTAAACCGCATGATGTATCCGTACAAGTCCCTTCCATGAGAAAACCCAGAGAACATTCAATGAAAGGTCAACTAAACAGAATACGTTTTGTATTGTGGGAATTCATTAATTAAATGTGACATCCTCTAAGTATCATGATTCTGTTTTAGGTAGAAGTGCTAACCCCAATGTCAAAGCACATATCATTCACATAATATCTCCTAGCTCTGATAACTTTCAGTTCACAAATCAATCACAACTAAACAGACATGGAAAACTTAAAACCAATATGGACTTCAAGGACCACAATGCCTATGGTACTGGGACAAGGAAGAGAAACAAAGAGTTAATGATGATCAATGGTGCTACTAAGAAGACTGGATAGCCTTGTTGTTTCAATTCAAATCACCTAAGCTGGACATTTAAAAGTGTGAATGATCCACAGGTGAAAGAGGGAATAGCAGATGCAGAAGCAGCCAAGAGAACAACCGACGAAGACCAGAAAGTCACTGAAGGACGAAAAGCAGTGGAAGATGAAGTAGAAGGGAAAGCGCCAGCAGAAGCCGACATGGGACAAGAAGGCATGTTTTTGCAGAGTATGCGCAGCAGGAATCAAAATCGTGGCAGACGGTAGCGGGGAAAGAAGCCCAGCTGTACAGGAGACATGCTCCTGACTCCATGTGACTCGCTCAGGTGTGCTGGAGGAAGCAGAGACCTGCGGCAGCCTGAAGAGCTTCAGAGAAGGGCCATGCAGGTGACGGCAGTCACAGGAGAACTGTTTTACGGTACTGAAGCCGGTATCTGGTATTTGCATCGAATGGTTTTCCATCGAGGGTTTTCCAACAAACAAATATGCATTGAATGCATATTTTTGTGGGGTAAAGGGTTAATATTTTGTGGATGGGGTTTTAAGTTTTAAGGCTAAAAAACGGGGGTTGGGAGCCCCCCCCCCCACAACAAACAAAAATGCATTTGATGCACATTCTTTCGGTGCAAAATTATTTGATGGAAAAGGCTCTTGATGGAAAAAATGTGTTGCAAAGACCATAAACCACTTAAGCCCTGTCCTCACTGATATTACACCACAATACAAAGCAGTGACGTGGAAACACCAAAAGAAGCTGGTGAGTTGGCCTAAAGAGAGCCGTAACCCGTGGGTGCTCCAGTTAGAACATTTATTGGTAAAAGACAGTTTTGAATACCGAACAAATGAAGAAGAAGGGCAAAAAGAGCACAATTCTCCTTTCATGAGATATCAGCTTGGGGAAACCTGTAACCCACTTTGCCAACAGCCAAAAGATTATAAAGCAGAGATAAACAAACAAACAACAACGCAGGCGCAATTATATTTTCATGCAATATCGGTTTGGGGAGACCTGTAATCCACCTTGCCAACAGTCAAGAGACTATAAAGACCCTCCTCACATGGAATATTGGTGTGGAGAACTTGGAACAAATATTGCCACTAGCAGAAGAGACCAGTTATAGTTGTAGACGTTTTTCTTCCTGGCAGGCGAGTAAACCAGGAAAGAAACATTTGATTTGAAGAAACGTGGTTGTGGTAAAAAAGTGCTGTGGAAAGAAACTATCATCTTTATCATCCTGACAAACTGTTATATAACAAAAGATATTTGCTGTGTTGTCCTGACAAAAGTATTTCACTGGAAGGATAATTGTGATTGTGGAAGAAACAGTTGCTTTGGTTTTGAACAAGTGTTTCGTGAAAGAGATATTTACTTTACCAAGTTGGAGGACGGAAAAGCCATTTTTCATTGAACGGAATAGAACTTGGTTGAATCAGAACGTTTTCAAAAGTCTTCCTGAATTGATTCAGGGGAAGGGAACCAAACCCTGGTGACAAGGAGTACTTTGTGAGAATTATAAGTTTTAACTTTTGCACAGTTTTGTTGAACTGAAATTAGATACATTTACCTTATACTCATTGGTTATATATGTTGTGTGAGGAACAGATACATTTGGACACATGGTATTCTTTCTTTAGTTTTAGTTTGCTAGGTAGGAACATTCTCGTTAGGATATGGACAGATAGTCGTTTATCTCACCCCTCTTTAGTATTAATAAATATGGGAAACATTGAGAAATGACAACTTTGTCTCCGTCTCTCACTTCTGACCTCTCACAGTACCTACCTGCTGCCAAGCCTTGATTGCAGTGTGGAGGGAATGAACAGTATATTGCCCTATGTCCACAAAGATTGGGTCCAGCAAAAGAATGCAATCCAGAAGTTTGTCCAGGGTGCTACTGGAAGTGGCGATCTGTCCATGGACACTGAAAGGTCTCACCACATTCCGCCAAGTGAGATTTCGGCATTCCAAGAGTTTGCAGTCTGTTACTGTGGTGAACTGGATTTCTCGACATATGCTGCCATCACTCCACTGGCGAAGATATAAGCAGGGTTCTTTGAATGAAAGAATCATGTACTCCAGCTCTGAGGGCAGCATATTATCTGAGATAAATGGCTGAAGACATCTGGATGGCACTGTCGGGGGAAACAAACAAAATACATAAGACATTAATGGAGCAAGGCATAACACAACAGTTATAATAATAAGCCTAATAATATTAAGGTGGCTTTGCTAACAGATGAGCATGTTCCCCAACACTGGAACAAGGCTGGGGATTAGGTCACCTGGTGAGGCTAAATCAATTCATTACGAGTTATAAATCATAACTAATGTTGCAAATTAGGGTAGTGGGTCATGACAATGTCAAACTCTTATAACTACACTGGAAAAATGTGTCACTTCGGTTGTATGTGCATTTAACAAGATCACTTTCCTCATTTGCACATTACTTGTGCATTTTTCTCAGTGATCGTTTTCAAATTTTTTTTTTTAAATCGGGGTTTCCTCCTAAACCCCATATAACCCACCTCCGCCACGCTACCCACTAGCCCCTAATCCTCTACCTCCAAACACACAACATATAAATATAAAAAAGAATTTGATGGAAATGACTATGGAAAAATACACAAGTATTGGGCAAACCAGGAAAGTGACCTACACGTCCCCAACCACATTTAGGCAGCTTCTAACATATTTGCCTTTCATAGGAACCCTAAATAGTGGTCCAGCTTTCACTGCTTTCATTTGATTCCACTTTCTCAGCTATAAAGGAGTATGCTGTTAAACAATTTCCCTAAACATGTTTATTTGGTAACTGAAACTCTGCTATGCTACGAACATGTATGATCCAGTAATGTTTTAACTAAGCTGAATAATTAGGCTATTTAAAAAAATGTCCAACTGGTTAAGATTAGTGTTGCTAAACTCTAACTTTAAAATCACTGAACTAATTAGCAGTGAAAGTGGATGTAGCATTTCTCTGAACTACGATATGATAGGTTATTTATAACGCGCTTAATACCCAGAGGTTTATAAGTGCGGACCCGGGGATCGAACCTTTGTTGCTCTGCGTCGTCTTGCTTCCAAGGCGAGCACGTTGCCGCTGAGCTATCCTCCCGAGATTAAAGCTATGAACTATGGGATTGGTGTGAGAGGGAACAAGGGTGTAGTGTAATGAAAGGTCAGCAGTGGTACAGGCCATGCACCCGTGAGGCGCTTAGAGTACAGCCCCATTTCTGTGTCCTTTTAATTGCTGCCAGGAACTGTGGTTGCCTGGCTCAAATAAAGTTGTTGCACGTTTAAGTCAGAAAGGAAGAGTGCTGGCTCCAGTGCCACCTAGGACCCTAGGTGAGGAGCAGGCCAAGATGGTGGATGCTGTTTCTATGAGTTGCCACTACTCTGTGGCTAAAGAATTAGTGGTTATTAAAGCCAGGTTGCGAGCATGGATTTAAACACTGGAGATTATGGTAAAGCCTAGACCCACTGGCAACGATCCTGGTGGAGCAGGGTGCTCTGGCACGGAACAAATGTGGGCTAGAGATGCAAACTCAGCAGCCCAGCACGCACTGATGTAGTGAGAGGCCCCGCAGAGTGTTGGGGATGGGACAAGCACTCAGATATGGCTTTAAATGGAAAAAAGAAGGTGCGAGTTACGCGCTACCTGGAAAAAAAAACAAAAGGCATGAGCTCTGTGCTGGCCCTACAGTATGGGCACTATACAATCAGTTGTTAAGCAGCCGAGAGCCTGCCCCTGTGCCAGCTGACTAGCTCCAAAGAACCAGAGGAGCATGTTGCTGACGCTGACATAGCCTCGCTCAAGTCCCTGACCGGAGCCCATGAAGCAGCACCATGTAACTTTGAACCTGGCACCACCAACATAAGTGAAGGTTTAAATGTCTTTCCGACCATGACTGTGTGTGTATAAGATCCGTGTGCTTATGTGTACATGTTTGGTAGCATGAAAGAAATACATGTATCATTTCCTTTGACGAGAGGGCGAACAAATGTGATTTTCAGTGACCGTTACTGACATGGATTGTGTCCGTAGGACTGCAGTTCCACTTCATGATCGATTTTCAGTCGGCAGGTTGGGATAGATGGCAGAGATTTTGATGGCATGTAGCATGTTCATGAAAGTGATTTTCAGTGCTAAAACTGGCATACATTGTGGTGGTCACTGTGAGGGGTCAGAAATGTGAGGCGGACCACGTTGTGAAGTTTTCTCAACAAATGCCAATTTATTATATTCAAAGTTTGGATAAATGCCTCACTATCCCTACTGTGACAAGGATTTCCCTGCCTAAAACAAACTAAAGGAAACATTCTAACAAAAGGATATCTGCCCCATCATACTGTTAAATACAACAAATAAACAAGAAAATGCATGGCAATTCAAAACAATAATAGTTGCGCTCAAAATGTAACCAAAGTCACTCTTCATAACCTGGGTGAATTCCCTGTCCCCAGGTTTAAACGTGATTCACGAAAAGAAAACAAGGAAATCTTAGTTTGCAACAAAGTTCCAACAAAGTTCGAGGCAACTTCAATTTGTCAACAGAACGTTCCAACACAGATGATATAAGATTCTTCCTCTTCCTTAAACAGGTTCTTAGTTGAGGATGATTTGCCACCATTGATAACTTCTAATGAAATATAGCTTCTTTTTAACAGCTTCACACAGTTCTTCCTTTATCACCACAAACAACATAAATGACCTCTGTCTGAATTGCCCTGTAGCACTTCTTCAACTTCCACCGGGTCCAATTCCATGCCAGACTCACAACTTCACGGTTTTCAACAAATTGCATCTTCAAAACTTTCAAGAACTCTTCAAGGAAAATAAGATTCACATTGGTAATTTTTATTACTCTTCTGAAAAATGATGTTTCTCTCCTTCTGGATATCTCTTCCTGGAAGGGTAGCCTTTTTGCCACTCTGGTTGCTGGTCTATTGGGGAAACAAAAGACTGACAGGGATAGGGATTCTTTCTGCTTCTCCCTGGGTTTTGGCAAGGTGCGTTTATCCCAGAGTTTAGCATATATTGTACAAAGTATGGGCAACTGGTTTCAGAGCTTATAGACCTTGCATTAGTCCCCTTCTGCTGTCAGCAATATTTGCTATATTGTATTTGCCTCGGTCTTAGTCTCTCTTGGCTTTGGCAATGCTTTCAGGTGTTAACTCTCAACAAAGTCACCCCCTCGGGTTGCAGGGTCTTCCACAGCCTTATCCCTCTAATGTTACAGTCAGTTGGCTTTGCTATAATAGGTTTTTGCTGCTTTTCCCTAGTTCGGTATTCACAATAAACTTGGGTATTACTTTCACTCAAAGGCAAATGCTTCTTCTGTAGCTTTGTAACAGTTCAGTATTCAGAATAAGTCTCTGAACTACATTTACTTCTACATGAGTGTTGCTTACTCGCCAAATGGCTGCTTCTGACATACGGGAGAGGAGCACTCCAGGGTCACTACTCGCTTGTGAACTCGCCGGATAAGATTTGCGCCTCCATTCCTCTCACCATCCCCACGACATCTGTGGTTGTGGCTCCTTGCGACCCGGCAAACTGCTTCGGTTAGTCTGCCTTTGCCCACGCCACCTACAATTTAAGCTCTTCTTGCTCCTGAGACCCCTCTCATGCACGCCAGCCACCGGAGACATCCTTCTGCACGCTTCCTGCTGCAAAGCTATGCACTTCAGATTTCTGGAGAGACATACCTTCTCAGGACTGGCAGCTGATATCTGCCACGCAGTGGTCCCGGCGTTTTTCTCTCCTCCAGTTGCTGCCTGGGCTGCCAGCATGAACCACACTGCTTCTGCTTCTTGCTTCCTCTGCTCTTCTCCAACAGCGACAACTCTATGGCCTGCACCTGAGGGGGCCTTTCAAGCCTCTCTGTCTCCTTCAGGTGGGGGTCATCTGCATTAACGAGCTGACTACTCTTGCAACCTTATACCTTTTCCGCCCTCTTCTTCATCCCAGTATTTAGGGAATTATGTGACTTGAAGTCCCTAATGGAAAAATGTGTTTTTTGAGTTTCTATTGTTTGCCTTTTAAACCCCAGTTTGTTCCTTATAATATTCTTTAAAAGGAACATAAAGATGATAAGTCATTAGCCCTGATTGAAAAGGGAAAGGCAATTCTTTTAAGCCTTTGTTATTCACATGTTTCCTTTCGCTGTACCTTTGGGTATAAGGGAGGTCTTCTGCTTTACGGGTCTTCCGAGTTTTAGAAGGGATCCGATTCCTCCCAAGGCCTAGTAGTTTGTGATTGTTTTCACCCCTATTTATACTTGTATCTGGTGGAACAGCAATATGATTGGTACAACAAGCCATTAAATACTTTGGCATTGCAGAGCCATTCTCCCTATAGGAAGACAAATATCAAGTCTAATCCCACGGATTCCTCTCATTACCCTGGGTCGAGGCAGCTGGGGGATAACTTCCTTCACAATGGCCTTCAGGAGCCCCTTCTTCTGAGGGGAACGAATGAGGGAGAGGAAGCGTTCGAAGAAGCGGTCCTCACTAGCCGCCGGGTACCCAGGAGCACTGGGCCTCCGCTCCTGGTCAAAGCACTGAGGTGCCTGGTACATGTAACTGTAAAGATGTGATGGGTAGATGTGGTGGGACCAAAACACTGCACCGTAGGATCCGCTGCCGCTTCCAGAAAGAAGGGGGGGCTGGAATCGTTCTGCAAAGCCCACTCGATGGGCGAAAGCACTGGCGGGCCCTGAGGCGGGTTGAAGATGGCCGCCAGCCTGGCTGTCTCTGCCACGTGCCGCTCCACCATTTTGAAGCCTTGCACCACACCCTGGGTGGGAGGGCATGAAGACCCTGAGCCAAAAGAGGCTACAGCTTGGGTCTTGCACCCTAAGCAGAGACGTCGACCTCAGGTAGGTGCTGAGCCCTCAGCCGGATGGCCGGTAGTCGAAACGCCCTGGATGATGAACTTGTACAAGCTCCGGTAGGTTGGGAGCCCCCGGCACCTGTGCCGGTAGTCGTGCTGGATCTAGCCGAGGAACGACTCTTGGAGGTGGCACTCGACAATCCCTCACCCCCTGGGGTAGAAGAAGAGGACAAGACTGATTGGCCGCCCGACGACAGCCTGGTAGGGTCTCTGGACCCCTCACCTAGGGAGCCGGTAGCCTAGAAGGCCTCAGGTCTGTGCCTGGAATACCCTGAAGAGCTCCTCGGCTTGGGAGTCGGTAGCCTTAGAGGCCTCAGGGCTCAGGCCTGCAGGAACCAGAATGCGAGGAACCCTGATCCGTGGGAACCCCGGGGAAGGCGTCTCCACACTGTGTACAGCCGTGCTGAACAAAGGTCCTACCTTGTCTTGACGAGAAGTTCCGGAGACAAAGTATTTAAGGTGGAGAGGGGGAGAAGTGTGGAAGATCTCCCTCCACCGCGACAACCGATTCTTTAATACCCTGTGACCCAGAACGCTGCAGGCTGCACATGAGTCCCAGCATTGGTCGGGCCCCAAACACTCAAGACAGAGTGTGTGGGGGTCCGAGGCCGGGAATGAGCGGTCACAAGAGGCACACCTTGTGACTCCCTGCAGCCGACATGCGCCAGGGAGCTGAGGCACAGAAGGGAAGTTTTGAATGGAATATGTTCCTTTCCTAAAATTACTGATGTTAGTTTAAAAGGCACGTTGAAGTGAAAGGATTGAAAACACATAATTGTAAAACAGGGTTGGTATTGAATTTTCCTCACGCACTAAAAGTGTGTAGTTTGCAGTCTCTTTGTAGCGTCAGGACATTGTATTGATTTCAATGCAGTTGCTTAAGTTTCCTAGCTGGTAAACAACGTGGTATTGCAACATATGGTGTAGATGTTTAACTAACTAGAGGAGTCTCCAATGTTACCTCAAAATGCCTTGAGCTTCACAATGGCAAATGCAAAATATGTTACCCATTTTTTAAAGGTGGAATGTCTACTGTGATCTCAGCCTGTCTCATGCTCGGTAAAGGGTACCACCCATTTCAGCCTAGGATCAATAAATGTATTTTGTCGGTGTTCTATGCCCTCGCCGATTAGGGGTCATGAACAGTGTTGGGTTCAAAGTTGGCCACATTGTGTCATACACCCACATCTATGCTCAGAAAGCTATATCTATCTTTTAGGGTAAGTACTTGAGCTCCTACACTTACATCTGTGTGTGGTATTCAAAGAGGTCACCTTTTAACCCATCACTGATAGATCCCTGCAATGTGAGCCACTTGACAAAGTGATGGTGCAACATCTCTGTGACTCAGTTGCCAAGAAGTGGGCCTGGTGCCATATCCATTTTATTGAGTTGTCAAGATGCGATTTGTGCGCTATATGACTGGGACCGGACTGTCAAGAAGTAAGCTGGACGCTATATTCCTTGGACCACCAAGCAGATATGGACCAATGAGATAGCCCGCCTGTAAGGCATTAGTTTGGGAACATGTTGATCAAGACTCAAAACTAGCTGTGCTTATGCATTCCTCCTTATCCGATATTGAAAAGTGCCTAGATACCAAGACTTTCCATGAATTAAGGTTATCGATATGGGGAAATATTATGGCCAGAGCTACCCAAGCATTTAGAGGCAAACAATGTCTACCTAAAAATATCAGTATGAAAAAATCATGGTTTAATAAAAAGTGCAGAATTGCAAAGCAGTCTCTCCTGAAAGTGCTGAAAGAGCAGATTTGTTTTTGTTTTATTGTAAAATTTTTGTTTATTACAAACTTTCTTTTACAGCTCAACCAATTATTTCCTTATTGCACGTTGTCAGTGATCGTTCCACGTCAATCAAGTCCCAAAAATATTTAAAACTTAAGGATAAGGAATCAGAACAAATAGTCCACTTAGTTACTGATTGAGCATCCCATCAATATCAAATCACCTCTACTGACATAGCAACCATAATTTCGCTTCTTCCATCTTGTGATAGATTTCACTTCAGAGTGCATCAGGTTTTATCCAGCAGAAGTTTTTCTAGCTAATCAATTACTTCACAGGTTAACTTGAAGTTCGTTCCAGCTAGCCGGGCTAGCCACCACTCCTCCATGTTTCCATTCGTTGGGCAAACTTTTTTAAAAAAACTTCTTTGAGTTTTTACAGCCAAACAACATTCAATGACCAAATGTTTTGAAGACTTGACTGCGATATTACAGAACCGACAATTGGAGCAGAGTAGGAATCAATCAGGAATAATCATTGCAAAATTAAGGTACAGAAAGGCAGTGTGAGGGTGTGGAGGTAGGAGACAAGACATAGGAGTGATAAGTTTGTTGGCATAAACCTTTATTTTTTCTTTTAAAAACACTTTTTATTGTTTTGTAAATTACCAAAACATTCAAATATTTCAACAAAAAAAGGCAAACGATAAACCAGAAGCACAGTAGGGTACATTACCAAGTCCACAGAAAAACCATCCACCACAGAGATTGTGTAAAGATTGTGTCGTACCTTGAAACACTTGTGTATAGGCGCGTTATAAATGCCTTATCATATCATAAAGAAAAAAAGAAAAAGACTTCCACGACCACCATGAGATAGTAGCAGTCCAAAAAATGGGTGCACCAAACAAATGTGCACCCGTGGCGAGGGTGACCGGGGGGGGCCTTGACTTCATGGCGAAGCTGAACAATTAACTGGCAAAATGCCAAACTTCATCATAATTTAAGGCCAGGTAGATCCTCTGTCTGGTCCTGCCATCCCGCGGAGGCACAGGAGTGCCCTCCCGACCCCAGCCACACTGAAGACAAAGGACCAGAAGATCTTGTAAGCCCTGCGGGGCTACTGCCGCACACAGACCCGCACCAAGCCAAAATGCCCGCCACTGCAGCACCGCAGCACAGTGGAGCTGCAGGCCCAGCTCCGAGGCTGCCTCCAATGCCTTCCGATAGGCAGACAGTTCTTCAAAGATACGGTCACCCCGGAAGCCAGCAGGCTTTGCCGGACCACACTAAAGACCCTCATTTCAGGCCAGGTAGATCCCCTGTCTGGACCTGTCAGGATCCGGGAGGGACCCACAACAACTCGCCTGTAACACGGTATGTACCTATTACAAAAGCAAATCCATCTATCTCTTTACCTATGTCCCAAGATTTGCCGCCTAACAACTCCATCCAGCCAACATCATTTCTACCCGCTGCCTCAAATATGCCCTAACCCGCCCACCCATCGAGACTCCCTACTACACTACTATCCAGCACTTATCTACGTTCCACTCCTTGCATGTGGATTTTAAGGAATCTACGGCTTATAGACCGGCTCATTACTGCTGTCGGACTCTGCTCCAGTCCTGTGCCGACCTGTGCTCGCAATCTGCACCTCATCTCCAGAACCCCCTACCATTGTGCACGATCTACTCCAGGGCAGGACCATCGGGTCTGCCGGTGTCAGCCTGCAGCCCATAATCATGCTACACCCTCATCAGTCGCGAGCTTTGCGTTTTGCTCCTTCCTCGCTCCAAGCAAAACAAGCACTACTGTCCATGCCACCGGAAACCCCCTGCACTGGCCGAACCCTCTACTACGGAGCAAACCCCAACAGCCAACCGCTCCAACACCGCTTTCTGTAATGCCATGGACATCAGCCTACGCTCATAAGCCCCTCCCTGCGGACCACAATACCAGCAAGCTGAACAATCCTTCATGTTTCACTGCTTACTGCATTACAAATAATGTACTAGCTTGTAATATGCCTGCCTACGCTGTGAAATGTTCCCCAGCAACCTACTGTTCTAATACCCTCATTGCAAACAGTAGCACAAAATCTGACAATAGAGCAAAATATCGCACAGCAAATGCTACTGCTCCCAACACTACAGCCAACCTATCTGCAACATTCACCTATACTTCCGCTCCCCATGCCGGGAGACATCTCCTCGCTAACTCTACGACCAGTCACAGTAATAATGCCAGACCTTATTCAGCCAACTGCCCAGCCAACCCAGCCCAGTAAGCCGGCACTCCTATCCATGCTCACCCGACCAGCTATTCCACCAATGATGACCAGATCTCAGCCTCCACAAAATCCAACACCAACCCCATTAACCCCCTAAAAGGCCCTCTTAAATCTCCCAAGCTCACCACCATCAATCTAGCGCTGATAAATGCCTGTTTGTTACCAGCACACTCACTAGACATCCATGACCTCCTGACATTGAACAACCTTGATGCCCTCGCTATCACTGAGATCTGGCTACATGCCGCTTCTGGACCAGCCCTTGCCATTGCCATCTCCACAGGATATACCATCTTCAAGAACGATAGAGTGAACTCCAGATGGGGCGGGCTCACCATCATAGCAAAGGATCACCTTCACCTTAGACAGCTGAACACCTCCCTAAAGGATAACTACGACATTCTATCCCTTAACCTGTCCACTTCCTCTACAAATACCATCACTATCCACCTGGTCTACCGCACACCAGGTCCCACGCTTGCGTTTTAAGAGGATCTACTCCACACAATAGATCACAACATCAAGCCCTCCTCACAGGTCCTCCTGTTAGGAGATTTCAATTTAGGATACAATGACCCAATGACCCACCCGCTATCTCCCTTTCCAACTCCTTATCGGCACAGGGTTTCCGCCAATGCATCCACAACCCCAAACGCATGAAAGGACGCGCCCTTCACTGGCTTGCAGACCTTAACTGCTACATCACTATAAACAACAACACCCCCTGCCCATGGTCAGATCACCATATCATATCCTTCTCTATCCCCATCGGCCCCCCTGACAAGCTGCCTACCAAGATGCTTCCACCCATTCTGGCCCACAGCTCCCTGAAACTTGCTAAAGAGAGCCTACTTCCCTACCTAAAGGCCATCAACCCAGAGTGTCTGGACACTTCCACCACAAAGAGCCTAGTGGACCTCTTCACGAAAACACTGGCCGATGCCACAAACACCATCGCCCCACTAAACCTAAAAAAAGCCAAGCCTGTGGTACACATTAACTCATGGAAATATTGGCGCTCAGAGCTAAAAAAAAAAAGACTTGTAGAAACCCACTGGACAAAGAATCCTTCAGAGTCTGCCAAAGCATCCTTCTCTAACTTATCTTGCGAACACAAAAAAGCAATCATTCATGCAAAAGCCTCCTCCTACAATGCACGAATAGCTAAAGCAGATTCAAACACAAAATTATTATTCACGATCCTTGGGGAACTAGAAACCCCTATTGCCCAAACCTCCTCAATGATCAAGAACCAAGCTTGGTGCAATAGCATATATAAATTCTATGGAGCATAAAATTGAACTGTTGAAAACCAAAATCTCAGCCAAACATGCCAGCGTCACCCCCTCCAACCACCCTTACACTACAGGCCAACCCACATAATATCCCTGTGTTCACCTTCAATAACTCTCCAGGACTCCACAAATAATCTCCAGAAACAATTGCAACATCACCATAGAAAACCTTAGACCACTCATCACACCCATTACTAAAGCCAACCGTCCCACTCCGAATGACAACCCGTCCTGCCTTGTAGATCTGTACACCACCACATTGGAACTAGCTCTCAACCAGGTAGCCCCACTTAAACAACGAAAAGCCAAACCCATTGCCCATATCAACAAATGGTTCTCAGCAGAACTAAAGGCTCTCCGCAACATCAAAAGAACTGCAGAAACCAGCTGGAGAAAAGCCTCATCTCTTTCCACAAAAGACAAATTCTTTACAGCTGCCTCCACCTACAAATCTGCTATCCTAAACCCTAAAAAGAGATTACATAAGAATACACAACGCTAAATCTGGTACTAAAGAATTATTCTCTATACTAAGGGAACTTGAATCACCACTGCCACCCACTGAGGACTGCACCAAGGACAAGGCCTGGTGCAATAATATCCAGCTTGCCCTCTCCAACAAAATTGCCCTTCTACAGGCAAAAATAGAAGCCAAAAAAGCCAACGTTGCCGCCAAAGACAACCTCAACAGCAAAAAAGACCCTACCACTCCCAACTGCCCCCTTTCCACTTCTCCCCAGTCACTGAGGAGGAAGTAGTCAAGATAATCTCCAGCCTTAAACCATCCAATTGTAAAGGTGACTTATGCCCCACATCCGTCATCTAAGACGGAGCCAAAGACCTTGCTCCTCTCATCACCTCATTGATCAACTCTTCTTTCAAGAATTCAGTGGTCCCCAACAACCTCAAAGAAGCGTGGGTCCTCCCCCTTCTCAAAAAACCCAACTTAGACCCTAACATCCCCACGAATTATAGACCCATCACCACGGTCCCTTTTCTCCTCAAAATATTAGACAGAGTAGTCTACCTCCAAATTCAACAACATTTGGGAGACAATAACCTCCTAGGCCTGCGACAATCCGGACTTAGACCCAGGCATGGGACCGAAACAGCCCTCCTGGACTTAAAAATCCAAATGGATGAAGCCAAAGACAAGGGCAATCTGGCCATTTTGCTCCTGTTGGATCTCTCCGCTGCCTTCGATCTGGTTGACCACCAGATCCTTACACAACACCTCTCCTCGGCTGCTGCATTCTCACAGAATGCCACCAAATGGATTCAGTCATTCCTTTCTGACAGGTCGACTAGGGTTTTCGCCCCCTCAGCTGCTGCTGACCCTATCCCAATCCAATGTGGAGTTCCTCAAGGCTCCTGTATCTCCCCCACACTTTACAACATCTTCACTAAGCTTCTCTTTGACCATCTTGACGATCTGGGTGTCAGCTACACCAATTACGCAGACGATACCCAGGTCCTCATCACACTCACGGGTTGCTATGAAGAAGATGTTGCAAAGCTCAACTAAATCTACCTAGAAATCAAAGCCTGGATGGCCACACACAGTCTCTGCCTCAATGACGATAAGACGGAACTGCTTATTGTACGCTCCCAGGCCCGCCTCAATAAACTGGTTTCCAGGTACCAATCTTTCACCATCGATGGCAACACCATAAAAGTTTCCAAAGAGGTCAAAACACTAAGTGTGTACCTCGGCTCCACCCTATCGCTGAATAAACAAATAAACGCCACCATCTCATCCACCACCTACACTAACAAACTTATCAATGCATGCAGACCTTTTCTATCCTCCTCCAGCTGCCTCACATTATCCAGAGCGCTGATACTATCTAAATTAGACTATTGTAACACACTCTACCTGGGCACCACCACAAAAAACCTGAACAGACTCCAAATTCTTCAAAACAATGCCTTAAAATGCGCCCTTAACCTCCCGCGTAAGGCTCATATCTACGGCTAGCAAAGAAGTCCACTGGCTCCCTATCCGAGACAGAATTAGGCTAAGAACCCTTGTCATTACACACAAGTGCCTGTCACTAACTGCCCCACGTTACCGATCGGACAAATTCTCTAGAGGCAGTTCTAACAGACCTACCAGAACTCCCTACTTGCACCAACTAAAGGTTCCCAACTTCAACCTAAAAACAGCAGGGGGCTCCAGCTTCCCAGTTCTTGCAGCTCAATTCTGGAATTCTCTCCCGCTTGCAATCAGATCGGAAGCCTCATTCTGGCCATTCAGAGCCATGGTGAAATCCTGGCTCTCGGCCTAATACTTTACCAATAGTTTACGCAAACTCCAGGTCTCTCCACTCCACCAATTACCATCGTATGACTTAACTATATCTTGAAACGGACCACATTGTAACCCGGTGCTCACTAGCTACTGTACTTATCTTATGCCACATACTGTACCACTATTTTGTACCTTTGAATGCATGTACCCTTTTCTTCTCCTTATGCTTCGCGCAACTATATGTAATTATGTTGTCCACATGATTATGCACCCAGCTACCTGAGGGTACGGACACGCTTTATAAATAAACAAACTAAACTAAACATTTCCACCCAAGAAACAATTGATATCCTAAAAAGCCTTAAACTCTCAAAATGCAAAGGAGACACTTGCCCAGCTCCTATTGTCAAAGACTGTGCAGAAGCCTAGGCACCTTTTAGTACGGCCATCGTCAACTCCTCCTTCGCAACTGGGGTAGTTGCCTTCCAGCCTCAAAGCAGCCTGGGTCATGCCCCTTCTAAAAAAGCCAACACTATACCCTGCGCTACTCAATATCTACTGGCCCATCACAACAGTCCCCTTCCTGCTAAGAATTCTTGATAGAGCAGCTTCTCTTCAAATACATCACCTAGAGTCCATCCGTATCCTAGGCACCCACCAATCTGGCTTCCAACCAGGCCATGGCACTGAGTCAGCTCTCCTCGACCTGAAGAACCAAATGGATGAATTCAGGAACCAAGGGAAACCTGCCCTTTTGCGCCTTCTGGACCTTCCTGCGGCCTTCAACTTGGTGGATCATAATATCCTATACTGCCACCTCTCCGCCGCAGCGTCCTTCCCCACAAAGCAGCCTTGTGGATCGCATCCATCCTTCCTTGAGGGCAGAGTAACTAGAGTCTCGGATAACGCATCCGATGAGCCTGCCCCCATCAGCTGTGGTGTAGCTCAAGGACCATGTGTATCGCCCACCCTCTATAACATCTTTACAAAACCCTCTTCGACCTTCTGGACTCTCTCAATATTGCTTACACGAACTATGCGGACAACACGCAAATCCTCCTCCCACTCCCTGGCCTCCTACACTGATGACTCCACCGCACTCAGCACCACCTACGCCACCATCCAAGCCTGGATGGCAACCCATGGTCTCTGCCTCACTGATGAGAAAACGGAATTTCTCATCATTGGCCCCCTGGCAGTGTTAAAAAATCTGGACCCCACAAATGCAGCCTTCAGGATCGACGGCTCCCTCATCCCAGTCTCCTCAGCTGTCAATACCCTCAGACCTTGATGCTACCCTCTCACTTATTAGACAAGTGAACGCTATCTCATCCTCGGCTGCGCACTCCACTAAGCTTATAAACGCAACCAGACCCTTCCTCTCCAGGGACAGCTGCTTGACAATTGCCCGTGCAGTAGTGGGTGCCAGGCTGGACTACCGTAATGCACTTTTTACTGGCACTTCCTCTCATTACCTCAAGAAACTCCAGACCATGCAAAATACTGCCCTCCGGGCCGCTATCAACGTGCCCAACCGAGAGCACATCTCCACCGCACGCAGAGCTGTTCACTGGCTACCCATCGAAAAAAGAATCCTATTCAAGCCACACACTATCACCCATAGATGTGTCTCCAAATCTGCCCCGCCTTACTTGGTCCAAAGAGTCTCCAAGACACATTCAATCAGACCTGTTAGAACGCTCTACACTCACAGACTAACTATTCCAAACTTCAAAAGAGCTAACGCCGGAGGCTACAGCTTCCCAGTAGTCGCCGCAAAACATTGGAAAGCGCTACCGCAGGCACTAAGAGCAGAGAAGTCGTACAGGGCCTTGCGCAAATTCCTTAAGACACTTCTATTCGTCTAATCGCCTGTACCTACCAATCTCGACGCATCACTCAGTATACAACAGACTGCATGCCTCTGATGTCCTCAATGGTAAAAACCTTGAACATAATGTATATTTGATTGTAACACATGATGCCTCTATGACGTGCCCACGGGCCACATGTAACCGGTTTTTTCAGCGCCCAGATGCCTAAGAGCTTGCATAAGCTTTACAAATGCAAAAATCAATAAATAAATGATATCGGCAAGTGCATCTTCAACAGAAATTAACTGATTGAAAGTGGCTAAGAATACTACCATTTAGAAATACCTTCCAGAGACCAGGCCTCTATCATCAAATGCCATTTGAATGACACACAATTGTATAGATGTGGAGAGTGAAATTCTACCTGTAACACAAGAGCACCAAGAGACTCCCTTCTTCTATTTTTGTACCTGTCGGTTTCAATTTATAGTTGTCTGTAAGCCCCATCTCTATTGGAGGAAGCACTATATTGTTTAGTTTCGACTAAGGGCCTCATCATGAGTTGGGCGATAACCCCGGCGGTATTACCGCTGGGGATATTAGCCCTACCACCAAACCCCCCGGCGCTATTAGCACCGGATCACGGGTTTGGCGGAACTGTAAATCCCCATTCCCCATTGAGCCCATTCGGGAATTTCCCATTCCTCATTGGGCCCAATGGGGAATGTTCGGTGCCATTACCGCCGGCGGTATTTCTACCAGCAGTAATAGCGGGGGAAATCTGCCAAACACGTGATTTGGTGGACCCTTAAATGCGGCGGTAATAGCCTTACTACCGCATTTAAGGGTTACCGCCAAACTCGTGATGAGGCCCTAAATCAAGATAAACACCAATCACTGGTTTTAGCAATCTAACCAAAGACCCATTTCAAATCTGCCAAAGAGAGAAGTGGCATGTACAGCGAGGCTATAGACACACACGAGAGAATCATTCATCTATATGTTGAAAGGATGACATTAAAGTGCACAATACCTGCGCCCAACTCGTCCAAATGGTGGCTGAGATGAACCTCCACGTGGGCAAAGTGAACAGAAAGGCCCAGAGAAGAGACAAACCATGGAGTGAAGCAGGAGTCCACCCGGGTGCAGGCTGCCAGAGCGGTGGGAGTCACAAGCTGGTCACAGGCGCTCTGTGAGCCGGACTCACTCTCAGAGCTGGAAGAGGGATAACAAAACAAAAACATGACTTCTATGCTGCCCTTCTACCAGTGTACACCAAAGGCAGCAACTCTGGCCCATTTGCTAAACAACTCACACGCAATGACAGAAAATAGATCACACATCTGTTCACTTTTGCTAAATATCGATATATATACACACACACACAAAAATCAATTTTTAACGTGTATTTATATATTGCTATTTCCTATTAAGAAGATACTAGAAAGACTTTGTTGAAAAAGTATTCTGTTGTACAAAACATCTAATTTTGGCGCTGAGGTGATGATTCCATAAGTGAAGAAACTTATAAATGAACATACAGTTTCTTTATTATTTATATAGCGCCAGCGCAACCAGGCCATCATGGCGCCAACACAAAACAATAGAAAAACAAACATAAACGTGACTTTAAAAATGATACGGATCTACCCCAGCGAATCCTTTGCATGCCCAGTTGAGGTGTGCACAACATGCACTTACAGAACTGGAGACTTCCTCTGGGGCTGATCAGCCAGAGACTTCCTTTGTGAAAAGAGCAAGCTCTTAGTGATATAGGCCCTACCTCCTTTGCAAGCTATGGCCTCTATGTTTCAGGATGAATGGCATTGAATGGACATTCAGGTCCTGTCC
The DNA here is from genome assembly GCF_040938575.1 of Ambystoma mexicanum. Classification (NCBI taxonomy): domain Eukaryota; kingdom Metazoa; phylum Chordata; class Amphibia; order Caudata; family Ambystomatidae; genus Ambystoma; species Ambystoma mexicanum. The sequence continues at coordinate 918,864,769 of NC_090933.1, read as the reverse complement.
CCCGGGTCAATATCCCAATATTAGGCTCTGATTGAGCTAAGATGGGCACACGGTTACTTCCCAAAATCAACCAGGTGCTCGCTTTCTGGTAGATGAACGCCTCTCTTTAGAACAGTGGAGAAAACAAGGGAACATTTAGAATTCAATACAGTTAAAATCGGTAATAAAGAAAGCAATACAAATGCAAATAAAAGCTGCAAGTAGCCTTGCTGTACACATTACTTTATCTCCTGTAATGTTCTGTATGGTAGATAAAATAATTCCTCCTCCCCCAGATTCTGAGTCTGCTTCAGAAAGTTTTCTTCCCTTAAGCAGCAGCTCTGGAGCCTCCTCCATCATGGCTCCTTGGTGACTTCTGACGATGTCATACACATATGCATACCTATACCAGGAGCAAATAGTTACATTTTCCTCAGTTTCACCTTTTGACCTCGGACATAGCAAGGAACGGCAGAACGGACACATTAAAAAACAAAAACATGCAAATTCATGTACTTAATTTAGAGAGGTAGGTGGACGGGGGATAAGGAATGTGTGAGACAATGAATTGCATCACTAGGAAAATACATTATGGAAGGTGTCATTTGTACTTCAAATAGATACATTCCCTCCACAGTTTCTTCCTCTTCTGAAAGATCCCCAATCCCATTGAACAGATAAAAGGGAGGGAGGAGAGGGGGAGGTCTTGCGGGACCAACCAATCCTCTCTAGCATTCTCAAACGCCAGGAACATCTGATGGCAATGCTTGGTGAAAGAGTGCATAGAAGACCATGTGAGTGCCTGGCAAATGTTCAGCAGAGGGACAGCGCGCCCTTCAGTGAAGCAAAAGTAGCTGCCTGACCGCGTGTAGAGTGTGCATGTGGGCCCTTCAGGGATCCTCTTGTGGGCGAATTCGCGGCAGCTCTTTGTGCAAATGACAATCCACCTGAAGATGGTCTGCTTGGGGATTGCTCTCCCGTTCTTTGGGCAGGTGCAATCCACAAGGAGCCTGCTTGTCATCTAGCTGATATTAATTTGATCTCGAGAGGTAGAAATTGAGCGCTCTCCTAGATTCCAATCTGTGGAACATCTATTCTGTGGATAAGGCGAAGTGAAAAACAGCAATAGGTGTATATTCTGCTGAAGTTAGAATTCCAAAACCACTAAAACGATAGCTTAGCCAGCCAGGTAACCTTTTGCTAAATGAATTGCAGAAACTGAGGTAAAACAAACAAGGCCTGTAACTCTGAAGCTCTTCTTGCAGAGGTGAGGACAAAAGACATAGTGTTATGAACGAATAGGCTCAAACGTAGCTGTCATCAAAGTTAAGGTACCCACAGCAGAATTTCAAGCAGTTTGGGAAGATGAACATTCTTGAGGAACTACAAAATGATGGGCACAACAAAATAAAATCCCTGCTTAAGTTTTCTTTTAAAAACAGAAAGGGCTGTTAGGTAGCCCTTTGCCAGGTCAACATTCAAGTGAAACGTGACAAAGAAAAAGAAAACTCCAGAACTGTGCTGGTGGAGCACAACAGGTCAGACCAACTATCATGGCAACAAAGTTTGAAGTTGGCGAACGAGCGAATCACAGGAAGCATCACACCAAGCACCACCTCTGAGAGATAACAGTCCTTCTACTTCAACCTCTCAATAGCCTGGCATTTAAGTGCAGTAACTTTCCAGTGCTTTGGAGTGAAGCACTCTTCTGCAAGCTTGTGTCAGCAGACCCTTCCTCCAAGAGATCCACCAGGTAGGGCAGAGAAGTATATCCAGGATGACTGGACACCAGGACCTCTGTCCTGGGTCCACAGTGATCAGCTCACTGTTGTTTCACTCTGTGTCAAAGTCCCCAGCACAAAAGAAATCGGCAAGAATGCACACACTAGGTCGAACTCCCACGAACTCACCAGCATTTCACCCAAGGAGCCCCCCGCAGGATTCTCCATGGAGCAGAAAGTCTCACACTTCTTGTCCAAGCAGGAAGCAAACAGGTCGATCTGGGGAGGTCCTCCCAGGGAGAAGTGGTTCAGCTCTCACTTATGGGAGACCCCCAACAGCTGAGTCAGCACATCTGCAAGAAAGTTCACACTGCCAACACAGTGTTAGGCTCCCAGTGTCACCTTATTCTCAATCATCCAAAAGCAAAGGAGCATGGCCTTCCTGCACAGTTTCGGAAACCCTCACCACTCATCTTGTTGATATAGCGCTTGGCATTAGTGTGGCCTAGAAGGACATGGAAAGGTGAACCCCTGATTGATGGTAAAAAGGATCCCAATCTCAGACAGAGTTCCAGCAAGTTGATGTGGAAGGACTTCCCCTGCTCTTCCCACAAAGCATTCACTGAAAGAACCTGTCAATGCGCTCCTTATGCCATCAAGGTTGCGTCCATGACCAGAGTGAAAGTCAGCCACGGCTGGTGGAATGAGACCCCCAGAAGGATGAGGATCTTGGAGCCCCAACAAGGTATGGTTTTAGAGATCTGTAAGGGGGCCAGGAAAATGTCCTTCATGCCCAGAGTCTTGCTTAGTGAACTAACAATGAAGATACAGGATGCTGTGAGCATCTTCAAGAAAATGCCAGGTGGGAGTCATATACTCGCCAGGTGGGAGTCATATACTCGATTGGAAGAGTCTGCATACTTGTCCCTTTCTCTGGGGGAGGAAAAGCTGGAGGTTCTCAGAAAGGACTTCTTTTGGTTGATGGAGAATAGTAATTGTGGAGAAGATTGCATGTCGTCCTGAGGTCTTCTAAAGCCGTCTACTCTGATGAAATCGGCACAAGCCATTCATTGAGGAAGGGAAAGATGTCCACTTTCCTCCTGTGAAGATCAGATGTGACCATCTCCATAACCTTCGGGAATACTCTTGAAGCAGAAGTGAGACCAAACGGGAGCACTGAAACCATTTTTTTAATTTTCGATGTTTGGGGGAATAGGGACATAAAAATATGCCTCTTGCAGATCCAAAGACTCAAGCAAATTGTGCAACTCCAAAGTCTGGATGATATGTACCAGGGCGACCATCTTGTACCAACCCTTTCGGAGAAGCTTGTTCAGGCATCTCATTCCCTTCACATAAACTGAGCTTTTTCTTAAAGGAGCAGTGGTTTTGGAGGAGGCGAAAGCGCTGTGAATTATTTTTCTTTAGAAAACTATGGCAGTATCGTTGGTGTGCCATTGGTAGGGACCATCTGTCTGGAGCCATATCAAGTCGAAGAGTCACAATCTGACCCCCACAGGTGACCCGTGCTGTGCAGCCCTCAGAACAACCTAGGAAGGTTTTGCAGTAGATGCACCAGAAGGCACTGAAGTCAAAACGTTCAATGAGCACCTGACTCTAGAAGGGCAAAAAGTCCTTGTTTTTTTAGAGTGATGTTGTTGGGTGAACCCACAGCCTTTTGGGGGAAAAGAGGAAGGTCTATACTTTTCCATTACCATCTATGGATAATCTTGTAACTCTTCCCCAGTGCCCGTGGATCTGTAGACAATGTAAGAAGAGATTTGCCATTTCCCTGCCATCTGTAAATAATTGTTTAAAGGCCCCTTGTATTCCGGAAAAATGGTGTTTGGCCATTAATTAGGCCATGCCCCAAAGGGCGTGCACGTAGTAGGAAAACATGCAAGACACATTTAATGTACATAAGGCAAGACACCCCGATGCAGACATTTTACGGCCCCACCAAGCTCATGTTTTAGACTTCCTGTCATGTGGCGTATGTGTAAATGACGTAGGTCTGGAACCTGTAGCAGTCTGCTCTGAATGAGCCACAACTTGTCCCCAGAGCATGAAAGGACCCGTAACAAATTGTTAGTCAGAGGATGTGTCCAAGCAACTTGCCTTGAACAATTGCCTGTGAAGTTTGAGAAGAGGTTCCTCAGACAATTCCTAAATAAGCTCTTCCAGATGTTCTAGATGCCTATGGGAAGACCAACAAAAGTGAGGATGGCAATGTGTTATCATGGTCCCAAGTATCAAACATGAGCCTGAAATGTTGAAACTGTGTTTTTCTCATAATGGCTCACATGGGACGGCTATTGTGCTGTGTTCGTTGGGAAGCCTTCCATTAGATTTCTGTAGAAGAACGCTGTATTGAGGCCGATGGAACCAGCGCCATGAAGGAAGACATAGCCGGCTCCAGGGACCAATGCACTAACGAACAGGGGTCTTATTTCCCCGTTTCTCACCTTACCTCGCATGCGCCGTAGTGAAAAGCTTGCACATGCATTATATTTAGGTTTCCTGAAAAGGAGAATTATTTCTCTACACTCCAACTGTAACGGAGACCAGGGACAATGCACAATAGTCTTCACCCTTGCTGGACACTTCACTGTCCTAGAGGTTTTTTGGGGTACATATTTAGCTCTTCAGCAGGTAGCTTTTTGAAATATATGCAATAGTTATTTTCTGGCAGCCAGGTTAAAAAAAAAAAAAAAAATCTGCATTCCATTCGTTGATTGCCGGGCATCATGGTCATTTCAATCAAGTGTTGTTGTAGCCATTGTGTAATGTATTTTTTACTGTCAATATTCTGATTTGTTTATTGCGGGGGAAAGTTCGTTTCCTTTTGGAAGGAACGTTTCCTTGAATCATAATGATAATGTATCGTGGGGTGACATAGTTTTACACTTTTGTGCAAGAGTACACGGGTCTTAAAAGCAGTGATATACGTATTAGAGTAAACACTGAGACGCAATGCACGAGTGCATCATGTATGACTGTGGAAGCAGCAGCTTTCTCGGTCAGCTTTGCTGGTTATCAGCCCATCAAGTGCAAATACTGCAGCTAAATAAAATAGCAAATGGGAAGGAAGAGCTCTCATAGGCGAGCCACTGTCCCAACTCTGTGTTCACTTTTGCAGTATATACTGGTATTTATTTGCCAAAATCCAAGAATTCTGTTTTGGTAAGAGGAGATACATTATGATTGCCATGTGCTGATTAAACTTCAAAAAACCTGCCCCCGGGAGGTCCACCAGGTCCCGAGGACTGCGCTAAAGGCCTGAGCGCTGCAAGGGCAGTTAAATGGGTACACAGACCCATAATGTCTGGGGGCCCCAGGTCCTGAAGTCTAAGCTAAATGCCGGCGAGCCGCAAGGGCATTTAAAAGGTTACACAGGCCCATAACTTCTGGTAGGGCTCCAGGGTGGGGTTTATAAGGCTATCATAATCAGAGTAGCTCTTTCATGTGAAAGAAAAATAAAAGTGAAAAGAGCACAAAGGGCGTACACAAGTAATACCTTTAGTAGCCCCTAGAACAGGCAGATTAGCGTTCTCAAATTCCTGGGGGTATGACCCACTCCACATTTTGGTATTAACATCAACATGGGCAGGCAGGGGCCTGTTGATAGATTTTCTATCTGCTTGGGCAGTCATGGGGAATAGGCTGAAGGTATATAGAGGTGCATGTGGATGCATTTACCCTAGTTCCTGCCCCCTCACTGCCGTCATACTGGAACCACAGAAGGTCATTAGTAAATGGGACCCCCTGTATCGTCCTATACCGCATCGAGTGTATGAGAGACGTTATGTACTCAGACAGCCAAACAGAATGTACACTTGCACTGAAGATGTGGAAGGATGCCGCATGGAAGGATGAGAGTATGCACCGATGGACATTATGGAACGTTAAGGAGAATTCTGACAAAGGCAGGGTGATGTCAGAAAGAGGATACATAAACCAATGTTGAAATGTTATGAAAATATAACTGAAGCACCAAGAGAAACAAGCACCTAAAGCTAAAGTAATCATGAATACAAAGACGATAAGTAACTTACTAGTCAATAACTATAAATATGCAGTAACGCAAGCTAGAAAGGAAACATATAGAGGCTTGCTATATATAATATATAACGTGGCAAGGACGGCCACGACAGGAAAATGGACGCTGGCTCACGTCGAATTCAACCAAGCTACCTCGGAGACAGAACAAGGTTACAGAACCACGAGAGGATGAAAAGCTCTAAGCGCAGAACAACAGGAAGGATATGTTGACCCGGGATCAAGGATGCTATTTTAAGGAATAATTGCAAGGCACAAGGGGAGCTAACGAAATAAGCCATGAATAAAGGGCATATTTCTCTTAGATTAAAGAAGACAATATATGCAATGGTCAAAGGATTGGACAATTAAAAGTGTATAAATGCCATGCAAGGTAGAGTGAACAAGTCTCTAGAGGCCAACAGTCCCCTGCATAATTGAATCAAATAGCAGTAAATAAGAGGCTGAAATTGACACATTTGTGGTCTCTTCACATGTGACTCAGAAGTTGAAGACAGACGCTATTCATTAGAGCCCCAGACGAAGATAGTGGTGTGCTCACACTCCCTCAAATGTTCCAGGACAGTGAGCAGGCTACAAGGTCAACTACAGACGGAAGACTTTAGCTTATGGCTGACCGATGAGAGATGATAGACTAATTGGGAAAACGGGGAGTAGTCTGACAGGATTCAAAACCTATGTTTCGTCTCACGTACGTGCTGCTAAAGAGCGGAAAGTCCAAGGTTGGGATAGCATGCCAACCAATCAGTGGGTTTGAGGGACAATCTAACAAACAATGTTCCATAGACCAATCCAATGCCATTTTGTCCGCTATAATCAGTAGTATATGTATTTAGAGGCATTTGAAGGCGTGCCCTACAGATAAGGGGCAGCCAAAGAAGTACTAACCCATATGTAGATATGTTCCCTTAACCAATCCCTTCCCTCAATAGGTTTATGATTTGCCACGCAGAATGACATCATATATGATGCATATTGGGGTATAAGACCTCTAAGTAATCAAGCTGCTATGTGAATGTGCATGCATCAGTCCGATGTCTGATGGTTGTCTCTGTTTATTAAATGAGAATAAAGTAGTACTTTGCCATGTTCCTTGAGTCTGTCTTATTATCTGGTTGGTGATCATTCTTTGTAATTCCATCTAGCACAAAAGACGCTTCAAGGTGCTAGAGCACCGTATGTAGGCAGAGCCTATGGACAATACACAAACCCGACTTGGCGGTCAAGGGATTTGGAGCTAGGTTCACTTCTGCTGTTGGTAGCCTACAAATGTGGAATTTGGACCAATCTGCGTGCTCTAGCTCAGATTGTCCAATGCAAATACCAAATGAACATTCCAAGGGTTATAACTAAGTAATATTACCTGATTTTAAGGGCTTAACCGATGAGGGGGGTGGGGGTTTGGGCGGGGTGAGTAACCTGGGCATGAGATAAAAGGCACAAGAGCAGTGGTGGTAATTAAAACTTGATACAAACCTTAGAATCAGGTATTATTGTTATTAGCACACTGGGGCCATCCCCGAAGTGCTAATAATGTGTTCAAAGAAAACAAAATGACCTGTGCATGTCCATGCACCCTACCGAGAGGGATCACTGCCAAGGAAATAGAAGCCAGGGCTCTGAGGAGAGGCCCTCTTCCTTTCTCATGGTGTTCGCAGGCACAGCTGACTAAGTACAGCAAGCGGTATGAGGCAGCAGAGATGTGGATGAGAGCCACAGAAGCTTTACGTTAGGGTCTCTCTGTCTAGGAGTGTGCGGGTAAGAAGGGAGATGGAGGAGATGTGGAGGAGCAGCACCAGTATGGCAGCGGCAACAGAAAGCCAAACTGGCAGGAGACTTAGGGCAGATGTGAGCAATAGACAGCTTCGATCAGCAGATTCTGCTCAGGTTGTCTGACAGACCCACCCTGGGTGCTATTTTCTTTCGTGTGCTTTTGCAAAGCCTGCATGCTGGCCGAATGCCAGGGATAGATGAGAGAATCAGTGGCAGTCAAGTAGGAGTAGGTTGACCTTTGGAATCTGAAGAAGATCAGATCAAGCAGACCCCTACCGATATGAACATAGTTTCCTACTTGGGTAAGAATGATTGCTAGAAAGTAGACATAGGCAGTGCTCCAGGTTTTGAAGTGGGAGTATTTTACACCCTATTTACTTTTAAAGTTGGGAGTACAATTATTTTGTAGGGAGTAAAAAAGTTAGTCCCATTCCCAGCGGGTGTATTTAATAAGCAGATAAAAATATATTTTACCTGTAAAACAAAAATGTTTTGTAAGAAATATCTATTTGCACCAAGTTATTCATGCACATGTAAAGGTACACGTTTACCTCTTCAGATTAGGCAGTAATAATAGCAGAGCTTCTTCCTGTGGCACTACGTTTACTACTGGTCCCAACATATCCATGGGGCTGTGTGGATGAAAGAAGTGGGACATGCTCTGATGTGTCAGTTTCACATTTTTGTTTGTAGTTTTTTTACTCAATATTTGTATTTTTAGGGAGAATTTATGCCTGTTGCCTTTGTCCAATGGGCTGTACACAGGTCATCCTATTCTTGCTCAAATTCAGACAATGATCGACTGCAGAACGAGGCACATTTATGTCTACAACAAAAAGTCACCAAGCAGGCACACTTACAATCTGTGGTTGTAGATGTAACTTAAATACATGGTCAATGTTATCAAAGTTAATCAAGTAACGATATTACCAAAAATGCAGCCAATTGTGCTCTTCAAAATGTTAACAACGAAAACTAAAGGCTTCAAACAAATCATTTTAGCCCTTGGCTGTATTTCTCTCTGAATAAAGTTTATTTTATTTTTCGCGAAATAATCATTTGATCACTTATGCCTAGATCTGCCTTAAAAGATAATAAATGCGCATCAAACATAGTTTTTCCATCTGTCTTATGATACAATTTTAACATTATCGCGTTCTTAAATAATAAATATCAAGTGAGTTTTAAAGATGAAAAGGATTTCAATGAACATGAAGGCAAGGAACTGGCAGTTCTGCTCCGAGCCAGGCACATTGTGTGAGCCTGGCTACAGGGCAACAGCCATGAACAACATATTAACTGTTCCAGCAGATGTGAAAAAGCAGTAAGGGGCTTGCCAAGGATCCAGAGAAGAATTTTAGTTTTACCATTATCTGCGTTCTTGTTCTCTCTATCTCTCTCTCTATATTTATATATTTATTGGTACGTGAACAAGCGGTTTCTTTACCACGAAACGTGTCGTCGTCGTGTGCTTCCCTGTTGACCTTTTCTCAAAATAAACTTTATTTTTCTGTGGATTCTGTGATTGATGATTTCCTGCAGACTGAGGGATTTGATGCGTTACCCTGCTCCAGGAGTGCTTTCCAAATAGTGTACCAAGGTGCGCACTTTCTTCACATATGGGATACATTACTCACCGTAATCGTATTTCTGATGCTTGTATCTGCTTAGATTCACATGCTGTGCATAGGCCAACATCTAGTGGAAGCTGCAGAGTATTACAGTTTGTTTTTAGAAACTCGAAAATGGGTGTCAACATAGGGCGTGCAGGTAATACTATCACTAGTGTGACGTCCACTGTACCCATGATCCCTCACGCGTGTAGGACCCTCAGATTGTATTTTTTCTGACATGAGGTAGCATGAGGAGTAGCGAGAGTACAGATTGTCCAAGCAGATAGATAGATAGATAAGACTACAAGCATCCATGAGCCTTCTCTCAGAGGGGAGGAAGGGCGGGCGCATGTGAATCTAAGCAGATACAAGCATCAGAAATACGATTATGGTGAGTAATGTATCCCTTCTGAGGCTTGTGGAATTTGCTTAGATCACATGCTGTGCATAGATTAGCGAGCAGTGTTAGAAGAAGGAGGTGGGATGTGAGAAGGGTCATGAGCGAACAGATGTCTTAGAACCGCTTGTCCCACTTGATTATCTGTCTTGGAATGGGTGTCAATGCAGTAGTACTGAGTAAAAGTGTGAATAGAGCTCCATGTAGCTGCTTTGCAAATGGTGTCAAGGGGTACATTTGCAATGAAAGCCAGAGTGGCCCAAGTGCCTCTAGTAGAGTGGGCTCTTGGCGTAAGTTTTTTCAGAAAGTGAGTAACACAGCTGGATACATTTGACTATCCATTTCGAGATGGCGCCTTTAGAGACGCAATCTCCCTCTCTGCCTGTAGCTACGGAGACGAACAATTGGTCTCTTTTTCTTAGCGGTCTGGTCTTGTCTACATAATAGAAGACCGCTCTTCGCGCATCTAGAGTGTGTAGTTTCACCCCAACAGAACTTTGGGGTTCTTGGAAGAAAGCCGGTAGCTCAATGGACTGGTTAACGTGGAATTTAGAAATGAACTTTAGTGAGAACCTAGGGTGTGTTCGTAGAACCAGTTTATCCTTATGAACTGTAAATAAAGGATCCTGCACTGACAGAGCCTGAATTTCACTGACCCTTCTTATGGATGTAATGGCTACTAAGAAGGCAGTTTTATAGGTCAGGTGTTTGAGACTAGCTTTAAGCATGGGTTCAAATGGGGGGCCGATGAGTTTAGCAAGCACCACATTAAGGTCCCATCCTGGTGGTGGGTTAGAAATTGGAGGGTGGAGTCTCTTAACCCCTTCCATGAATGCTTTAACCACTGGTACTTTCCACCATGACACCTTGTTATGGGAGGTGGTGTAGGCTGATAACGCTGCCAGGTGTACCTTGAGTGAATTAAACACCAGCCCTGCGTCCAGCAGGTGGAGCATGTAGGTGACAATATAAGAAGGAGTACAATGAACTGGGTTGATCCGTTTATTCTGGCACCAAATAACGAATCTCTTCCATTTATCAAAATAACAGTGTCTAGTGTTAGGTTTCCTCCGTGCTGGGATAGTAGGTTGTGCCAGCACGGGAGTTTGATGGGTTCACACACTGCCAGTCTGCGCAGGTGTGGGAACCACGGTTTTCTCATGTCATTTAAAAGGTTACACAGGCCCATAACTTCTGGTAGGGCTCCAGGGTGGGGTTACATGGGAGCAACTAGGATGAGCGTCATCGATTCCCTGTGCATCTTGTTGACCAACTTCCTCATTAGAGGAGTGAGTGGAAAAGCGTAGGCAAACATCCCTGACCAGTTCATCCACATAGCGTTCCCCTTGGAGCCTGGCTGGGCGAACATGGATGCGAATCCTGGGCATTGTCTGTTTTCGCTTGTGGCGATTAGGTCTATAGTGGGGAAACCCCACTGTGAGAAGAGGTCTCCTACGACCTCTTCATGTAGGCACCATTCGTGTTCTTCTGGGAGGGGATCTCCGCTCAAGGCGTCTGCTAGTGAACTGAGATCCCCTGGAACATGTTGAGAAGACAGGTAAATGTTCCGTCTGAGTGCCCATTTCCAAATTTTCTGGGCAAGCAAGGACAGATTTGGCGAACGAGTCCCTCCCTGTTTGTTTATGTAAAACATAGCTGTCGTGCTGTCTGTTAAGATCTGCACTGACTGGTTCAACAGGTGGGCTTCGAAAGCTTGAAGCGCTCTGAAGACTGCCAGAAGCTCTAGCAGATTGATGTGATTCTTGACCACTGTGTGGTGAAGGAGGTGTGCTCCCCACTCCGACAGGGACGCGTTTGTAGTGACTACGGCCTGTATCTCCGGGTCGTAAAAGGATTTCCCCTTTGACAGGTTCTCTCTTGTTCACCAGTGAAGCCTTTGTACTAGTGTTTGGCGAAACGACCACTAGATCGTCCCACCGACCACTTGCTTGAGACCACTGTTTCGCCAACCATTCTTGCATGGGTCGCATGCGCAGGCGCGCGTGGGGAACCAGGTAAATACATGACGCCATCATGTCTAGCAAACACATTGTTTTGCGCACCCTTATCTGGCGACCGGACTGATATTGAGGAATTTGCAGTAGTAGATTCCGAATTCTTTTCTCTGAGGGAAAGGCCAACCCCTCTTGCGTGTTTGGGACAGCTCCTAGGAACTGTTTGGAGGTGCTTGGCACCAGGCTTGATTTTTTCTCGTTGATTGAGAAACCCAATTCGAAGAGGAGGTTGATTGTTCTTTGGATGTTGGAACTGCAAATTACTGGGGTCTCCCTCGTGATGAGCCAGTCATCCAGGTAAGGGTACACTGGGATTGCCTCCCTGCGTAGGTGTGCCGCCACCACCGCCAGTACCTTGGTGAATACCCTTGGAGCCGAGGCTATACCGAAGGGCAGCACCATGAACTGGTAGTGCTGACTGTCCACCTTGAAGCGCTTCTTCTGTGCGTTGGGCACATGGAAATATGAAAATAGGCATCTTTCATGTCCAATGTTGCCATGTAATCTCCCTTTCTTAGGAGGGGGATTACCTCTTGGAGCATAGTCATGCAAAATTTTTGGAGCTTGACATACTAGTTTGCAGGGCATAAGTCTAATACTGGGCGCATTGTCAAATCTTTTTTTGGCACAAGGAATTAAGTTGAATAAATACCCTTGTTTACCTGGTTGCCCGGGACGAGTTCTATCGCGTCCTTTGTGAGAAGATTGATGATTTCCTCGAGGAGGATCTTTTGGTGATCCCGGGAGTGTATTTTTTGTCGTGAAGGGTGGTTGCAGGGGCGCTCCAGCAGTTTGATGCAGTATCCCGCGGACACTGTGGACAGCACCCATCTGTCCGAGGTGATCCCTTCCCATGCTTGGGTGAAGTTGGAAATGCGCCCACCTACTGGGGATGCATGGAAAGGGGCCCTGAGCGGAACGTCACTGTTTGCCTGGGCTGCCTCTCCCTACCTCTACCGTAACTCTGGGTACCTTGTTGGTTGTTACCCCACGATGTACCCCGCCCCTGTGCGTAATTTGAACCCCTCTGGGAATTTTGTCCGCGTGAGCGACGAAAATTATTATTATTCCCTCTCTGGTTCGTGGGTTTGTTGGTCAATTGTCCCAGGGACTTCAGGGTATCGTATTCCTACTTGGCAGATTTGAGTGCCTCCTCTACTGCTTTGCCAAACAAGACATTTGTTTCCACCGGCATGTCGATAAGAGTAGCCTGGGTCTCGGGTTTAAACCCTGACTGTCTGAGCCAAGCGTGTCTCTTGATGACAGTGCTCTCTGCGATGAGCCGGCCTGCATTATCTGCGGTGTCAAAGGTCGCTTTTAGAATGCACCCGGACACCGATCTACCCTCTGACGCAATCTGGGCTAGCTGGCCCTTAAGTGGTTCTGGTGCGGAGGCGATGAGACAGCTACCTGCTCCCACTGGTGGCAATTCTAGCTTGCCAGCGGAGTGGTGGTATTGGCGGTTCTTGCTTGGTAAGCGGAAGTGGAGGCCACTTTCCTTCCTAACCCATACATCCTCTTGATCTCCTTGTATGGGGAGCTTCAGATGATGATAGATGTGTCCCTGCTCTATTCCTGGTGTTAGTGACTACCAACGAGTCAGGTTTAAGTTGACCCCTTACATAAAGTGGGTCTGACTGGGCGGCCCTGAACAATTGTTCAATTCTGGGATTGACAGCCCTAGTGAGATTAGGGGAGAGGAGGGAACAGTTAATTCTGCGTTGGATGGACTTCAGAATTGGTATGGCTTGGGAAATGGGTTTTTTATCCCCCATGATCTCTTCTGCAAAGTCCCTCTCTTCCTGAGCCCCTTGAGTGTCTATGTGAAAGTGCGTTGCAGCTCTAACTAAGACCTCATTCAGAAGAGGCTGATTATTCACAGGTGAGTCAGTGACTGGTGGTTCTTTGTTAACAGGTGAGTCTAGATTATAGACCTCTGCCTCATCTTCCTCCTCCTCGTCCTGGTCCTCGTCGTCTCCGTACTAATCAACTCCCGCTTGGTCGTCCAGCATTTGTATGTCTGGGTCTTCAGCATACTGGTGATAGGGTTGAACAGAGAATGGTTCTGAAATCAGGCCCTGAGCTGGAGCTTCCATACATACTCTGGACCCTGAAAGGTGGAGTGAGTCTTAATGGGCACGCAGTGCAGCCAGAAACAACCGCCTGCACGCAAAAGATTTAAATATACATGGTACAGGACCACTAGGTCGAAGTATATGTGTGACTCCTCATGCACAACACCACAGAAGTGCCCTCACCAAAACCGGGGGCGCTACCACCCATCACATATACCTCTTTATACCATGCGTGACTAATACAGTCACACCCTGACTGACTGGGGGGCGCTACCACCCATCAATAATAGCTATAGACCATGCATGACCATCATCACAGTCACATCCCGACTGACTGGGGGCGCTACCACCCAGTAATAATAGGCGGTTGTTTGTGGCTGTACTGCGTGCCCATTAAGACTCGCTCGACCTTTCAGGGTCCAGAGTGTGCCAGTATTTAGTTGTTGGTCTCGGTGCGCCTGGCCAGTGCACTGGGAATAAGCTGAGAGTCGGAGCGTTTGTGCACATGCGGTGTGCCTGCCCTGGTCATCCGAGTCGGTGTGGATGGGGTATGTTGGTATGAGTGGAGGTGTGTCCCGTGATGTTTTGCATCTTGTGGATAAGTACAAGGAGGGGAGGTGTGTTGTGTAGTGCTTGGTGTGTGTAGTGTGCTAATGTAAAGGGGGGGAGATGTGTTGTATATGTCTTGCCTGGGTAAGCAGGAATGTTGTGATGTCATGTGAAGTGTTGATGTACGAGTGTTGGAATGTGTGAGTGAAGGTTCTAGCCTTGGTGAGTTGGTGATCCCCCTGCCTGGGTGATGGGCGGCCAGTGTCAATGTCCTTTCCATTAGCACACTACACACACCAAGCACTACACAACAGAAAAGCCCCTCCCAAAGTATCCCCCATGCTCCTCGGCTGCAGGAACCTGCTGGTGAACCTCTGGCACTTGGAGTTTGTTGCCGCCACGAAGAATACGATCTGGGGTCGACCCCATTCATGGAATAGAAGATCCACCTGGTTCTGGCAAATCTCCCACTTGTGTTAAGAATGTAGCTTCATGCTGAGCAAGTCTGGGATGGTGTTTTGGAGCCCGCCAGAGGAAAAGGGATGGGAAACATGTGCTTACGAATGGCCGAGTGCCACAGATCCAGGGCCTCCCTGGAGAGCACCTGAGAGTGCATTCCACCCAACTTCCAGATGTAGAACATGGTGGTGGTGTTGTCCATGAAGATCCTCACTACCTTGCCCTCAGCAATGGCAGGAAAGACTTGAGGGCCCAGAAGATGGCTGAGAGCTCCAGGACGTTGATGTGGAGTGCCTTTTATTCTGGCAGCCGGAGGCCTCTGCCGTGCAACTGTCCGGTGTGAGCCCCCCAACCTTCCAGAGAAACGTTTGTGGTGACTTTCTCCTGGTAAGGAGGGACTTGGAATAGGGCCCCTTGCGTGAGACGAGAGAGCAGGCCCCACCACTTTATTGCTTGTCGGAGCTGCTCATTGAGGGCCATCTTATCTGTCCAGAATGCCGAGACTTGCAGCCACCTTGCATGCAGATACTCCTGGAGAGGCCTCATCTGTAGTCTACAAAGGAGGACGAGGTTGTTGCAGGAGAACATCATATCCATCATGTCCAAAAGCGACTTAACAGCTCGCACAGTAGCCGACTGTGCCGATGACAACGGCTGCATCTTCCCTATGATGGCTACCTCCGGAATTACCAGGTCACCGGGGTTGTAATGCCACGGTGATTCTGGCAATCACAGAGGCGGTAATTCATTCCAAGTCCGGCAGCAACCTGCTGGTTATTCTGGCTCGGTTACCGCCGGACTTGGAATGAGGCCCACTGGGTTGAGTCGGGCTCCCAGAACCTGAGCGTTCTGCGATGGCTCCAAGCAGGACTTTGGATAATCTATTGAGAATCCAAGCTCTGTCAGCATATGCACGGTCCCTCTCTGTGTGCTGGATCGCAAGAGCATGGGAGCGGGATCAAACTAGCCAATCGTCCAGGTAAAGGTAGACGAGGATGCCTTCCAGACGAAGATGCGCCGCCACTGGCACCAAGCACTTCGTGAAGACCCTCGGGCCAATTTCAGGTCAAAGGGAAGTGCCTTGAACAGATAGTGTCGCCCCTGGACCACGAACTGCAGGAACCTGCGGTGCTTTCGATAGATTGGGACATGGAAGTAGGTGTCTTCCAGGTCCAGAGACACCAGGAAGTTGCCATTCTCCAGTTGGGTGAGCACATCCTGTAACGTGACCTTTCTAAACTTCAAGTACTTGTTCAGGTGTTGCAGGTCCAGGATCGGCCACCCCCCTTCTGTTTTCTTTCAGACTGGAAAGTAACTGGAGTACACTCCAGAGCCCTGGGGGTGCTGATGAACAGGCTCTATCACCTATTTTTTCAACATGGTGTGGATCTCCGGCGGCAGCTGTGCCACGTGCTGTTCTTGATGAGCCACAGGGGGAATATGAGGACACCTGCGTTGAAACTCCAAGGTGCGCCCTGTCTGTGGGTGTCCAGCACCCATCTGTCAGTGGTGATGGTCTTCCACACACTGAGGAACTGTCATGATCTCTGCTTCCAAAAGGTCAGGGTTTTCCCAACTCCCTTGGAAGCAGATCCATAACCCAGGTTCCGAGTGCCAACCAGTCCCAATTGGGACCTTTTGGACCCAGTCCTGGCGCCAGTGGCACCAGGCTCATAAATATGCCCAGTCCCAGCGCTGGAAGCGCCGGGCTCATAATGCTTGGGTGGACTTACCTGCAGCAGACCATGCTGCTCACTTGCCTGCCAGTTGAGCCTCTGATCCTCTTCTGTTTGGAACTACTTTTCCTGTTGGGTGGGGCAGGAGCCACTCCCTAGATTCAGAACACTGGAACTCTTCTGGAAAGCAGGAACTCTTTTCTTACCTAGGCGTGGCTGTGGAAGGAGACACCTAAGCACTACAGGAGGCTATTTAAACCACACCCGGTGGATGAATCTTGCTTTGCGTTATTCTGCATCCTCTGCAGCAGAACGCTCATCGTGTCTTCTGCATCGGATCCTGGGCCTAAGGAAAAAGGCTTTCCATCCTGAATCCAGTCATCAGCAACACCTATAAAGACAAGAAAGAACAGGTTAGCATTCCGGCATCTGAAAGACAAAGGCTTACCTACTCTTCGTGCGCTCCGGAGGTCTTCACACTGCATTCCGGCATCTGAAAGACAAAAGCTTACCAACTCTTCGCACGCTCCGGAGGCCTTCGGCGCTGCATCCCGCATCTGAAAGACAAAACAAGGTGCGTTTAAAGACATTGGGGAACTTTAATACTCACGTGCCATTACTCCTTTCCACATCTAACCCAGTGGGTATTCCGGCACCCTGCAGCCGCTCCGAACTTGTACCTGCAAAATAAAAAGACAGTTAGAGCGCATTGTGAAGCAGGCAACAAGCGCTTACTTACGTGCTTCCAGGCGCTTCTATTCATCACACGGGCTCCATCTTCAACTCACTTCAGCCCGTCATCCGCCATTGCCGGAACCCTGCAAAACAAGAGACATCATTACTAAAGACTTTAAAGACAT
Organism: Ambystoma mexicanum; assembly: GCF_040938575.1. Taxonomy (NCBI): domain Eukaryota; kingdom Metazoa; phylum Chordata; class Amphibia; order Caudata; family Ambystomatidae; genus Ambystoma; species Ambystoma mexicanum. The sequence goes on along the minus strand of NC_090933.1, from coordinate 918,847,593 downwards.
TAGAATTACTCGAAACTTACCGTTCGTGCAGTAAACGACGGACAGCAGTCCTCTGAAGTCAAGAGGCCTGCGCTACCTATCCAGTGAAGAAACTGGTTACAGCACCCTGCCCCGAGGCAGATGGAGAGCTCGGCATTCACTTACCTAAGGTGAGAGCGTTAAACTTTGGGGGTCTACAGGAGAGGAGAAAAGGAAAGAGATAGGGACACCCCAATAACCCCAGTTCATTAATCCCATATTTTCTATCTGCAGACATCTTACTCTTGAAGTCAGGCATACAGTGCACAGAGGTCCAGCCCAAAGAGCCAACCGGGTGCTACACATCACCTTTGAAGATACGGTAGTCGCCCAGTCAAGACCGGCGCCTCTGCGAGAATCAGGTGAGCGTTACAGGAACCTCGCCAGTCGGCCTCCCACTGGGGTGCACAACTGGAGGCCCGAGAGTCCACGGCCGGTTCAGTCCTGTTTCGGTGTAGGTGCTCTGCCCTGCGGGTGGCGCTGACACTGTCTTCCTCTGCCGTATGCCTCTGACGGGCCTCTGTATGCTGTCTGTGGGTGTCCAGCACCCATCTGTCAGTGGTGATGGTCTTCCACACACTGAGGAACCTCGCCAGTCGGCCTCCCACTGGGGTGCACAACTGGAGGCCCGAGAGTCCACGGCCGATTCAGGCCTGTTTCGGTGTAGGGGCTCTGCCCTGCGGGTGGCGCTGACACTGTCTTCCCCTGCCGTATGCCTCTGACAGGCCTCTGTATGCCTCTTGCGTCGTGGAGCGAGAGGTCTGCTGATAAGAGGTAGTATAGCCCTTGGAGGATCTGCCAGGCTTTCCCCTTGAGGAAAGAAAGGGCGGCGACTGACGTTGCTGCAAGGTACCCAGCAAACCTGCTGTCTCTGTGTCATTCTTGCTGATTTGAAGAGACCTGTCGACCGTCTTGCCAAACAGGTTTTCCCCATCGAATGGCATGTCCAACAACTTTGACTGAACGACTGCCCTGAAGTTGGTGGCTTTAAGCCATCCTTGTCAATGAAGAGACACTCTGTTTCCCATCTGACGGAATCCGTGGGCCACAATGTCCACCGGCACTGTGATGGCGTGGTTGGAGGCCACTCAAGAGCTTCTGCCTTATTGTCGTCAGGAAGGAAGTCCATTAGAGGGTCCAGCTTGTACCATAGTTCCCGGATGTAGCGGGCTAAACTGGCCAGGACATTTCCGTCTTTAATGGTGCTGACAGACGTATATATTTCCCCCACAGTGTCCAGCTTCTTCCCCTCTTGGTACGGGGGTACTATGGCCGTGGACAATGGGTTTACCGCGAGTTTCCGAGCTGCGGCAGAGACCACAGAATCTGGTGAAGGCAGGGACCTAAGGCACTTGGGGGCTCAGTCCGAAACTGTGTATTTCTTCTCGTGACTGTTCCGCTTTGGTTAGGTGGTGCTCTGATTATTTAGCAGCACTAGGCCTTCATCCCAGATATCGTCCAGCGAGGGTACGGCCATGATGGTCTTCCTCCTGGACTTGCGACGCTGATAAAAGAACCCTTCCTTTTCTGTCTCCTAGGGCATCAGTTGAAAAAGCTCAGAGGCCCTGGATATCATAGAATGGAAGGAACCAACCTCATCCGGAGGAGAGAGCCTTTGCGAGTCATCCACGCCTGTCGGTTCCCCATCCGCCATCACAAAGGCATTGCTCTCATAGGTGTCCGTCGCCATAGCTCTGTGCATGCCCATGTCCTTTTGCGTGGCAGGATCCACCGTTGGGGTCAGTTCCCAAGATGGGGGCGGTGGTGCTGGTTGGTGCCTTGGACCAGCAGGGTCCTTTGACTTGCGTCTGGGCCTAGAAGGGCTTCCAGGTGGCAGTTTCTGCTGGATTTCTGATACCAGCATGTGCAGCATGGTCAGAATGTCCAATGGCACGTCCCTAGGCTGGGGTGTTGGAGGGGTGAGAGCGGGAGGCTCCGGATTGGTGTCCTCTTCTGGAGAGACCAACGACCGAGTTCACCTTGCGGTGAATGACCTGCTGATAAGTGTCCCTGGCCCCCTTTGTGGTCCAAACATTAGTCCTCGGGTAGGTCCTCATATTCCTCAGAGCTAGCATAATTGTGCCCCTTGTTCTGCACCCCGTTTGGGGTCATAGAAACCTCACTCCTCCTCCTATCCAGAGACCTCTGGAGGGGAACGGCTGCTGTATCCTTTACAGGGGTCTTTGCTGAAAGTTGCGGCAGTCACCTCACGCCGTGCTGGCAAGGCCACCCACGGAGCACACATCACTGCGACTGTGGGCACCACATTTGTGTTCTGCCCCCGTCAAAGAAGTGGTAGTTGACGAGGTCATTGATGGGGTCGTGGACAGGATAGTAACAACAGTCGTTGTCGATGCGGATGTGGCCTTTGATGAAGATGTTGAAGGTGCCTTCTTGGCTGATTGAGACGGTGATGCCATCGCTGAGGGAGGCAGTAAAGGGCCGGCCTTGGATCTCTCCATCATCTTGTCCGTTCACGGCAAGCAGAGCTTCGAAAGGGTCAAAAATGTTCTCTTAGAGGGAGTGCCCCCCGCTGGTAGGCTCACCGTGGATGTGGCTGGTGATGGCGACCTTGCCCTTCCGGTCTCGGGCCACGCAGCAGCAGTGAACCCAATAGGATCTGATGAGAGTGGCTTTGCCTTCTTTTGGACTCACACAGGCGGGGTGTCCTCAAAGGACCACAACCTCTTCTCTGAGGTAGTTGACTCGTGGGACCGGCTGGTCCTTGAAGAAGCATGAGCGTACCCAGAGGCCGAGTCGGAGGCCTTAGCCAATTTTAGCCATGCCGCCAGCCTACTTTAGCGATCCTTCTTGGTCTTTTTAAAAAAAACACGGCAGACCTTGCATCCGTCCTTATCATGGTCAGATGCAGGCAATATAGGCATTTCATGGTGGTGATCTTTGACAAACACATTCTGCAATCCACATTTCGCACAGAGTTTGAAGAGGCATCTCCTTCTCCTTAGTCATCTTGGAAAGGCGTGAAGTAGACCCAAGCCTGGTCCTTGTCGAAACTTTGATGAAAGGTCCTTGATGAAAGATCTGATGAAGGTTATTTTCGCCGACAGCGGCTCCCTGCTGCCGGCAAGCGACTTTCGGTCGAACGATTAAGCGAAAAATCAGACAAAAAGATCAGAATTATATAGAAAAACACAAACATAGCTCAGAGAGCAAGAAGTGGACTTCAAACACTGAAACGTGCAGGAAAGATCTCAAGATGGTCAGCAGGGGTGGAGCTTAGGGAGAGTACTGTCATTGGATGGCGGCAGTATGACCCAAAGGACAGTGATTGGTTTAGAGGAGAAATGCAGTTTTCAAGCGAAAGTGGAACTGTTTTTCCTTTTACTGAGGGTTCCCAGCCTGACGACGGGGAATATTCATGAGCATGTGAATCCATGCCAGACCCCATGCTGGAGAAATAATTTTGCTGACACTGCTTTTCTGTGTGGATTGACCTCTACCAGGCAAGGGTAAGAGGAGAAGGGAAAAGCCCCAAGAAAAATATGAGGAAGGCTGCTGCATGGCAATCCCCATGTTATAGCTGTTGTTTTAAATGTCCCACATTTCTCAAGTGAATTATCGACTTTTGCTCCAACTAATTCAGACTCATCAAAGGGCATGTCCAACTAGGTGACTTGTGCATCAGGAGTAAAACCAGAGGTATCTATCCAAGACTGCCTTAGGGACACAGAAACTGTGCCCAGGGACCTTGCCAAACAATCTACTGGGTCAAGTCACACCTGCAAGATGTGTTGCATTGCCTCCTTGCTGTCAGTGGCAAACTCTGCAAAAGCCCCTGTACCTCAGTAGGCAAATTAGCAGTAGTATCCCCAACCACATCCCAGAGCATGTGTGATTAGTGGGCCAAAGTGTAAAGGCATTAACCGCCCTAGGTGCCCAGTTCAAAAGACCGAAAACCTTGTGTCCAAGTGCATCTAACTTATTGGACTCACAGTCAGGAGGAATGGAAGGAAGGCAGGCATCTTTCAGATTACTATGGAGGCTTGAAAAACAAGTCTCTCAAGAAATGGGTGAGTGGCTAGGAACGCTGGCATTGCAGAAGCAGGCCTGTGTTATCTGGCAAGACTCAGATTGTAGGAATGGATCCTGGCTTCATCAGGACCGGCTCTGAAATGGCAGAGTTGAAAAGGAATAAGGTTTCCTCTCAAGACATTCAGTTTCCTAGTATAAGAAGGGCTAGCAATGCCCAGAAATTCCAAGGCTTTGGATAAGTGCAATGAAAGGGCAAATTCACGCCACAAAAAGGAATTGTGTCCATGAAGTCCAACCTTGGAGACCTGTACAACACTTCATAATGTCTGCAGCCAGGTCAATTACTGGGTGTTACATTCTTTTGAATTTTCTCTGTGTTGTACGACATAGAAGGAGCCAAAAAAGTGGGCCCTCTCAGTCCATATACAAGCCTTGTGATGGTTTGTGAAGACCTTGGCTTCTCTCTCAGTCACCGCCATGATGTGCATCAACTGACAAGAGCCACATTCCTCAGTATGGTAATCTGGTCCCAGGCATGAGACACAGAAAGGGTGAGGATCCAACACAGAACCTGCTTCTTGAAGTCTTTGCAGGGGATGAAGTTTGACGCTTTCACAGAGAGACATGAGGCAGTTGGCAACTATGTTATAGATGGCATTTTACATCAGTATCTGAGCAAGTGGAAAAAAGAAACTGAGGTAATGGGGTACGAGCGCCTCCTTATATATACACCCCGACATCTTATCCAGCGCCAATGAAGCTGAGCAGAGCTGATTCAAAGCTGCAGTGCACCCCTGGTGGCTGAGGACATTTCTGATCCAGTCTGCTATGGGAAGGTATGAATCTTTGGGAGGAAGGTTTAAAAAACACTGCAGTAAAGTAACACGAAAGTGAACAGTGCAGACCATATAGAATAATGATCATTATCCTTCTACAATACCCAAACATAGTATCACCTCAAAATCCTATTGTATTCCAGTCCTCCGCTATGGCAGGACTAGCACTGGCAGCCATCTTGTGACGCAGGGATAGCGATGAGGCCCAAGTGAGAACATACATTGTAAACGAGAGCATGACGTGCCTGTAGCACTGAATTAAGGCCATTTGACTGGCTGCATAGCTAGCTAGTTGTGCTTTCTGTGGACTGTACAGTCAAACATGAATTAAGATCTTGGACTGCTTTGAATAAATATTTGCTTACTTGTAAGTACACAGCCCTACAGTCCTCTAGGATGGGAATATATGCAATTTCTCTTTCCGGGAAACTAATTGCCAGTTGACACGCACCCCGAGGAAATCAGGAATATGTCTACAAGGTATATTTTGGCACACTTTCACATTATCTATATTTCTGTTTGGAAACGTACACAAATGCCCTTTAGATAGCTAAAACAGAATTAAGCAACAGTAAATTGCACGTTTCGTCCCATCATGAAACAATTTCACCTCTCCACAGTCAAAGAACAGAAAATGGAAATCTAAACATTTTGTGCTGTTTTATATGACCCTTTCTTTTGCAAAGACACTTCTTTCATAGCGTATTCCTCTAGAACCAACAGACAGTTGCCTCGAGGCATGAGGCATGCGTACAAAGTACTGCACTGTTCGGCTAGCTGCACTGACCTCCAGGCATGGCGCCAATGAAAAGGTAAACATGCCGGTGGACCTTTTCTCTCAATTATCACTTTCTTTTTTCTCCTTTCGACTATAAACGTTCACATCTTTATGCAGCCGAGACATCCAGACTGGACACTCTTCTAAGGAAGAGCAATGCAGCCTCAATCAGGCCCTTTGGCGTCAATGAAGACATACCACTGTTCCATCTTTTCTGGTAGTACATGCAATTATTTAATTGCGCTCCTACTCACATCCAATTAGCCTTAGTAGAGCAGCATCCACAGTCCAGATGTAAACTAAGGTCTCGGCCACCGCACAAAGCAGCAGAACTTATGCTCTTCGGGATGGTGAGTGGAACTCTTTTTAAGGGCATTTGGCAGGAGGCTTTTCAAATATTTAGCTTGAGATGTTAACGGGCGCCAGACAGAGATTTACACCCTCTCCACTTTCTTCCTCTCTGCTCAAGATTACAGGACACTTCTGCTGGCACCTGCTGAAGCCTAAGAGCCCGCAGGATGCAAGCACATAAAACCTCTGGCCGGTGGGTGCCCTTCGCTACTGAATGAGCTCTCAGACTGAACCACTGGATGGCTGGCTTACATTTACAGGAGTACACAAACATACTGAAATCAAGCTTCACAAAAACAAGGCATAATTGGCATGGGACCTTTATGGGAAACATGGCAATGTAATATAGGCACTTTTCTATCTCACCAGTAAATGAGTACGCCTCACTGTTTAGCAAAGGTCCACGTTTGGAAACTGCTTGATCGTTCAAACATTCTATTGTACTCACTGAATGGCAAAGATCTGACTAGAAAGATAAAGCTACGGTTACTTCTGGGATTCCCAGTAAACTGCAACAGGCGTAATTATGTCAAGGTCCATCACATCGAGAACACTTAGATTTGCAGCGACATCAAATTATTTCTTCACACGTTCAATATAACAATTATTGCTAGAGTTGTATTAGTAATAAAAGCCAGATATCTTTCACTACAATAGATTTTTTACAATCTATTTTTCTACTTTCTGGTGGGTTTGAGTTGTCTTCGTTCACATTACTCCTCTTACAAATATCCCCAGGTGTCATAATAGGTCTAGAAACCGTTAAAGCTGCTTGGGTGACAGAATCATAGCACCCCAGGAGCGGAGTCGTGTGGTTGTCCACAAATATGTCCAACAACTCAATGAATATGCCATCTGCACCCATGATGTCAGTTCCTACTTAATTCCCTGTACACAGAGTCAAGAAAAATATTGATCAATTTAGAAAAGCATCAGTCAATTAAAAAATGTTTCCCCATCATAATGTTCTAAATGAAGGGAAGCGGGAGGGCATTGAGTAATCGATGCTAAAGTTTCAGGGTTGGAGGCTGTGGCGAATCCAGGGAATTTGTCCCCTCTCCCCAGCCACCCACATTGGGATTAGGGAGGTGAGCCTGAGCCTGCTAAGTTTAACACTATCTAGGTGATAGGGCAAGCGTGATCCCAATCGGTGTGACTACCCCCCCGATAGTACAGACAATACCTAATCAGCAATAGGGGTTTATACGCTCTTGTCTCAACAGCATAATACGTTTGTTGGTTACATGGGAGTAAAACTGTGTAATAACTTGCCCCTTACTACACAGTTGGCTGGAAGGGTTTCTGATCCTTTTCAGGCATCGTCCACACCTCAGAAGAGAGAGCGGGGGTAGGCCCATCCCCTGGTTTGCGGAGGATAAAGACTCAATCAGTGTGGGGACAAAAGGAGGAGAGTAGCCAGTGGAGCTGCAGAGGAGGAGAGACCTTCTACTGGGCAGTATGGCAGGAAGCAGGGAGCACATGGCGTTGTGGATTGAGCTAAGTCTGAGCCCGGGGAACGCTCAGCAACACAGCTGAGACACGAACGGGAAAAGCCCCGCCCAGGAGACTGTCAAGCAATGGGAACCTCCTGAGTGGTGGACCATCTGCGCAACGAGGAACTGACGTTTTGCCAGCACTGCCTGGCCGACTCTGGACTCCTCCCTGGAATCCCGGTCGACGCAGTAGAATCTTGTGAAGATGTGCGTCAACCTCCACGTAGCAGCCCTGCAGATGTCCAGCAGGGGCACATCAGATAGGAACGCCGTGGTAGCAGCGATCGCTCTGGTCGAATGGGCTCTCGGACAGCCGGGCAACGGTCGGTTTGCCAACCGGTGACAGTGCATGATGCAGCCGGAGAGCCACCTGGAAATGGAAGCCTTCGAGAGGGCCTTCCCTAGGTTCACAGGTCCAAAGTTCACAAACAGCTGTGATGTCTTCCGAAAAACTCTTCTTGCAGTCCACGTAGAACTTCAGCGCTCTAGCTACATCCAGCGAGTGCAAAGTCCTCTCGGCCGGCGACGAAAGCGTCGGGAAGAAAACAGGTAACACCAAGGGCTCGTTGAGGTGGAAGTCCGACGGCACCTTGGGCATGAAGGAGGGGTGCGTCCTCAGCACCACCATTGTCTCGTGGAAAGTCAGGTATGGGGCTTTACAAGAGAGGGCCTGGATCTCTCCCACTCGTTGTGCGGAGGTGATTGCCACAAGAAACGCTGTTTTCCACAACAGGAACTTCAACAGTGCCGAATGCAGAGGCTCGAATGGCGGCCCCATGAGCCTTGTCAGCACCACGTTGAGTTCCCACGCCGGGGCCAGAGTCTTCACCGGCGGGAAGGATCGGAACAGTCCCTTCATTAAGTCCTTCACCAGGCGATGGGACCACAGGAATGAGCGCCCCGGAGTTCTGGTGTAGCGGGAGATAGCTGCCAGATGGATCTTGATGGAGGCATGGGCCAGCCGCCTTGGCTAACGATAGCAAGTACGGCAGCACTTGAGGGGCCGTAATCCGCAGAGGGTTAATCTTCTGTGAACGGCACCAGACAGAGAACCTCTTCCATTTGTGTCCGTAGCACTTGAGAGTTGAGGACACTCTGACCTTTGCAAGCACCTCCTTGCAGTCCGCCGGGATATCGTACCCTCCAAACTCTAGTGCTGCAGGAGCCAGGCCTGCAGGTTCAGCGGCACCAGGTCGTGGTGGAGGATGGCGCCTCCTTCTCTGGAGAGGAGCTCCACGTCCGTCGGCAGTTTGACTGGGGGGGGGGACGCTAACATGTCCAGAAGGTCCGGGAACCATATCTGTCTCGACAACGCCGGTGTGACGAGGATCATCCTGCACCGGGACCTTCTGAGTTGGTTGACGAGTCGCAACGGCAGGAACGCATAGAGGAACAGGCCGTCCAAGGGGAATGAGAAGGCATCGCCCATGCTCCCCAGCTGGGGAAACCTGCTGGCGAACCTCCGGCACTTGGCGTTCGTCGCCGTCGCGAATAAGTTGATCTGGGGATTGCCCCATCGTTGAAATAGCAGATCCACTTGATCCTGCCGCAGTTCCTACTCGTGGCACGAGCGTAGCTCCCTGCTGAGTAAGTCAGCAATGGTGTTTTTTATTCCTGCCTGGTCGAAGGGTCCCAGAAACATCCTTTGGGCGATGGCTCAATGCCACAGATCCTGGGCCTCCTTGAAAGGGCTGGGGATCTGGTGCCTCGCTGCTTCCGGATGTAGAACATTGTGGTGGTGTCGTCGGTAAAGATCCTCACCACCTTGCCCTTGAGGGACGGAAGGCACGACTTGAGGGCCCAGAGCACGTCTCAGAGCTCTAGGACGCTGATGGAAGGTCTTGTTGAGCGAGACCCTGTCTTCGAAGCTGCCCGCCGGTTGCATCCAACGGGTATCGAGGAACTCTTGCAGTGGATGCATCCGCAACCTGCACAGGTGCACAAGGTAGATGCAGGAGGACATCATGCCGAGAAGGGACTTGATGGACCTCACCCTAGCCACCTCCATGTCCGACAGTTGGTGCACCTTGCCGACGGAGAGGCCAATCGCGCTACTGTGTCAAGCCTGGCTCCCAGAAACAGTGCAACTTGTGACGGGACCAATGAGGATTTCGCGTAGTTGATGGAAAATCCCAGATCCGTGAGCAGCTGGACGGTCTTCGCTGTGTGTCCGACGGCGAGTTCTCTTGTCCTTTCACGGTTGAGCCAATCGTCCAGGTAGGGGTAGACATGGATCCCCTGCAGGCGCAGCTATGCCGCTACTGGTGCTAGGCACTTGGTGAATACCCTGGGCGCCGACTTCAATCCGAAGGGGAGGGCCTTGAACTGGTAGTGCCGTCCTCGGACTACGAATCTGAGGAACTTTCGGTGTCCTCTTAGAATGGGGATGCATCCTCCAAGTCCAGCGACGATAGAAAGGCGCCCTCCTCCAGCTGTCCCAGCACGTGCTGGAGAGTGACCATCCAGAACTTTTGGGACTTGATGTACTTGTTTAAGCAACGAAGGTCCATGATGGTTGCCGGTCTTCTTCCTTATGAGGAAGTATCGTGAGTACACTCCGGAGCCCCGGAGCCTCTTTGGGACCAGCTCGATGGCTCCTTTCTTCATCATCGCCCTTACTTCCAGCAGCAGTTGAGGGACGTGGTTTTCCTTCCTGGCCACGGAAGGAATGCAGGGGCACTTTTTTAGAAACTCGAGAGTGTGCCAGCGGGCCAGGGTATCCAACACCCATCGGTCGGTGGAGATGGACTCCCACACGCTGACGAACTTCGCCAGCCGGACTCCCACAGGGGTGCTCAGGTGGGGGCCCGACACCATGGCAGGTTCAGTCCTACTTGGTTGTGGCCTTGCCGCCTTGGCCTCCTTGACGACAAGATCCTCCTGATTTGCTGCGTCCTCTGAAGGCCTCCTGCGACGAGGAGCGGGCCGCATGGCGGTACGTCGAGGAGCCACCGCCGAACCCTTTGGAGGCAACTTGCTTGCCTCCGGAGTTCCGAAAGAGCGGCCGTCGTCGTTGCAAAACTCCCATGGGCCGCACCGTTTCCGTGTCGGCCTTGATGGCCCGAAGTGACTCATCAACTGTCTTGCCAAACAGGTTGTTTCCGTCGAAAGGCATGTCCAAAACTTTGGTTTGCACGTCCTGGTGGAAATCAGTTGCCTTGAGCCACCCACGCCGGCAAAGGCAAACACCGTTGCCCATCTGGCGGAAGCCGGTGTCAGCAATGTCCTTGGCCACCGTTATGGCGTCGTCCGACACCACCTCACCTTCCTGCAGTATCTCCAGGGCCTCAGCCCTCTTGTCGTCCGGGAGGAAGTCCAGCAGAGGAGCGATCTTAAACTACAGCTCCCTGTCATAGCGGGCCACAATCGTGAGGTCGTTGGCCGCTTTAATCGTCATTGCTACCGACGAGATGACCCGTCGTCCCATGGCATCCAATTTCTTCCCTTCGCCGTCCGGCGGGGAGGTCGAAGTTGAAGCCGTCGCCCCTGCCGCTTTCTTCTTGGCCGCCGCTGAGACGACCGAATCCGGGTTCGGCTGCGTCCTAAGGCACATGGGGGGCGGAATCCGGGACCCGGTACTTCTTCTCATACCGGTCTCTCTTGGCAGGGGCTGTGGACGGGTTCTTCAGGAGCTCCAGCCCCTCGTCCCAGATGTCGCCAAGCAACGGGACCGAGAGGACTGTCTTCCTCTTGGCCTCACGCCATTGATAGAGGAAACCTTCCTTCTTCTGTTCCACCGGGCAGAGCTGAAAGAGCTCGGATGCCCTGGCGATCATGGCATGGAAGCAGCCAATTTCGTCGGGCGGGGAGGCCTGGGGGGGTGGTGCTGGAAGGACCATCCCGTCGTCACCATCCGTCCCCGTCGTAGCCGTCTTTGTTTCCGCGTCATCCCTTGGATCCGGGGAAGGAGATGAAGGCCTTGAGAGCCGCGTAGGCTGGAAGGGTGGTGGGGGATGAGTTCTCCTCCGCTTGCTTGGAGGGCTTCCCGACGGTCCAGGCTCTGCTGGGTCGTCCGTTGGGGGTAAGGGTAATCTTGTCCTTATCTCTGTGTACAAGGCCTGGATAGCCATCAAGATTGCTCATGAGCTGTCCTGTAGCCCACTGCACTGGCTGCGACGGGTGCGACGGTTGGGAAGTGGATTCCTCTGCCTCCACGGGAACCTCGTCAGCGTCACCGTCGCTTTCTTCGTCCACCTCGTCGGGATCCCTCCTGTGGGACGGACTTCCTCAGACCTCTTGTCCAGGATCTTCAAAACTTCAGCCAGCTCCTCTTCAGAGGCTGTATCCATGTCCGTGATGGCCACCGGCCCCCGCCTCTTTTTCCACCAGGGTTTTCACGGGGGTCTTATAGATGGGCTGAAAAGAGGATTCCCTCTGCGGTGGCAGGGAAACTCTGGGCCCCGAGGTCACCTCCACTGGGGTATCCTCAACAGGCTTCGCCAGGGCTGCCACGACTCCCTCGATAGAGGCCTTAGCCGGGTGAATCAAAGCCTTGATGACTTTGGACACGCTTGATGCCTTCACCTTGGGGGGAGGGTCGCCACCTCGCTCCCCCTCGGCTTTCTCCGTCGGGATGGACCGGGGCTTCTCCTGAAGCTTACCTGGGTTCTCCGACTTCCTGTTCCCCGAGCCAGAGCATTGGCTTGTGGTTGATGGTGTCGGTGAAAGTGCGCCCTGCCTGGCAGCCGAGAAGTCCGACCGTTTGGTGCTCCCGGTGCCTGCGGACTCGCTGTGCTTTGCCTTTTGTTGGGCCCCCGTCGCTGGTGCGCCCTCAAAGGTCTTAGAAGACCACTCGGACCTCTTCTTCTCACCTGCTGCTGGGCTCTCCCCCTCCAGCCAGTTGGTGAGGCGGATCCGCCGATCCTTAATGGTCCGTTCCGACATGTTCTTGCAAAACGGACAGTCCTTCTCCACATGCGTTTTGTCTTCGTTAAGGCAGTAGAGACATCTAGAATGCTCGTCCTCCTTGAAGACATTCTGTAATCCGCATCCAGGGCAGCTCCTGAACAGCTTGGATCCAGGTGTCGTGCTCCCTTTTTCCTGGGCCATGTCCACGCGGGGTAGGCCTCAAAGAATCTTCTGGAATCCTCCAAGAAGCGGGACTCGACAAAAACTTCGCCCTTGAGGGGTGTAGAAAATTCCGAAACGGGTCCCCGTTGATCGGAAGTAGAAACGGTGGAGCTTGAGGCTCGATTGACCGGAAAAAAAATGAGGTTTAACTCTTTGAAAAATCGCCAAACGCAGTAAAAGCTCGAGAGCTATAGCACGAGGACTCCCAACACTTGAACGTGCAGTAAAAATCTGAAGATGGCTGCCAGAGGAGGGGCTTAGGTAGAGGGCAGTCATTGGCTGGGGGCAGTATGACCCAGAGACCAGTGATTGGTTATTAGGAGAAAGACAGTTCAGAAACGAAATTGAAACTGATTTTTTCTTTACCGAGGATTCCCAGCCTGACGACAGGGAATATTCATGAGCATGTGAATCCATGCCAGACCCCATGCTGGAGAAACTATGTTCTGCATGGTGGTGGGAACGGGACAGCCGCGTCCCACCCCCTTGAGATCTTTAGGGTGAGGCAAAATGCCTTTGAAACACTATGATGGGTCAGGGGGAGGGGAGAAGGTGAAAAGACCACCGCCCAATATAAAGGTCCCCACCTCAATATAATAAAATATAATCAACCCACATAGTGTAGCGCAGGGCGCGAGCAACATTGCTATTTTTGCGTAGATGTTAGTAATTGTAGTTAAGAGAGAAGGCCTGCGTGGCAAAGGCGGCTGTGCGTGCATTAGGCCCAAATTGTGAGACGAGGGAAATCTCCAGCCATGCTTGGCCTCCCATGAGGACATTCTCCCATCCCCAACCACCACAACACCTATTTATTGTTCTAACAGTGTTGCAAAGGTGTGTTTTTTTACCCAAGAGGAATGTGCCCTAGGCCCTGATCACAGACCAGCGCCTGGTGTGTATGTTATCTTACACTGGCCAAAGCATGACCCAGCCCAAACTGAGGCGACCACGAGTTATAGCCAATATAACCGACTGAGCCCTGAGACCCCAGAATTCCATGGCACCAGGTGCTCTCTTACCACCAACCCTAAAAGTAACAAGTCCTGGATGTTCAAAGAGCACGTACATTGTAGGTCTTTGGAATACAACTATGTGATTTGTATTGCGAGGTGCTGGGAGGGATACATTATAGTTCAAAAAGGGGGTGGAGACCTTGGAGCCGGATGGCACGGAAGGGAGTGAGTGAGATGTGTGCGTGAAGGTCAGAGTGCCCCAGAACCTCCTTTGAGTCAGCCCTAAAAAGTCTGTCAGGTGCCATTATAATGACAAAGTAGCAATGTGATAGGAGTATAGATAATTTGTTCCTTGAAATTCGACGTGAGAAGAGGAAGATCACTGAAGCACCTACATGGTGGAAGGCGGTCAGAGTGCGCTGGAACCAATGACCTGGCATCTCTTATGGAGCAGGTAGATCATGTATAGGCACACATCAACCAGCCATGTGGGTTTCTGCTGTATATGTTGCATTATAAGTGACAATTTTTTTCTTTCTAAGATTCGACTTGTACTACTTTTCGGCAGAATGTTCTTGGCAGCATAGTCCTTTGCTGTTGCGCTCATCTGTGTATGAGATTAGACCTTGTTATCCTTACAAGATCGATTTGGGCCTTTCTTCCCTAGCGGGTTGTATTCTCTCTGGTGTGAGCATTCAGGGACTTGCCTTCAATAGGAAAAATTGACACATCCCATGCCCCCCCCTCTGCTCCCCGTGCAATAAATTACTTAAAGATGAGACGCTCAAATTCATCAGATCCACGTCTAACAGCCTCCTTGCCCAATTACATGCCACCAGGATCATCTATCCAATGTAAATTAACTTCCTGGTCACGTGTTGCATAAGCAGGACAAAGGAAAGGCCCAATACAACGTGAACACATATTGTAGGACCCAGGGTGGAACTTCATAGAAAAGAACACCTTGCTGCTCTTTCAGATAAACAAGGTTGCATGCTGTTTCAGATAAACAAGGTCGCAAATAGTTCCATCAAATGGAAATGCCACTGTTGAAAAACTAGAATGAGAAACATTGGGTTCTATTTCCATTACTTACTCCCTGAACCCATGCTGCTGAAAAAACCCACCTGCATGTTCTCCTTGTTGGGTAGATGTGCTTCTGAGAAGAGAGCACTGGCCTCAGAGCCCAGAGGTATAAGGACATGGCTTTGGAGCTAAGGAAATGTGACCTTACATACCCACTGTTGTTGAGGTTGTGCATAGCAGTTGTGTTGCAGGTGAATAGCTGAACCACAAGGATCCATGATGACGGCAAGAAAGGCATTCAAGTAAGGTGCATGCTGTGTAACTGCAAGAGATTGAGATACTCTGATTCTTCCTATAATACCAAACACCACTGATGAACATTTTGCCTATGTGAGCTCCCCATATCCTGAAAGACAATTTCGTCACCAGAGCAACTTGTGGCCACTTCTACCATAAAACTCCCCTGAGCAAGTTGTCCTCACTCGACTTCCATTTAAGGTTGATCACCTGATGTGATATACAATCCTGTCTGACGGGACAGTGCGGAAACAAAAAACATTGAAGTTGCATATAACACCCAAAAGACCTCACCTACAGAATTAGCAGGATGCAAACATGCATAACAGGGTGAAGGGCTTGGCAGCTGGCCCACATATTCATACACCAAAGAGAGGTATTCTTCTAGAGGAAACAAGCTCTCCCTTGCAGTGCCCAAAACTACAATGGTGAACTCAAGTTGCTGAGGTTGGACAACTGAAGACGTTACCAAGTTTGAGGAGCAACCTAACTTTTGGCAGTGAACAAGTTTGCTGCCGGTGATTTTCCACTCACATGGGATACAGTCTGCCGATGAAGCTGAACACCTGAATCCAAAGCACCCCAAGAGAAACACAGAATACTGCCAGGACAACAATAAAGACCCTGGGAGATAAAGGTAGGCTAAAGGAGGGAATCCCAGAATTGTAGTGCTCTCTCCCCACCACAAGACACAGTGGTCCCTTCCATTTGGAAATAACTCCAGAGGTGTATATATGTCCCAGAAGTTGGACACAAACCAGTCTACAAAACAAAGGCTTGGTAAAATACAGATGTCTGCAACCTTTGGCTCTCCACATGTTTTGGACTACAATTCCCATGATCCCTTGCCATTGGCTATGATGGCGCCAGTGAGTGTTGTATTCCAAACCATCTGGAGAGCCAAATCTTGCAGACCCCTGCTATAATACAACCAGGGCCATAATTTCGAATTTCGATATCTGCAAGGACATGCCCAGAAATAATACTTTTGAAATGCGAAAGAGGCTCCATCCTTTCCAGGAGATGAGTAATTCATGTCAATAAAGGCCTTTACCACATTCTGACATGGGCACTTGCTATATGGTCTGTTTTAGAAGCATGATCTGACAATGGGTCAACTAGATGATACATTGAGGAAGTCACCAAGGGGAGAGAGGGATAGCAAAATGAACATGAATTATTTGCAAGGCTTGCGGTCTGAGGAAATCTCTCTCCACCTTTCTAGAAGCCTTGAACCATGTTCCATCTAGGTTAGAATGACTTTGCAGGATACAATCCTTAAAGAGGTTTAAAAGCTGCTGAATCTAAAAGATTTGAATGTGGTGGCAGCCTGCCCAATCCTCTTTTACAGGCAGGATGGAAGTACTGCTGTGGGATTTGGGGAATTAACCCTTAATGCTACACTTATTGCAGCCGGCACCCCCTTAATTTCCTGTTACGCAAAAGGCTTATCCGTGGTCTCAAGCATTTGTCATAGTTCTGATTTGTTTAAATTTTTCTTGGGCCCTGACTACCTCACACCAAATGACATGTCAGCCAGCTACTTTGTATGTCATTGAAAAGGATCTGTAGTGCATTCATGCTATAGGGATTGCTCAGAGGGCTTCTCAGTGATAGCGAGAATTGGTTCAGTCAGTGCCTCATCAAACTGAAGGACAGGCTTTGAATCCTTAGCAGTATGTTCCAATATCTTAGTGAACCTGTCAGACTCTCTTAGCACACTGCTCCTGCATATCACAGTGCCATGAAATCATATGAAGTAACTGATTACAGTCAAGGAAAAGATACTGCCAGAGAATTGACCATGTCACTGGCTTAATGCAGCTTCAGAAACAAATCTGTATCCGAATCCATACAAGGCGACCAATTACCAGCCTCAGACTTACCATTTCTGTTATTAGATGAATAAGCAATATGATATATAGGGTTCTCAGATTCTATTTTTTAATGCCCTAAAATCCTTAACATTATTCTGGACTGGACACCATTTTACCCTAACCTGCTCCTCAATAAAGTATACCTCTGTTCCTTAAATGGTTGTCTATGTGGGACTGGTAGTGGCTCCATCGGTGCATCAATGTCCTGTCTCTCCAGATGTGACAACAGCCCCACATTCTCTGTTTGCTCTATTGTTGGCATTATCAGCCAAAAAGCTAAAATTGCATCAGCACCATGTAAGGGTACACCACTAAGGGTACAGTGTCATACGCTGTGCTGAAGGTGTGTCATCCAAAAAGGAGTGACAGCAGACTTTTTCAGGTTTCAACATGTGCATTAGAGTCTATTAGAACTGAGCAAGGGTACTGTTCTTTGAAGAAAAAGCTACTGTCAGCTTTCTTAGCAAGGAAAACAGTGCCTTCTAAGAAGAAGCTCAAAAGAAAATTCCTACACAAAGTGACTATGTACAAACAACCTGAGGTACACACTCCAGAGTAGACTCACCATAGCAGATATAGAGAATACACATTTACTCTTATCACTAGGAATGGACACACAGAAAAGTCAAGAGAAAATCTGTGAAGAGTTGGGTATCCACCCAAGAAACTTGAAAATGCAAGAATTAAGAACTATCTTGAAATTCAGCCCTCAATCACAAACGGAAAATGTAATCAAAACTTTTCATAAGGCAGTTGTTGAGGAACTACATTGATATATAGACAATAATTGTCACAAACACAACACTATCAGGAATAACTAAACTAATGAAGAGATATGAGCCTTAGAGACACTATCTGAAGCCAATTCTATTGTGATAAAGGAGGCAGACAAGGGGGGGCGGAGGGGGATAGATGGTTGTTCTCAACAGGGAAGACGACATACACATGGGTAATTCACATTTATCCACACCAGGATGCTACAAGAAATTAACAGAAAAGCCTATCAAGACAGTAGTGAGTGAAATGCTAGCATTAATTGAAAAATGGCACAGGAGAGGATTATTGCCGAATGAGGAAAAGCAATTCCTTAACATAACTAAACCGACTATACCAACTATTTTCTTCCGAAAATACACAAGCCTTTTTAAGATTTGCCAGAAGTGTGCCCAATAGCGAGCGGGATTGGCTGGGCTACCAACGGCCGTTCAGCCTATGTAGACTGTGATTAGACATCAAGTATTAATTTTACCCTCACACATCAGAGATTCTACACATTTTACAAATTTTGGAAAACATTAACTGGCAACTGGAATTTTTGCTAGCTAGATTAGATATAAAATGTGTATATACTTCAGTCGATCATGAACTGGCAATACAGTTAATAGATTACACAAACATTGAATTTTCGCCATCGAACAGACAACATGTTGAAATGATTAAAATAATTTTTGAGATTCACCCTGAATAATAATCATTTACTTTTTTTAATAAAGACTATTTTTTACAAACCAAGGGAGTAGTGATGGGTGCCAAGTATGCCCAATCTCTACCAAATTTATTCATGGGCCATTTTGAACAAACTTTTGCATTAAGTAATACTGAATATTTGGACAATGTCATTATTTGGAAATGTTGCATTGATGATATTATTGTGATTTGGAATGGAGCTACGGATACATTTTAAGGTTTTGTTGATTACCTTAATAATAATTAATTTGGCATTGAACTAACTGGACAGAGTAATGAAAGTGCCATAGACTTTCTTGATCTCCACATATATAGTGTGAATGATAAAATTGAAACCAGAACATACAGGAAGCCAACAGAAGTTAACTCCACCTGGTTCGCCATAAGTTGCCACAAGAAATCTACCATTTTGAATATTCCAGCGGGTGAATTCTACCGAGCTCACAGGAATTGAAGTACTGATACTGCCTTCAATGAAGAATGTGAGTTGCTAACTGACAGGTTCTGTGAAAGGGGCTATTCAAGGGGGAGTGCATCAAAAGTTAGTACTAAGATCAAGGGTATCAAAAGACAGACCATGTTCAACTCAACTATGAAAGAAAAAACTATGCACCATCAGGACGAGCCTCATTACCAAATATTCGAAGGACAGTAATGCTCTTTTTAGAATAGTTCACAAGTATGGACATATGTTACAGATGGATACGGATTTAGAGGACACACTCAAATTCATATATATTCTAGCACCAACTATCAAGAGCATGTTAAGCCCCTCTTTTCGCAGACCAAAAGTTGAAAATGTGAGAAGCGAGTGTGATTGGATGAGACACCTTAATCATGTTTTTTTGAAGAGTAGGAACTGCAGTATGTGCCTGTATGCACATCCTGACAGTAATAACTTTGTGTGCAAGGGGGGTATAGTAACACAAATCACAGATTTCATTAATTGTCAAACAAAGTTTGTGGTTTATGCGATCATTTGTGTACCCCGCAAAATGTATGTAGGGAGTATGATACGTGAATTGTGTATTCGCATACGGGAACACTTATCTAGTCTTAACAATCAAGACATGAGACTGCCACTAGCCAACCACTGGCAAGAGTCACACCAACTTGACAATAAGAATAACATCCGTTATATAGGTCTGCAGAAAGTGAAATGCAGCACCCAAGGGGGTGACCTGAAACTATTGCGTAGGCAGATGAAATAAATAATGATGTGTAAATTATGTTGCACCACTATTGGCCTCAATCGGGAACATGTAATGAATGTTTTTTTTATTCACCCAAAGAGGGTAATAATGAATTGTGAAACACTGTATTTTGATGTTGTCAAGTAATCCTAGGCTTGCATTTGGATTTGAAAACTAATTAAACTTAGTAGCATTTTATTTGATTCAGTGCTTGTAAGAGGGAAGCTGCACACCCAGACCACCAGGACGACTAATACCATGGAATAATCTGTTATTTAACATGCATTTTCTAGGTTGGGGATAGATAGATCCTGTTATTAGCCTATTTTCACTACATGGAGCAAAAGTGAAGGTTCACTAATGGGGATTCTTTACAAGGAGCCTTATATTGGAACTAACAACAGTTTAAACATGATTGTGTCAATAGAGCAATTTGATGCCAAATTTGAAATTCAGAAATGTTCAACTACACATCTTTTTGTGGAAATCAAATTTATATCAGAACGTTACTATGGATAAGATAAAGCAGTTTACTTGGAAGATTGGGCAATCATATTGGTGATAATCACTATTTTCAGTTTTCTCTATCCACTATTCAGACAGTTTCTTGTTATTAACAGTACAGCACTAATGATATAATACTATCAATGGGGAAGTTCAGATGCTCAGGGGCATGTGAGTAAGATAAGACAATAATATCAATTGTAAAATTGTAAATGGGAGCTTGTGTTCCAAGACATAATACCTATCAATACAATTTAAGGAGGGATGGGGGAAGATCAGCAAATGGAACATAGGAGCCTGAATATTGAAATCGAGTCAAGACACCCTTATTAGCATTGAAAATATCTTTACTTTATATAATTTCAATCAATAATCAACCTTTTGGCAATTTTTTAAATTGTAGCCAATCTGGCACTTCAAGTTTACTTCATCACCTCTTAACATATCGTAGTGCCGCGAGCCAGTAAAGGTTGCCTGCACGCTTATTTACAAATGCAAAGTGACGGCGGTGATGTCACGCAACAAATACGCGTGACGTCACTGCCGCCTTATAATTAGGATTCAAAATGGCAGCTGCGTGGAACTAACATGCGGCAAGCTGAGAATGGAAGATTCCTAGAACAAGAAGTGGATGTTCCCTGCACACTGTCTAAGATCTGTCAAAACAGACCAATAATTTTTAACCATATGGTGTCTGATATACAAAACACCATATGTAGTTAATGCTCTTCAAATGTATTTATATACTGTTCATCAAAAATAATTGAAATGGAATTCTTTCATAAGTATTAATAAACCAAAACTTTCATGATTAACACAAGAGCTTCAATTTAATTCATCATTTGATGGCCCAAAGCGTTTCGAGTATTCACTCTTCATCAGGGGCAAAATTCACAATTTTCAAAGTTTCTACAAAAGCAAAAACAAATTACGGAAGAAAGTATTAATGAATAATATTATAAAACTTAAACAAATCTACTGTGCAACAACAGTTTGTGGCAAAACAATCTACATCTTCAAACCAAGCATGATAAATACATGATATGGGTAACATCTATGTAGTGCTTCAATATTGACGTTAACATTGTTATCAACCTAATGATGTACATTTTAGTTTAAATTAGTGAATTCAACACTTCAATCGGTCCAGAAAACTAATGACTATTTATTTGAACCAAACCTGTAGATAGGTTTATGATAAAGAGATGTAAAGAGAAGTGAATTCTGCTGACATTGTGTTTAGGATGTATTTTTCAAACTGTAATAGAATGTTTTCTTAAAAAGGATGAGACACATCCGGCCTCATATGTGGGTCGGGCTTTCACCCAGGGAATACAGGATACTACCTGTAAAAAATAGTAATCGGGGATATTAAGGGCTGAATACGCACAATTCCCAAAAATAAATGTATGTTAAAAAAAGAAGGTGCTACCTTATTAGGTATATATGCCACTTGATGACACTCCAGCCACCGCAGTAGTTTCCAAAAGGAATGTATATCAAGCCCATACTCTATTTCTATGAGTGATCAAAAAAGACTCCACATCAGCGAACTGCATGGGAGGGAAGAAAGAGTATACAAAAAGTACTTAGTCTCATGGTGTAAGGGACCGGGTCTACAGTAACCCAGAATATAAATCAATTCAATACTTACTTATTTACACGGAAAAGAAGTCGCTCCGCAGAACACGCGAAGAATCCCAGGAGCAGGCGCCGCCACTGCTGGATGTTAAGATTTTTATCGTTGTCCACTTAATATAGCGTCGTTATAGTGACGATTGCGCGTCACACACGTCATAGCGTGATCCTGTCAACGGGAGCTGACGTCATCGTGCGCATGCGTCGTGCTATTATCCGGTAGTTAGCATGACTGAAATTAAAGACGCGGCCGCGTCAGAATTAGATGTGTCAGAAGTACATGAGCGTGATGACAGCTAAAGTTCTCATATATGATTGTAAAGAGAAGTGGAACGCATACAAATGCATTCCGAAACCGGTGGAGATCGAGTGCCCAAATAAATTTAGCCAAACAGAAATGTAGGGATACGGTTCAACAAAATCCGTGAGTGTAATCATAGTTGGTGTTACTTACACAAATGGGAAGAATAACTCATAAGTAGTAGAAAGTGAAGGAGTGGGATCTATATCCTACAAAAGATGGTCATGGATATATAATATGATCTATTGTTATTTGTCAAAAATGTTAACCTCAAATGATAAAATGTTCACTCTGTTGCTGTTCCATCTATGGATTTACAATCTGATACATGATATACACATCCGTATATATACAGTACTTGAATATTCATAGTAAGCAACTCCTATGTAGTAATGACTTCTGATACAATGTTCAACTCATTCAACAGTATCTGGTAAATATGGTAAAAACTGATGGAAACTGTTAAATAGAGAAATGGTAGCTGAAAAGGTCCCAGATAGTAATCTTCATTAATCCCTATTGTGTTAAGAGAGTCAAGGCGATGGATCCAGTATAATTCTCTTTGAGATAATCTCTTTTGTAGATCTCCTCCTCTTGGGAGCGGGTGGAGTACCTCAAGTATAACCACTCTCATTTGTGCAACATTGTGTTTGTGATCTCGAAAATGCCTGTAGACGGGTGACTTAATATTTTTGGTTCTGATGTTTGATTTATGCTCCGTCCATCTTTCTTTGGCTTTCCTGGCTGTTTTGCCGACGTAATATTTACCACATGGGCATCGTAGCACGTAAATGACATTTTTTGAATCACATGTAGCATATTGTTTGAGTGGAATTTTCTTGCCAGTATTGGCATGTCTGATGTGATCACCCTTAATTACATTTGAGCAGTGTTGGCAGTTGAGACAAGGAAAGGTTTCATTCTTTGGTTTGCTCAGGATGCTTTGTGTATATTGTTTTACTTTTTCTGCTTTGATCAATCTGTCTCTAAAATTACTGCCCCTTTTAAATGCTAGCATGGGTGGTTCTGGAAAAAGAGTATTCAACTGAGGGTCTGTTTTGATAAGGTCCCAGTTTTTATGGATTATCCGCTTTATTTGAAAGCTTTGACTAGAATATCTTAGTGTATGTATTAAGTTGTTTTTGATATTCTTTGGTTTCTGTGTCAAAAGTTATTCGCGACTTTGTGTTTCTGTTCTCCGTATCGCATTTTCCACTAGGTCTTCAGGGAATCCTCTTTCAATAAATCTGTTTTTTAGGATCCCAAATTCATCCTGTAGATTTTCTGTATTGGAAGTGATCCTTTTAATTCTTAGAAGTTGACTATATGGTAAATTATCCTTAAGATGCTTAGGGTGAAAGCTTTGGAAATGGAGAGAACTATTCACATCTGTGGGTTTTCTGAAGATCCGTGTTTTGAGTCCTTGGCTCGTAATTTAAATTGTCATGTCCAGGAAATTGATGGATGGTTTACCAATTTCAATGGTAAATTGAATTCTGTTGTTACAATTGTTAAGAAATTCCCAAAAGAGTTCCAATTCCGATTCCGTGCCTAACCAGATGCCAAACACATCGTCAATGTATCGTAGCCAGGTTTTGATTTTGTCCTTCCAGACAGGATTTTCCAAGACAAATGTTCGGAAGAAGATTCCTAACCAGACATCCTGTATGCTTTAAGTTATTGGAGAGTGTAAGGAAGGCATGGTATCAACAGTAAGACAGATACAAGTGACCACAGCTCAAGGGTGTTTATTGGACTTGCACAAAGGTGTGATAAATGCATATCTAAACCTAAATCTACAGATGGGAGCAAGCTACGACCATCAAATAATAATAATGCAGTCCTAGTGGAGTCTTGTCAAAATAAAAGGGCCTATACTAAAAAACACATGGCCAATCCTTACCACTAATTTACAAATAATGTGGGTTAATGTTAATGAAAAAGAAAGATGTGTTTACAAAATAATATGTCAGGATGCTCAGGCCGTTGGCCTCCCTTCCCCATGTTTTCAGCATGGGGCAAGGCGGGTTACTCGAGTAAAGCACACACACTGGCTTCTGCGGCACGAGGATAGAGTTCAATTTTTCCACTTCAGGACCTTCTGTGTCCAAGTATCTTTACTTCTTGCAAGTCTCTTGATGCAGAGGGCCTGCTGTACCAAAACCAACACGCAAACGTTCTTTTTTTTTTAACCAGTATTCAACTTGGGTGTTCACCCTAGATCCCCCTCAGCCACGGGCTAGGACCAATTGTGATATACATTAAACTATCAAAGACTTTCAAATGTGCACAGGGTTTAGCTTGACCCGTTGCATGACCACTTCAATCTCAATATTTCTTTCTCTCACACTCAGCATCAGTTGGATACCCCATAGAGACTTTTGAATGAGCACCCACATGGCGCCGGACCACTCTGTGTATGGTATCTTTTCCTGGCCTCCCTAAGTTCAATTATAAAGTTCAACTACTTACTTTGGCTCATCCCAAACACCTCACACACTTCTCTTCGTTTGTCGCTTGCAACCTTGGTTCAAAACACAAGCTGGTTTGGTATCAGTCTCTCCGACTCACCGGCTGCGCTGTCTTTTCTGATGCTGCTTTGTTGTACGAGCCAAGGACAGTACCACAGAGTTATCCACGCCTTAGTTATTGACGCGGGAGAGAGCCCCGGGTACCTCTGTCACACTGTGTAGGTTTGATCAGCCTTAGTTCCTGGTCTCCGGTTTCTTACTTTCCAAGGCTCACGAAAGTAACAGTCTTTAAAGGTCAATGGTGCTTCCCACTTTTCAACCCTCTCTGGTCTCCCCATCTTTCTCTGTGTATTAAACTGCCATCTTGGAACTGCTGTTTGCTCGTGTGTTTTGCCTCACTCAGAGAGTGCTTTCGTGCTCCGGCTTTTATCCGTGTGTTGAGGTGTAATGCAAGTCAGGTGTGTGTAATGATCCGTAATTGCCTGCTCTTGCCTGACCATGGTGTTGGGACATGTCAGGTATACGGTTCCGGTGTTAGTCTGTTGTCGCTCATGTTGAAATGTCCGTGAGAAAGTGTTTGTGTCAAGAAAGGGTGGGGGGTTGAATTCCTAGGTATCCTACCTGTTAGGATGGGGAAAAGTTGTTACAAGGAAGGGGATACAGCGTCTCACCCTGCGGTGTCCCACTTCCACTCCCCAAAGACCTCTCATCCAGGTGATCCTCCCGCACTGGCCCAACCCCAGGAACTGGATCCAAAAGCGATGGCCGTGTCCTGGCCATCCGGATGACAGATCCCTGGGGACCAACGGGTGAGACACCTTTAGGTTTCTCACAAGAGTGGATTAAAAACACCAATAGGTAAAATACATTTAATTTCACAGGGAATAGATACCTCAAATTATTTTTGAAGGCGAAGTGAAAGAATGTGTACTCGTACATCTCCAATATAGAGCACTATGTTATTACAGCCATCTTCCAAATTGAAGGCATAGTCTCTAGGCAATGTAGTTATGATATCTGTGTAGGGATAGAAGATATTGCCTCTACACTGATACCTCAGACTGAGTTATATCCTCAGCAGAATCTTTTCTCTGCACCATAGCGAATACAGTTATGCGTGTCTTGTGAATATAATATCCTGTATGCATGAGGACACTGAACAAAAAGTTGTCATACCTAGCCTGGGAGCACAAAACACACAGGAAACAAAACATCTACTTTCTGCATACTGTTTATGCTGGGAGTAGAACAGTAAGTCAATGCACTACCACGTGGAGAACACAATTGTGATAATCCCCACAAAACAGAACGTTTTGGCTACAAATAGGAGACAAATATTCTATCTATAGTGCCTATTCTAGGTGTAGACTCCTTGGTCAACACAATGCAGAACCCAGTTGGGTGTATGCTTTGAGAACAGATTATTCAACTTACTTTTTTTGTGCCAACCTTCATCCTCTCATCTAAGTAGTTTCTCACTTACTCAAGTGCTCTGACAGCTTATATCCAGTTAATAACACTAGTTATTGTCCCTCATCTCACTTATAGGCCTGACCCACAAGTTAGTGCGTATTTGAAGGGCAGGAGGCAATGACGAGGATCACTAGCTTACTCTAAGGTCAGCAATGCTAACAGCACATGAATTGGCCACCATTGACACCCCCCCCACCTTTACTTTTCCCTTAAGCTTCTTCAGGTACATCTCTATTCATTGTCAGTCCTTTGAATGAGCTGCATTGGTTACAGACTTCATTACAAGAATTCTGATTTGCTGTCCCACTTTCAACATTCAAATCAATGAGGTATTATGTTCTATAATGGTATTCTGTTGCCCTTCGAATTTGTATTTGTATTTTATTTTAATTATAGTGCGCCTTCACAAAGGCCCTGTACAAAAAGAACCAGCGCGGTACAACAAATCAGGAAATTATAAATAACAATTTCATGACAGAAGATTTAGGGTGGTGACAGAGAAAGAAGATGCGCGTTTAGGTAGCAGCGAAATATGTGCAGGGAGGGGGAAGCACAGATATCAGGTGAGAGAGCATTCCAAGACTTGGGGACAATTAGCGAGAAACAGCAAAATCGTGAAGGCGCACAGGGGGGCTTAGGAGTGGTGAGAAGATGAAGGTGCTGAGAGCAGAGAGAGCGTGAGGGAGAATAAGATGAGATAAGAAAATCAAGATGAAGATGAGCAAGGCTATGGTAGCACTTGAAAACTACACAAAGAAAATGAAAGAGGAGGCGAGAGTCATAGAGAAGAAGAGAGACAGAGCTAAGAGACAACCTAATAGAAGATAGAGGAGGAAGTAGAAAAAAGAGTAAAGCAGAGCAGTAGTCAAGTCAGGGTAAACAAAGGGAAAGTAATACATTCAGAAGCATGGAAGGAAAGATAGGGGTGCATTTTACGTACTGGGACGAATCCCCAGATGTCATCACTTCTCTCCAAGAGGGAGCACCTTCCCATGAGGCCAGGGAGGTGAGGCCGCTACCCAATAGTCCCCCCTGGGGGTGGCACGTAGCAAGAGGATCTCATGGGCAGAGACTCCCCCCTCTGGGGATAAGGACGAACATCTAGGGAGAAAGCGGTATAACCACCTCAAACCATTACCACTCACAAATTTCCCCTATACTGTACAACCCGATACCATACCTAACAACGCCATGTTTATGTGCAGCAGCTTGGACTACCCAAAGGAGACTTATGTGATAAGTACTGAGACGAGGAGGTGACCATGAAGAATGCCCTGTGGAACATAGGTGAGCATTCTAGTCATCCTTGGAAAAGTATTGCAACAACCAACAAAATAAGAGATGAAGGACTCAGTACAAGGTCAAGCTATCCCTCGAAGAATATCGAGCAGGGAAGCCGTGCTGGGTGTGAGAAATCTGAGGTTATTTCCCCAAGTAGACCTCAGGAAACGGTAATTCTGGTGGCCAGGGGAGGGCTGACGCTCTCAGATCCCAACCCTGGGGTTAGACGAGCGACGGAGGATCACCTGGGTAAGGCAGCCCAGGGTTATGCTTGAGGAATCGCCCCAGGTGAGATGCGGTATTGTGCCGTGGAAGAAGGAGAGGACGACGATATATCTGGGGCCTTTGTAGGCTATAATACGTTTACCAACCTTGCTCCTGTTGAATCTCTCTTACCCAAACTTACAATCCCCTCCGTATGTAACAAATTCCAGAGGATCCCATACACTGCTGCATTCAGAAACCATCTCTCTCCAAATCCCCGTTTTCCAGTTCCCTATCTGAATACTCCCAACCATTCTTCTTCCCTTCCTTCTGGTTATTTTTTCCTGCACTCCCAACCTGATCAGAAAAAACACTACGACTCCTACAATCCCTTTTGTTCATGTCACAACCCCAGTTATTCAGGTTTACCAGGCAAACCCTACCAATCCCGTCCCTCCGATTGTCCTCTTTCAAAATCCCAATCTACCATGACAGAATCTACAGTTCACACAATTCCCTATGTTCTGTTCTTCATCCCGGTCATTTCCGTCAATTTCACAAACCTTCCCCATCATATCCCAAATTCTTTAACTTCCCTTTCCGACACGAACACCTTTGCACAACAGACCTGTAATTTTAAACTTGTGAACCTGACATTTCCCAACCCGAGGGTCAGGAAAAGTCAGGCAATCAGCGCAAATCGCACACACCCCGACGGCCCTTCCCTTTTCCCCACCGGAAGAAAAGGTGGAGCAAGAGAGCGCAGTATGAGCAAGGCGTGAAAGCCGAGCATGGCAGGCAGCACAAGGAGATGGCTTACAAGGCGCATCAGCTCAAGAGAAGGAGAAAGGCGGTGGGAAGCGAGAGGGTGGCGAGGAGAGAAGCAAACTTGCCCTTTTCGTCCCAGGACCGTGGAACCTTCGTGGAGGAGAACATAAGGCCACAAACAAAAGCCCAAGTGTCATGCAGCAGGTGTAAACGATACACAGGGCAAGCCTACACCGATAAGCAGGAAGGAGGAAGATGCCTGCTACCGTAGTACCGACCTTGACTCAGAGAAGACCAGAGGTTCATCACAGCCGGTGAGTCGGAGGGAGTACCGATATGAACTGTGCTGTGTTGATTGAAAGTCGCAAAGTGGCAAGTTTGAACTAAGTGCAACCAACTTTGAATGAACTGCAAAGGGGAGACTAGCTATAGACCGAGGCCAGCACCATGTGGGTGCTAAACTCCGAGACACTGGTCGATATCCCCATATGAAGGACACTACAGATACCAGAAGATTGTAGGAATGCCGCCAAATTATGTCAAAGTGGTCACACGTGAGGTCGAGCAAAATCTCCGTACAATCGAAAGACTGTGATCTACAATCTGGTAAAGGAAAGCAAGGGACAAGAATCACGTGAACATTTAAAGTAAAATGAATAAGAAATAAGAAGAGGGGTCCGAGTCTGATAGAGGGAGATCGAACGGTGAAGCTATCATCGAAAGTTCATTGGGAAAAGAACTAACAACTAAATTGAGGAATATGATAAGTGAAGGGTCAGCGCCCAGAAGAGGGGGTCCCAGGAGTGAAGCCGTCACCCAAGGTGAACTGGAAACCAAAGGAAGTGAATCCTGTTAAAGAGAAGAGAAATATGAGAAGTGTCAGTGACCAGAAGAGGGGGACCAGGGGTGAAACCATCACCCTATGAGAATGGTGGCTATAAATTGAGGAGGGTCAGCGCCCAGAAGAGGGGGACCCCGGGTGAATCATTATCACCCTAACAAACTTTCATATGGTTAAAGGATCATTTGGTTTGTTAATTTTGAACACGTTAGGTCCGAAAGGCAAGAGACTTTCAAAATAAACGAGACTTGGCCATTGACGGCCCTGAGAACTGCCATTGGAACTGTTGTCTCTTGCTGGAGAAGCCTGAGACTGTACTGTGCTTCAAGCTCTCATCCTACCCAGTGTCAAAAAGTGGAAAAGGGAGGCCCAAGCTACAGCATCCTGACATATTATTAGAAACCACTTCTTTCTTTTCTTGAAAACAACCCCACCCCCTGTTTGTATTAGTTGTGAGGTTTGGCAATAGGTTTCCTAGTATAGGCTCTTTTGATTTGACACACCACTAGGACTGCCTTATTTTTCATTTGATGGTTGACGCTTGCTCCCATCGTAGATTTAGGTTTAGACTAGGTGTTTTTCCAACCTGCATACAGCATTTCATTGTTCAATAAACACCCTTGAACTGTGATCACTTGTGTCTGTCTTACTTGTTGTCACCATGAGTTCCTCGCACACGCAAGAAGAGGCTCCAGACCGGTACACCTGCGGGAGAACAGAGACATTCCCGAACGGTCCGACAATGAAGCTGGTAAGCAGTAGTCCAGTACTGCGAAGGAGTGGACCGTGCGTTCTGGAGAAGCCCCAAGTACTGTGAGGGACCAGAGACTGCAGAATCACAGCAAACCGGAGCAAGACCATAGAGGAGGCAGGAAGCCCGAAGTGGAAAGCGGAAACCAAGACAGGCCGGAGCCCACCAGAACAAGTATGGAAGGTACACAGGTTACCGGGCAGGCTGTTGGGAATCCTGCAGGGTTGTGGTAAATCAGAGAGGATATCAGAGGCAAGAACCCTCAGTAAAGGGACAAGAAGAGATACTAGAGGCCCCCAACCTGAAATAGAGAACCCAAGAGAAAGATCCATATCATGTTCCTTGTACTAGTGGTCAAGAATAGACAATTAGCTATCCAAGAAGGGTCTGGGACCCACACAGTTTTACAAGTGAACCAAGTTTGTCCCACAAAGGTAGAGTCAGGAGGACTTGGTAATTCATCTTCCTTATGACAGTACCTGGTAGGATACTGAACCAGGTCTGTAACGCATTGCAGAGAGGCATACGGGTCTGGAACAAACAACAAAAGGAGTGAAGAGAGAGCGACCCTCTTCCTTGTGGCAGTATATGGAAAGCCAGAAAACCAAATGGACCATACTGGATAAACCTGGGTCATGAACCATACTGTTGTATGAGCTGTTGGGAAAGCAACAAAGCGAGAAAAGAGCACCAGGAGAAGGGAGTCATTCCCCCTGGGTACTGTTGAATGTGAATTGACTGAGAAACCAAGAAGCATGGGGAAGGGAGTCAGTCCACCATGTTGAGGAAAGAACGGCCACAGACAAGAGAAGGGAGTCATTTCTCTTGACGATTAAGAAAGTTGAACACAGAAACCTTACACCAGGGGAAGGGAGTCATTCCCCCTGATTTTGTATATGAAACAGTAAAGGCAAAAGATCAAAACCAAGAGACCAGGGCAAGGGAGTAATTCCCTCTGGTTAACGACTTGCAACCAGAACTGTGCCACCCAGTCCAGAAGAAGGGAGTCATTCTCCTGGACCAAGAACATTGACGCAACCTTCTAGTTTAGTTATAAGTGTAAGGGACAGAATTAGAGATTTTGACACAAGACGGTGGACTCTTTAGTTTACAAGGACATTTAAGTTGAGGCAGAGAAACCCTTCATAGAAGTAGAGAAAGTTAGGTTTTCTCTTTATTTTCTTGACTAATAAAAGTCTATAGCAATCACCATGCCACCTGTGTGCCAGTCTCCTCCTCCTGCACCATTACAGTACATTAAGGAGAAGAAAGCGACAGGCGCAGGCAGTCAGATATATATGTGATGTGTCAAAAATAACCCCAAGATTGTGGGTAGAAGACAAAAACAGTTGAAGGGAGGGGGAAAGCAGACACCAGGTGAAGGTGTGGGGGGAACCGGTGGGAAGTAGAGGATTTCCGTTTTTTCAGGGATTGAGATGAAGAAAGTGGGAGTGCATCCAGGGTTGGACACTACAAGGGCAGGTTGAAACAGAAGCATGAAGAGAATCAGAAAATGTCGAGACAGAGAAAAAGATTTGCGAATCGTCTGCGTAGAAATGAGAGGAAAGATTGAACAATTCAATTACAG
Organism: Ambystoma mexicanum; assembly: GCF_040938575.1. NCBI lineage: Eukaryota > Metazoa > Chordata > Amphibia > Caudata > Ambystomatidae > Ambystoma > Ambystoma mexicanum. Next base: position 918,816,421 of record NC_090933.1, on the reverse strand, counting down.
AGAATAACTTAATAGTGTACATAGAGACAAGTAAAGGACCCAGCAGCGAACCTTGAGGGGAACAGTATTGGAGATGTCAGGGAGGGGAGCTGTGCCAGGCCCAGGTTACAGAGTATGAACAGTTGGAAAGATAAGATTGGAACCACTGAATGATAGATGTATACAGACATAGTGAGGATACTAAAGTGGGGTGATTGATCGTATCAAAAGCTGCTTATAGGTCCGCGAAGGATGAGTATACATGAGGATTTAGTGTGACATGTAGAGAGAGGAGGGAGTTAGTGATATGGAAGAGAGCAGTTGCAGTTGAGTGGTCAGAGCGGAAACCAGATGGGGTCAGGGGAAGGAGGGAATGAAGACTGAGCTAGGAGGAGATTTGGGAGTAAAGAGCCTGTTCAAGAAGTTTTGAGAGGAAGGGAAGAAGTTTTTTTCCAAAGGTGTTCCACCTTCCAAAGGGCAGAGCGAAGGGAGTGACGACCAGGAGTCAGCCAAGGTTGTGGAAGTTTGCAAAAAGGAGAGAAGGGGCTAGTGGAGTAGAGTAGATCAAGAGTGGAAGAAGGAACGTTGGAGAGTAGTAAAAGCAGGGTCAATGGGAAGAGAAGAAAAAGCAGGAAGAAGGGGAAAAGCAGCTGAAAGAGAGGAGAGAAAGGAGGTTGGAGAAAAAGAGCAAAGGTTGCGATGAGCGAAAGTAGAAGTAAGAGGGAGGGAGAAAGATAAAGATAACAAATAATGATTGGAGGAGTATATTGGATGTGAAGAAACCGAGAGGGCAAGTGATCGAGAATTCATTTTTTTAATCAAGTGATATGCCAGAAACCTGGGAGGAGTCGAGAGTTAAACACTGAATAGGATTCAAGAAGTGGGATGACTGATGAGTAGATTAAAGATGAAGGTTAACATCACTAAGACGAAAGAAGGGCGAATTCGAGGAAAGAAGAAAAGAAAGTAAAGAATCAAAGTCTTCATAAAAAGTGTGAGTAGGGCCAGGGGGACGGTAGATAGTAAGAAAAGTGACAGTATGTGATTTAGAGTATGAAGAAAGATAGTATTAAAAAAAGGGTACATAGGGAGATTAGGAAGGGGGCAGCAAGAGCCCAAGAAGAGTGAAAGAAAACACCAGTACTGCCACCACAACCGGTGGGGCCTGGTGAACATTTAGTGGAGAGAGTGGTAAGAGAGTGTTATGCAGGGTGAGACATGTTTCGGTAAAGCAGAGAAATTGTAAATTAAGCAACAAAAATAAATCGAGAATCAAGTGGGACTTGTTGCAGATCGAGCGGGTGCTCCAGAGACCAATAGAGAAAACAGGAGCAGCAGAAGAGAACAGATGGGGTAAATAAGATTAGAAGGAGGCCGAAAGCGAGGGCGAGCACCATAAGGAGAGCTTGTGGATGTTATGGACGGGATGGGAAAAGACATGAGTGGGGAGACTAAGAGAAGGAACATAAAACAAAGGCAATAAGAAATGAACATGCTCATAGCTGCAAGTGAATGAAACAAAAAAAGCATGGAATAGTGGATGTATGGGCGCAAAGAGCACAAACAGGAGCAAACAGGATGGATGATAGCCGTTGAATACGACACCTTTCAGCAAGGACTCCCTAGCAGGTGCAATATGAAGGGGTGACAAGCGAGTCAAGTGACTTCCTGCAATGGAAAGGTAAGAGGTCCATTCCTCTCGCAGGTATGTGGGTGTGGGGAGGCCCAGATGACAGGGACACCTCAGTCACTACAACAGCTGTCCTGTTCTTACTTAAAAACTCTTGCCAAGTGTGTTAAACATTCATCATGAGGATTTCACTAAGCCATCATTTTGGTCCTCTTCTCTGAAGCAAATAGCATACTATGTATTTAGGAGACCCATTGGGAATTACTGTCGTTAGCATCTAGTGGTGTCTATTATATTTAATAAGACTTTTGGTCTTGTCCTCTATTACCTCTGGTCATCCGCTCCGCTCTGACTGGCATTCAGGACGATTCTCCAAAGGTCTGAGGCTACTAGCTCCCGCTGGTCATTCACCAGGTTGACATTAGGTAACTGCAGCTCGCACACTTTGCTTTCCGATAGACTGAATTCTCGGAAGGCAATAAATGATTGCTGGAGTTCATCCCAGTACTCCAAACTGCAAGGGACCTTGAAAAAGAGCAAAGACCACAGTTACTTTAAATTGCAACTATAAAACATTTGAGAAGGCGCAAGTATGCAAATCTGATATTACTGAAGTAATGAAGAACAGACACATTTAATAAAGCACTGTTAGTTTTTAATGTTCTTCTAACAGACTTGTGTAAGTAATCTATTTCACTTACATTCATTGGTTTCAATTCATACCATCAATGTGTATTTACAACAACTGTTTTTAGACGACTTTCTTTTTGTCACTAGCTATTTAAAACGTTACATTGTTCTGACATTCCACCCACATCCAAATGATAACCAAATCCACCCTTTGTCTGACTCGAACCGCCCCCACCCCCACACACTGTGGACATTGTCACTGTAGTGCTATTATTTCCCTCACCCCTTCCTGATCCTATCCCAGCTCTCATTACCCGTTGGACCTAAGCTGATATCTGTCTGTTGCTGATGTTTTTCTCTATGTTTTGTATGCTATTCTTAACATAATTATTTGTACTCTTTACTTATTGTATTCTGCGTTTGTCAATTTTGATAGCTTTGAACATGCAAGCCGTAAATATCATACTGTTATTAAATAGTTGCACATAGGAGCAATGCTAGTTATATTCCACTTTACGAAGGAAGCAAGATTGCTAATACTTAATATAGAACATGAAATCAAGTACAATAAATATGAATACCTTTCTTTTTTTTTTTTTAAACTTTTATTTTTTACGCTTGGCAACACAGATACAGGTGAGCATCAGCAAAGCATATAAAAAACAAGCAGTTACAACATCGCATAATCAACACATCATGTGGAGGGGCTCGCCTATGGGCAACGGAAGTAATAGGACACTGTAAGGCCCGGTGGAGGGTCACTCAAGGGTCTGTAGGGGACTGAGGAGAAGAGGTTGCTGGGGAAGTAGGACCTGAGTTGGTGTCAGGGGAGGACATGTATAATCGGAACTTGAGCCAGATGTTCCTGGGTCTAGAGCAGGCGGGCTGTTGTACCGCCCATGATTCCTCCGTATCAGAGGCCCAAGTGACTGCTCTAAGCCACTGTGCGTGAGTCGGGGTGATAGGCCTAAGCCAGCAGAATAGTATTGCCCGCACAGCCAGAAGCATACAAAGGCCGGCCAGTCTCCTAGAATCACTGTGTAAGTCGGAAAAGTCATGGAACAAGCAATTCATCGGTGTAGGGGGAATAGGGTGGTCGAGAATGGACGAGATGGTGGAGCAAACAGTGTCCCAAAATTGGGTAAGGTTGGGACAGGACCAGATCATGTGCAAATAGTCAGCTCTATCATGGCCGCATCTAGGGCAACCGGGAGAGAGAGTACTAGAGATACGGTGTAGTCTAATAGGGGTGTAGTGGTATCTGTGGAGTAGTTTGAATTGAATTAGCTTGAATCGGGAATTGAAGGAGACCTTCTGGATACATGAGCACATTTGGGTCCAGCGGTCTTCGGTCATTTCCACTCCAAGATCAGACTCCCAAGCGAGCTTTAATTTAGAGAATGAAGGGGGCGATCTGGATTGTAACAGGGTGTATAGTCTGGAAGTTTTCCCCCTCATAGGGAATGGAGAAGTCAGTTCAGTGATCGCCAGCTCATCCGGCGGTAGTGTTGGGAAACACGGGTACTTATGTTTGAGGGCTTTACGGAGAGATGAGTATTGGAGCCACACTGAGGGACGCTGTCTGAGGGGCGGAGGGAGGTCAGGCCATTCTATAAAATTACCATCCACAAATATGTCTCGGAGCAATTCAAATCCCGCCGCAGCCCACGTGCGAACAACCGATGGGGGGATCTGTGGGACTCCCGGGAGAAAGTTCCAGATCGGGAAGTTACCGTGAAAGGGATGGGCAGTGCCCAGCAATTGCCACGTTTTGGATAGAGCCAGGGATGTGCATCGCAATGGGTCTAATGTGCCCGAATCTGTTGGTATGGGTGCGATCACCAGGGATCTGATGTCGCGATCACCAATCGATAACTTCTCCAGTCTGACATGGGGAGGGGGATCGGATATGTTGAACCAGTGGGCGATGTGTTGGAGCTGAGCTGCCAGCCAGTACCTGAGAAAGTGGGGAGCACCGAAGCCACCCATCTCCATAGGGGAAGCAAGGGTTTCAAACTTGAGGCGGACTGCGCCAGAGTGCCAGAGAAAGGTATTGAGGGTGCGTGTCAATGTCTGGAAGAACTCAGTGCCCGGCCATTGTGGGATATTAGCAAATCTATACAGCAGCTGGGGAAGCACCACCATCTTTAGTATTCCCACCCTGCCTGCCAGTGAGATCGGGAGTTTGTCCCAACCCTGAATTTTTTGCGTTAGGTTTGTAAGGTATGCTTGATAGTTCATCTCGAAAACTCGATCGGTATGACGCGATACCACTACCCCCAAGTAGGTGAACTCAGTTTGGGCCCAAGAGAACCCTAGGGTATCGGGAGGAGGGAACGTGATGGGGGTGAGCGGGAAGAGAGTCGATTTGGCACAGTTTACTATCAGGCCAGACATGCGGCCACAGAGAGCAACGTCCTCCAGTATTGGGGCAAGGTTGATTTCCGGGGAGCGAATAAAGAGTAGAGCATCGTCAGCATATAGAGAAACTATATCGGTGGTGCCTGCTGTACGTAGACCTCTATGGGAATGAGATTGGCGAAGCATATCTGCGAATGGCTCCAGCGCTACCGCGAAGATTAACGGGGAGAAGGGACAGCCTTGTCTAGTGCCTCTAGCTATTTGGAAGAGGGAAGAACACCGGCCTTCGGTACGGACCCTTGCCACAGGGTTTGAGTATAGCAGCTTGACCCAGGAGAGAAATGTGGGGCCGAATTTACATTTATTAAGTACCCGCCAAAGGTACCTCCAGGAGACGGAATCAAAAGCTTTTTGCATATCAAGTGTGGCGGCCACAGCGTGAATGTCCGGTCGCACCCTGCTTATGATATTGAAGAGTCGTCTAAGATTCAGGGAGGTGGAACGTCCCGGAATAAACCCTGCCTGGTCTGGGTGAATGATATGTTGCATGAAGGGGGCCAGACGTAAAGCCAATAGTTTAGCATAAATCTTGACGTCGGAGTTGATTAATGAGAGTGGGCGGTAAGAGCCACATTGCGTGGGGGATTTACCCGGTTTTAACAGGACAGTTATGGTGGCTTCGCGGAGCGTGGGAGGGAGCTGGCCCGACTCCAACGATTCTTCCCAAAGAGCGACCAGGTGAGGGAGTAGTAGAGATTTAAAGCGCTTGTAGAATTCAATCGGCAAACCGTCCGATCCCGGGGATTTACCTGATGAAAGAGAGTCTAAGGCCTCAGAGAGTTCCGAGGAAGAGAATGGACTCTCAAGGGCATCGATGGTATCGGGGGAGAGAACCGATAGGGGAAGGCTGTCGAGGAAAACATCTATTTCTGCTATAGTGGCATCATCTGCGTTGGCATAAAGAGATTGATAGAAGGAGAGGAATTCGGAATTGATATCGCCGGGGGAGGTGGCAAGGGATCCATCAGGTCTCTCAATACCGGGAATGGGAGGAGCGCCGAACTCCCGGCGGAGAAGCCTAGCCAGAAGACGAGATGGGCGTTCACCCTCACCGTATCTCCTCGCCAGTCCAGGGTTGTCAAGGAACCTCTGCTCTCGGTCCGCAAGAGCTCGGAAGGTGTCCAGCTCCGTGCCGATCAGTGCAAGGGTATCAGGGGTGTGATTTAAGGCATATTGGGCTTCCAGCTCAGATAGTGTGGCCTCGCTCTCAGCAATCTCTCTACGGATAGTTCTGAGGATGCCATTTTCTTTAGAGAGGGCGATGCCTCTGATGTAGGCTTTAAAAGTTTCCCAGAGGGTGGCCTGTGATGAAACAGAGCCAGTATTGGTCTCAAAAAATTCCTCAATCGCCGACTCCAGCTCAGAACCAAAAACCGGGTCGAGTAGGGAAAGTGGTTTCATTCTCCAGTGTCTAGGCTGGGCGTGATCCGGGCCCCAGGCTAGGGTAATAGTTATTGGTGAATGATCGGAGAGAGTCCTGGGGAGAATCGACATGCCTAAGATATTTTTTATAAGTATATCAGAGACAAGCCATCTGTCAATCCGGGAAAAGGAATCATGTACCGAGGAGTAGAAGGAGAAGGTGCGAGAGTCAGGGTAGAGAAGTCTCCATGCGTCGAACAGGGCCAGGCGAGGGAGTGAAGACAGTGTATAATATGCAGCCCTTGTGAGGTGACGGGGACGGGAGCCAGATCTGTCGAGATCAACATCGAATATTGTGTTAAAATCGCCTCCCCAGAGAATAGGTACCAGAGGGAAGCCATCGAGGAGGGCCGTGAGATGTGTGAAAAATTCGGGATCATCAATGTTGGGACCGTAGATATTCAGTAAGACCACTTCCCTATTCTGTAGGATGCCGTGAAGTAAGACGTATCTGCCTAGGGGGTCTATTGTCGTGGCGATGGGGGTAAATCTAATACTCTTATGAATAAGGGTCATAACTCCGCGGCTCTGTGTGGAATAGGAAGTATAGTATCTCTGAGGTCCCCATGTTTTAGCAAACTTCTCACAGTGATCAGTTATCGCATGTGTCTCCTGAAGGAACAGTATCCCAGTTCCATGCCGTTCAGCCTGGAGCTGTAGCAATCTCATTTTCTTGAAGTTCCCCAGTCCGCGCACATTCCAACTCAGGAACGTAAGGGTTTGCTCACCCGACACATTTATGGTAGACATGGAAATAGACCGGTGAATGGAACGGCGCCCCCCACAAGCGGGATCCACCGCCGTCAGATCTGTAATGGCATAGCGATCCTGGTTTCCCGAACTCTACCTTCCCTGCAGTTACCAAGCCTTTTTTAACATTAACTCCCCTACCCCCCACCCCCTCCCACATCCCTCCCCCAAACAGAGGGATGAACAACCCATATGCAACCAACAGGGTCAACAACATTGGCATCAACGCCTGGGGGGCCTGTATGTCGGCCTGGCGGCGATGCTCCGAACCTTGAGGCAATTTGAGGATAATCTTAATACCCGGCAATACAAGCAGAGTGTGTACGGGGGTGAACCCGCGGGGGGAGAAAAGGGGGGGGGGAACGGTCATCAAGTATGACCAATGTAGCGAGATACTTAGAGTGATCCACCGTGAGCTTGAGTGGAATGGTGTATGTGTACAGGATGGATAACAGGAACTGGAGATTACCACGGTGTTTCAGGGTAATTAAACGGGCGAATGGTGTATTATGGTGGGCAGCTGTGACGTGCAGACGGTAGGAAGTCAGTGCCGTCCTCAGATCAACAGCCAATTCCCATAGTGTCACAACACAACACCAACAATTGCATCACTTAGAGAAAAAACAAGGTCATAAACATGCACAACTGTAACACCAGCAGGCTGAACTGTTCAACATCGGGCCAGCCCAGGGGTCCACGCAGTACCAGAGCAAAGGACGGCGGAGTGCCACTAGACCAATCGAGTTCTGGGTAGGGCTCAATGGTGGCGACCCCGCAGACAGGGTAAGTCGTGGTAGACCAAAAGTACAGCGAGTGGACAATGGAGAAGGGCCTAGGTAATGGGAGAGAACATTATAAGTACAGTTCAGCCGGGAAAGTGTTCATCTATGAACTTGGAGGCCTCCTCTGGAAGTGTGAAGAAGTATACTCGATTCGCGTGCTCAATCCGAAGTTTGGCGGGGTATAGCATAGCGTATTTAACCTGAAGCTCACGCAATCGTCTCTTCACCGCCAAGAAGGATTGTCGCTCTCGCTGAACCGCAATCGAGAAGTCCGGGTATAGGTGGATTCTGGCCGCGCCCAACAGCAGGTCTCCCTTGACTCTCGCCGCCCTGAGTAGGGCATCCCGGTCGCGGTAATTAAGGATCCTGGCTATAATCGGGCGAGGAGGAGCGCCAGGCCTAGGTTTCGCAGTCAGTGCGCGGTGTGCTCTCTCGATTGCAAACTGTGGGGAGAGCTTTGGGGAGTCGAGGAGTCGAAGTAGCAAGCTCTCAACGTAGTCCTCCATGGGTTCCTGTATGCCATCCTCGGGTACCCCGATTATGCGGAGGTTGTTGCGTCTTGAGCGAGACTCAAGATCCTCATTTTTCTTCTCCACCTCTGTTACGCGTGCGGATAATGTGGAGACCTCTGCCCGAAGGGAGCCCAGGCCGTCCTCAGCGGTGCTAACACGTGACTCGATCTCAGTTACACGACCATCAGTCCTCTCCATGTGTGCCTTAATGGAGGATATCGTACCGTTCATATCGTCAAGTTTGCTGTGGATCGCGGTGAACCCCTCACGGATGTACTCCATCATTTTTTGAGATTCGGATGGTTCCAGCTCCTGTGCAGTAGGTAGTTCCTGTGTAGGTGTCTCCGCAGCGGATCCTCCCGAAGGCTTCGCAAACATATTGATAGAGGATTGCTTCTTTCCCATCCTCGTTGACATGCTGTCAGTGAAAGGTAAGCCAAGACTTGTGGACCGGACGGTAGGAGGACTAGAGGGACGCCGAGAGAGAGCACCAGGTATGCGTGTGACTGCAGCCGGCTGGCGGCAAGAGGTGTAGCGTTTCGAATTAGAAGGAGGAGACCAAGCTATGTTGGGTCAGCGGATATATGTGATAATAGTGAACCACGAGAGCTCCACCGGGAACCCGAGGAAGCAAGGTCCACGGAGGCAACAACCAACAGGAGAGCAAGAAGAACCTCAGGAGCTATTGCGGCAAGATGGAGTAGGAGGTGATTGGCACTTTAATGAGCAATAAAGCAATGGGCTAGAGGGACAGAGCATTCCCGGAGTTGAAACATGATCAGTGTTGGGTAGGCGGGGGAGAAGCCGCCGCCCCTCGCCGCTCCTATGGATCCAGGGAGCGGCACGGCCGATGATGGAGCAGTTAGGTAGCTAGGGTTCCAATAGAAGGCTGGGTGTGATGTGATCCGGTGGCGTCAATATGCAGCAGTTCCGTAGGGGTCAGGGCACACCCCGTTTCGGCGAAGTGTGAAATGAGTGGGGGGGGTCAATGTCTCGCGTGGCCCCCACGAGCACAAAAAGCGCTTGAAGATGAGCCTCGCCGGGGGATGGGCTCCGGTGGAACCTGCCCCCCCCCACTGGGTATCAGGATGCAGGTGGGGTGTTTAATTGTCCCAATGTTCAATGACGTGTGAGCGACTCCGACGAGCCGCGGACCGAGGCCGCAAGTCAATGCGGGGAACGGCGCAGAGGATCGGGGCCCCACTCACCGCCTGGATCCACGGACCGGGTCGAAACAGCACGCCGCCTCGGATGGGGCAGCGGAGCGGGCGCTCTCGGATCCAGCCAACAGCTCACCCCAAGTTGGCTATGAGCGGTCGCGCAGGGAGGGAGGGGTGCCCCTCCCCCAACGGAAGGCCGCAAGCCGCGGATCACGACCGCGGTTCACTGGAGCCCTGAAGGGGATCGGAGGAGCGCGCGCTCCCGGTCTTCACAGAGGGGCCAGCAGCTCCGCAGCGAAGGGGGCTAGGAGGGCGGAAAAAGGCCAGCAAGATCACGGTCACATCAGCTTCCCCCTCAGACAGTTGTGAGCTGAAGCGCCGAGGCAAACGGGTGATTTTGGTTCAGGAAGCGCCTCTCGGCTCGGAGCTGTTCAGCAGGCAGCCATCTTCGTCAAGCGCAACAGCGCCCCCCTGAATACCTTTCTAAAAGGTCCGTTAAGTGGTTCTGTATGAGAAGATGAATTAATGGAATTAATATGGACTCACAGGAACGACAAATCAAATGATCAAGTACAGACCTTTTCACATAGTCATGCCTTCAACTATTTTCATAATCCTTCTAATAATTATTGACAAAGCAGAGTTATTATACAGAACATATTGCAAGGTAGGACAGGAGAGGATGAGAGTGACAAGGGACAAACAACTACACAAGTAAATGTAAGAACTGATCAAAAAATGGTTGCATGGAGCTCATAATCAGAAATTTTAGATTTCCTTAAAAGAAACAAAACAGGCATCTTCCAATGTGGTGCTGGTTAAGTCTGTAACAATATAACTGAGACCACATGCAGTTGGCCTTGAAGAAACAAGAAACATATATTAAGGGATAGTACGGCTTTTCATGTGCCCTTGTGGGTGCTCCTTCATTAGAAACACTAAACACAAACTTCAAAAAGGATTTGGCAGTAGGAAAGTACAATTTCAAAAAGGAGAGGAACCCCTCACAATTGTTGAACAGGTTTGTCTCAGAAGCATCCGCTTTCAAAGTGTAGAAATGCATCCCAGGGACCTCACAGAGGGCATAAAGAAGATTAGCTGATCATGTAAGGTGACTCTTGAACTGCTACACTGGGGTCTCTAGAGCCAGAGTGCTCAATTGTTTTTCTGATTTGATACATAGGTTAGGATCCAGAAGTTTACAACCATGTACACATTATTCAGGTTTCCCCTTACAGTTTTGCTTGTAATTGGATCTGATCCAAGATGATCAAAATAGGATGGGGGTACATTGGGGGCCCTAACTTATTATGCGCATCAATGCATTTTGATGGGCCACTCCCACCCACAACCCTCAAACATTCAACTCTTCCTGAGTATCAGTCAATTGATGCAAGTCAGAAAGATACACACTCTGGCACACTGGTAGAAAATTCCCTGTTGTAAATGGGTAACTGCTACTTAAAATGACAAGAAGATTGCAACATACAGATAATATTTAACAGCTAACGATAAAAAAGCTTTGCAATTATCATCATAAATGGAAGACATTAATGCTTTGGCTCCGAATCAACAATCGGTGCAATGACATTGGTGTTGTGAAGCTAGAAGGGTTTGAGATCGCCTCATCCCTTTTCTTTCTCCAAAGGTTTGCACCTCTTGTTTCATTATTTTTTCTTTTCATATGCAAGGATAAAAGTAGTTTTTTCTGTTTTTCTCTTATATCATGTGATATGTGTGCAATTTCCTCTCTTGCTAAAATGGAAAATGGGTTTGGAACTCCACTCAGTTCGTACTCTTCTGAGATGACTATGTGAAATCCATTCATGTTATACAGCTGTGTATTTTTGTCTCCTACAAAGAGTAATGCTTTTTGCTTACAGGCTGACTGGCAACCCGGCCCTCTGAAACATATGATGTCATTAAGCAGGACTGTATTTCCTTGAGGACAATAGTGGCATCCTGCTTTATTCCTAATGATCCAGTCCTTCTTGTCCCTATGTAATGGCCTTACCAAGTGTCCAGTGGGGCCCTTGCAGGGACAACAACCGGTCTGACGCAGAACAGCTGTAGGAACAAGGCACATCCTCCAGGAAGGGACTTCATGAGTGGAAAATAGTGGTTTTGAAAAATGAGCTCCAGGCATCTGCCCACACTCTGGAAGAAGATTGAGTTTGTATACAGGATGGTCGTCGTACTGACAGCTACCACTTAGGTGCAACAAATATGCAAAAGCAATGAACTATTTCTGGAGCATCAACAGTGGAGACAGTATAAGGGCCTTCTGCTTTGCAAAATGCGTTCTTGCTTGCTTCTCCTTTCTTGTATCCATTCTGCAACTTGAGCTCTCCTCTTGTCACGTTCCCTTCATTTCCTTTATGGTACATTTGTCTAATCGTGGGGATCTCACATTAGCAGTCTGTAAACGATTAGGTGCTTTGAATGTCCTCATTGAATATAGCATCACAACATTACATTAACCCAACCGCAGGCTCTCAGCGAAATGGTTACTGTATTTACTTTGGCTTACTCTTTCCTCCCACTTTTGACGCACAGAGTCAGTGTGATTGTTGTTCGCTTTACCTTTGCGGATCTAGCAGAAATAGAAAAAGGCCTGTGTATGCTGTCCTAATGAAGGCTAACTGCCTGGGTTTATATTCTTAGACACACACTCTCACTCCCTGCTTCATCGTTCTCTTCTTTCCCTGGGCATTGCATGTATGCTTGTTATATTACCATAGTGAATGACTGCATGTTTTGATATGTGCACAAGCATAGAGTTCTAGCCCCCGTAAAATCGAGAAAAAACGATTCTTCCGGACATTTGAAGTATCCGCTCATTGTAGATAGGGGAAAAAAAGCCTGGCACGTGACATGCAATATTGGGTGTAAAAGATCATGCATGGATAAGAAGACATGCAAACGAAATCAGATTGACCACATTTTTCTCTATCGTGAGGGTCTGGTGCTTGGAGTGACAGCGAAGAGTACAGTCTCCCTTCTAAAGTGAATCAATGCCCTGAGGCGACTTTCCTTCCTTCCCTTACTAAAAGAATGCCTAAAGAAAAGAGAACTCATGGCTGCAGCCATAGAAATTGCAGTGGCTTTGACACCACCCCGCCATTTTGAAACTGATGGGGAAACAACATGGATATAGAAAGCAGCGAAAACGGACTCCAGAGGGGAGAGGCCTTCAGCCTTAAAATCTAGCACCTTCATCCGCTCCAATAACCATCAATCAATGAGAACACATTCCTAATGGGGGCTGGCCTATTTGCAAGGGTCAAGACTGCAACCCCTCGCCATCACTGAGCGTGCCAATACAGGTCAGGTGGACCATCCAGCCAATCACAGAGAAAGATGCTTAGCATCAGCCCTATATGAAGGCTACCTCCCATGCAGCAGTGTGGGTGCTGAAGAGCTGGAGAATTGCCAAAGAAGGAAGCAACGGCTGTGTAGTGGAGACACGTAGAGCAGATTGCAAAAACTTGAAAGGAGATGCCAGTTGTATGACCTGGAGCAGAGCAGCACATTCTAAGATCCTGAGAGGAGAGGCCAACTGTAGGACCTGGTGAGGAGAGACAAAATGTAAGGCCAGAGAGGAGAGGCCGGCTGTTAGACCTGGCATGGAGTGATGGGGTGTGAAACCTGGAGACATGAGGAGACTGCAATACAGATACCAGGGGAAGGTGAAAAGAAAAGCAAAGAGACTGCACCATCAACGAATAAGGTCAGATAGGGGACTTAGTCACAGTTCTTCACCACTTCCTTCCTTCAGAAGACACATATCAGTGCAAAGCCCTAAGGGCCAGGAAGATGGGAAACAAAACGTTCCACGAGTGATGTCCGGGATTTTGTGGGGCCCTAAACGCAGATGCCATTTCATAAGTGACATACCGCATAACCTGCCTTCTGTTAACAGTGTAATGTTTGGAGCACACGTGGGAGGCAAATCAAATGTGCAACACCTTTCTATGTTTTGTTTACCACAAAAGTGAGTCAAACACTTGTGCCGCCTACTTCCTTATTCCTATGCCTGCCCAGCTGCCTATGTCATATCCTGCATGCCATGACAGGGTTGAGTGAAAGGCAGGCAATTAGAGATTAAGATGAAACAAGCGAAGTTGCAAAGCATCCCTACGGGTTGCATCACGGCCCTGTAATTCATAGAAATCTCGATGGGACAAACAATTCGGCAGCAGTGATGACTCTTGCACGACCGTGTTTTGGTGCCATTCAGGACACCCAATCAGCCGCTCAACTTTTCCTTTTTGCACCTTTCGTCATAGACCCCATTCCCACACCCACCCAATGCAGATTAACATCTGCACGCACCCTGCACCACTTCCCTTAACCCAGCAAAACCGCCGAGAGCTCTTTATGCATGATTTCACAACACATCACACCCCATGAGACAGGCGCCACTCCTATTTCCCACCAGCAGTTTTCCCAGTAGCAAATCAAACATTACTGACATTTGGGTTCTCCACTCCCAATACCACTGGGGACCCCACCAAGAACCACCTAGAAAAAACAAAACAGCGCATGGGAATAGCGGTATCAACATTTCATGATGTGGACCTGCCTCTCCCACCAGTTTTCATCTGCCCGACTTTTATCAGAACCATGTGTCAATAGAACGCCAAAATGGCAGACACTGCACTATATAAGACCACTTTACACTTCCCTTCACCATGGTACGATTGTGGGTTTTGGCACAGGAATACTGAACCAAAGAAAACAATCAATGCTTTAAGCCCGTAATACGTGAAACGAAGTCCTCTGCCTAACTGTGTGGATATCTAGTGGTGTGACCAAGTCGTAATGGGCCTTCCCAAGCTAGCAGTGGATGGTCCCCGGGAAGCATGGGGAGAATCCCATGGTCACTCCACGCCACCCCTGTCATTAGGCAGTGGACAGTCCCATGCAGCACTTGGAGAACACTGGCCCTTTAAGGGCAACACAATTGGCCTTTCTGACATGTGTGGCAATAAGTACCTAAGGCTGCATGGGCAAGAGTGTGGTCCATTGCATATCCAAACGCCCAGAGAAGGCCATGTGTTACCTCCACTGCTAGTTCAGGGAGAGAAACAGCGCATCTGCAAACGCAAAATGCCAGCAGATGCATGTATGAACACGAATAGGAATTCCAAAATGCCAGCCATACCCAATCCTCAAGCCGGCACACATAATTCATGTAATAGTATCACCGCAAAATAATCTTGCTTCCCAATCAGTCATTGCATACCAGTGCAAACAATCAAACACAAATACCAATATGGAAAGGCACACACATGATATAAAATGACCAGCCCAAACCAGTCTACAGTGGGTATTTGGAGACAAAGGCGGAAGCAGGGGTTTGTAGCGAGTTGGAGTCAATGACGGGAGAGTGCAATGGGAGCTTCAGCACAGGAGGCAAGAAGGGGAGAAGCATCAGGCACCGGTGATTTATAAATATCAGGAAGAAGATGGAGCTAACTACCAGGAAGAGATCGTTAGGTGTAGTTTAGGAGCAGGTGGAGTTGGGACTTAATTATCAGGGAAAGGTGGCTCAGGAACATCAGGAGGACTTGGTTAAGGAACATAAGAACAACAAGAGACGGTTAAGAAATATAGGGTAGGAGGCTGTTTTTGGTCATACAGAGGAGGTTGGAGTGGAAAATCAGGAGAAGCTAATGGAGACTGGCAGAGCAGTAGCTAGCAAGAGCAGAAACCTTTGAGAGGGCACGTCTAGCCCAAGCTACAGGGTTTTGATGAGGCCCCAAACTGAAGGGAAGGAGGAGGAACATGGAAATGGGGAAGAGCTGTGCACTTGTAAATAGGCTTGGAAAGGGCAGGAAGCCAAAATAGTTAGACAGGGAGTTGATGGAATCATGAGGAGTCTGCTAATATCAACTGGAATGAGTAAATTTGGTTGGTCCACTGTGGAATACGAGGGAAATTCCACAGCTTCCCGTACTTGCTAAAGCAATTGAAACACTCCCAGAGCAACCTACAACTGCAAAGCAGATGGTTCTATCTCACTTAAAGAGCACCTATCCTGGTTAGAGATAACAATTGGCATTAACACTATGAATGCCCGAGGAGAGTAAACCTTGGGAGTGTAGGAACCTGGAGGACAAAGATATGTATTCTCATTCATTTGTGGTAGAGAGAGACACTTTCTTTCGTTTGGGAATGTATTTGCTAGATAGGGACGGAGAAGTTATCCTGACCATTGCACAGAGAACAATATATTTTGCAACTGTTCACTTTTTGCCAAAGGGGCCATTGAAGAACTACACTATAGCCAAGGGGAAGAGAGGAAGGTGGAAGAAAGGTGCCAGCAACATTACCTAAGGGGGCGCTGTAGTGGGAGATCTTTTCATATCTTATTCTTTTAGTTGTTCGCCATTAAGAGTAGGAGAAATAAAGAGCATGAAAAAGGAAAACCTGTCTTGTTCTTGTCTGTTGATCCATGTCCTGGTCATGACAAAGGCAAGATACAACAGATCAACATCTAACAGGATATTTAGCAGATGGCCTCTATGACAGGTGAATATCTAGGCATTGCTTAAAATGCTGGACTAGGCAGTGTTGTTGTGCAGGTAAACTTTGTTGTGAGTAGAAAAACATTAATCACTTGGATTTAAGGCAACAGTTCTGAAGAATATTCCCCTTAAATCAAAGTGATCCATTGCTTCATTTTAGGTTTTTCAAACATACTAGCAAAACGTATCACCTTTAAAGCTCACAGCATGTATCAATTCATTTTTTGTTGGCTGCTACATGCACATTTTGCGTGTTTTCCATTTTTGCATTCTTATATGTATGCAGAATCATATCTGTAGGTTTTCGAAAGTACAAACTTTATTAATCTATTTCACTTGGATACTTTGCATATAAAATGTAATTGATACATTGCCAGAAACTACGTGCCATAAGTCTTTTTAGTAAGAATAAAGAAGAACAAGTTACTTTCTTACCTGGTAACGTTCTTTCGATGGGATGGTCCGACGACGTATTCCATATCTATGACATGTAATCACCACAGCTGTGCTGCTTCGGAAACTTTTTTCGGCGTCTGCGTCCTGCGTCGATGACGTCGATCCGATGTGATAAGTAGGACGCACGACGCCCGTAGCCTCAGTTGTAGTTTTTTCCCCCAGAACGTGTGACACTAGTCAACTGCCAGTCAGACACAAAGCCTTGCGGAACGTAAGCTGCAATCGCAAAAGAAATTCTGCTGCGGGGAAGGCAGGGCGGGAGCGATATGGAATACGTCGTCGGACCATCCCATCGAAAGAACGTTACCAGGTAAAAAAGTAACTTGTTCTTCGAGGGGATTGGGTCCTCCGACGTATTCCATATCTATGAGAGACTCCCAAAGCAGTACCAGAGCAAGGAGGAGGGAAAGAATTTAGAATCAAAATTTAGAATAGCCAATCAAATAGCAGAGCAAAGGACCGCCTTGCCAAAGGCCAGATCCTGTGCTCGGATGGAATCGAGGGAATAGTGACGTACAAATGTATGTACTGAAGCCCAGGTGGCTGCATCACAGATGTTGCGAATAGGAACACCCCTCTGCAGGGCAGTAGACGCAGCCATACCCCTGGTAGAATGGGCCCGCAAGCCAGCCGGGGGGTCCTTACCCGCCAAGCGGTAGCACTCCGAGATGGCCAAAATAATCCAGCGAGACAAAGTCTGTTTCGTCACAGCTTGCCCCAAACGCTTTCCAGCGTAACCAATAAAGAGTTGATCGTCCACTCTGACCCGGGACATGCGTGAAACCTAAAAGCTTAAAGCACTCCTAGGATCAAGCCTATGGAGCCTCTCCTCTTCCTTACCAGGATGCGGAGGAGGATAGAATGCCGGAAGAACAACCTTCAGGGCCAAATGAAATTCCGACACTACCTTCGGAAGAAAAGAAGGACGAACTCTAAGGACAACCCTGTCCTTGTGAAATACAGTGAAGGGTGGCTTAACTGAAAGTGCCTGTAACTCACTCACTCTGTGAGCGGAAGTAACCGCAACTAAAAACACAGTTTTCAGAGTTAACAGCCTCAAAGGGCAAGAATGTAAAGGCTCAAACGGAGCACCCATAAGAAACTTAAGAACAAGGTTTAAATCCCAACCGGGCACCAGGAAAGGTGATGGAGGGAACACATTAGTGAGCCCTTTCAGAAACTGTGAAATTAAAGGGATTGTAAAGTAAGAACACTCTTCAGACGAGCGCTTAAAGATGGACAGCGCTGCCAGGTAACCTTTAATGGTACCCACTTGCAAGCCCCTGTGGGCCAAAGAAAGCAAAAAGGACAGAACCATGGGGATGTCACATGCAAAAGGATCCACATTCTGAACTCTGCACCAGTCACAGAACTTACGCCAACGGCACAGAGACTTTGTTGCTGACCTTCGGGCCGAAAGCAACACCTCCATCACGTCTTCAGGGAGGTCCCAATCCCTATACCTCAACCTTTCAGAAGCCAAGCGTGAAGGTTGAGGGATCTGACCTCTGGATGAAGAACCTGACCCCCCTCCCGTGAGAGCAGATCGTCTCGGTAGGGAAGACGACGCGGAGGGCAGATGGACAAGTCGAGAAGGTCCGGGTACCACGTCCTCCGAGCCCACGCCGGAGCAATGAGGATCATCCGGGAACCGAACTACCGTAACCTCCGCAGCACTTGCGGGATGACGGGGACTGGAGGAAACCGTACAGCAGCGGGAATGACCACTCCACCACGAACGCGTCTCCTAAGGGTCCTTTTGGAGGAAATTCCCGCGAGCAAACCTTTCGCACTTCCGGTTGACACTGGAGGCGAAGAGATCCACTTGAGGGGTCCCCCAAAGGGCGAAGATCTCCAGGAGAATCTCCTGAGCCAACTCCCACTCGTGAGAGATCGTGCTCTGCCTGCTCAGAGCGTCCGCCGTCACGTTTTCGTCTCCGGCCAGATGAACTGCCGAGATCGAAACTTCCTGCTGAATGGCCCAGAACTCGAGCTGCATCGCCTCCCTGCACAGAGGAAGTGACCCTGCCCCCCCCTTTTTGTTGAGGTAGTGCATGGCCACTGTGTTGTCCGTCAGGATCAGGACACTCTTTCCTCGCACAGTCGGCAGAAAAGCCTTCAGGGCTAGCCTGACGGCCCTCAGTTCCAACAGATTGATATGGAGTCTGGACTCCGACGGAGACCAACGACCGCTGTCAGCCCGTTCGCATGAGCTCCCCAACCTGTGAGGGATGCATCCGTCACGATCGTCACCTCCGGCCAGGGAAGCCAAAATGGAGCCCCCTTCATCAAGTTGCCTTCGACGGCCCACCACAGAAGGTCCCGGGCGACCGAGGGTGGCACCTGAACCGGGTCCGACTTCCTGCCGGAGGACTGCGACCATTGCGTCTTGAGCGCCCACTGCAAAGATCTCATCCGCAGGCGAGCCTCTGGCACCAGAAGAATGCAGGATGCCATGAGGCCAGGCAACCTCAAGAACTCGAACGCTGGGAGCGTCTGGGCATGCTGAAACTTGTGCACCATCTGCTGAATGTGAAGAGCCCTCACCTGGGGAGGAAAACACTGTCCCAGGGAAGTATCGAGCACTGCTCGGATGTACTGGAGCCGCTGTGTTGGCGTCAAATGGGACTTCTTTAAATTGAGGGAGAAGCCCAGCCTGTGAAGGGAGTGGCAGGTGACGGACAGATGATCCAGGACTTGCTCGGGAGAGCTCCCCCTGATCAACCAATCGTCCAGGTAGGAGTAGACGTGAATCCCCCCTTGCCTGAGATGCGCTTCCACCACCACCATGAGCTTGGTGAAAACCCTCGGGGCAGAGGTCAATCCGAACGGCAGGACCCGAAACTGAAAGTGCGAGTCGCCAACCGCGAACCTCAGGTACTTCTTGTGCTTGGGATGGATCGGCACATGGAAGTAAGCATCCTTGAGGTCGAGTGACACCAACCAGTCCTGAAGCTGAAGGGCCTGGAGGACCTTGAACTTGTCCTTCCTGAGGAGTTTGTTCAAACCGCTCAAGTCCATGATGGGTCTCAATCCCCCGTCTTTCTTCGAAATCAAAAAATAAGTGGAATACCATCCCTTGTTCCTCTCCGCTACAGGCACCAGTTCTACGGCGCCTTTCTCCAGCAGGGCTTGAATTTCCTGCGCAAGGAGCGGATCCGGACTCCGGTGGATTGTCGCGAGGCCTGTGCCGAAAGGGAAGACAGTAGCCGTGGGTTATGATCTCCAGAACCCACACATCTGAAGTAATGGCTTGCCACTCTACAAGATGCTGCGCCAGCCTTCCCCCAACCGGCGAACCATGGGACATGGCCTCATGACTGAAAGGGAGCGGCTGCGGCGTTACCTGAGGACAAAGAGGCAACTGCCCGAGCGGCCTTGGCACCACGGGTACCCTGTCGTCCACTTCTGGTACCCCTGCGTTGGCCTCTTTGACTGCCAGCTCCTCTCGCTTTACTGAAGGAGTAATAGCGAAAGGAACCACCCCTCCACTGCTGTCCCCTAGGACGAAAAGGCGGAGGTTGGCGAACTGCTGCGCCCAACGACTTCGCTGCAGCTTTTGAGGTCTGCAACCTCTCAAGGCTCTCGTCAGCCTTGCTGCCAAAAAGGTGTTCAGCGTCAAAGGGCATGTTGAGGAGCCGGGACTGCACATCAGGAGCAAACCCCGACTTCCGCAACCAGGCAAACCTGCGTATTACGGTGCTCGCCGCCATGGACCTACTGACGCATTCAGCTAAGTCCAAACCCGACTGAACGGACTCACACATGGCATCCTTACCATCCTGGACCATAGCAAGGAAACCATCCCGTTCGTCCCCTTCGGGAATATGTTCAGCCGCTAATGCAACACAGTTCCACAGAGTGTGTGTGAAACGAGACAAGGCACAAATGGAGTTGGCCGCCTGAAGCGCCATACCACCAGAAGAAAACACTTTCTTCCCCCAGCCATCAAAACGTTTGTCGTCCCTATCAGGAGGGATGGTAGGGTACGACCCCTGCTTTGCCGGGGCCGTGGCCGCCTGCACCACCAAACTCTCTGGAGTGGGGTGTCTGGTCAAGTAGCAGGGGTCGCTACTGGCTGGACGGTATTTTCGCGACAAGGATCTGCCCACCGCCGGGGGACTCTCCGGAGCAGTCCAAGCCGCCGCCACCCTTCTCTGTAAAGCCATATGGAACGGCAGTACCGGATCAGTTGGGGGACCAACATCAAGGATGTCCGTCAGATCATCCTGCACAAACTCCTCTGGGGGAGCAGACCATCCCAAGTACTCAGAAACCCTAGCCATAAGGCGCGGGTACGAGGAATCGGCATGAGAGCCAGGCTCAGGCCTACAAAACTCCACCTCCGGAGAGGTGTCCAGTCCACTGGCATCATGCAGTGACTGTCTCAAATCGTCAAACTGACTATGGCCCGAGACAATTTCATCTGGAACCTGACTAGGAACCAGGCCATCAGAATCCTCATCCGCCTCTGAAATATAGTCCAGGTGGCGAAAAGAAGGCACCCGAGAGTGCTTGTTCTTAACCAGAGCCTTCCTAGGGGGTTCTCCCGTGCCACGGGGTACCTCCAACACGAAAGGCGTTGATGGCGTTGAGCGAATCAGCGCCGGCATCGAGAGAACCGGCATCGGCGCCGAGAGGATCGGCGTCGAGGAATTCGGTGTCGACGTCAGATGCAGCGCCTCCAGCATCGGCTGCGTCGACACAGCCCTCGAAGCCGGAGCCCCGAGCGGGTCCCTCGACGACCTGAGCGTCGACGGCTTCGACGACTTCCTCGGAGCCGGAGCCTCGAGAAAGCCTGTCGACGCCCTCGATGCCTCAGACGTCGATGTCTTCCTCGAAGACCTCACAGGTGCATGCGGTCTCCAACGCGTCGAGGACCGGGACCTGGAACGGGTACGTCGAGAACGAGTCTCCTTGTCCGAACCGGACCTCTCCCGTGACTCGTGCCGACCACTTTTGCGAGCGGTGTCTCTCGACCTTCCACGACCGACCCCACTCGGGGGCGCGGACGGCTTAGTAGCCTGCGACTCAAGAATCGCCAGCATTTTCTTCCCGGAGGAAGCCCATTCCTCCGGTGTCGCACGGCTGGTGGGGTAAGCGACGTGCCGGGCAGAGTCCTCCGAAGAGAACCTGGAAGACGACCGGTGTCGGCGCTTCCGAGAATGCCTCGAAGAGGCTAAGGAGTGGCGAGACCGACTCCTAGAAGGAGACCCACGAGACTTCCGACGATGACGCGGAGAGTCACCCCTCGAATCATCCGTCGAAAGCCCCGCAGACTTCGACTTCCTGGGCTTGGACACCCGACCTACCGACAACTTCTTCTTACGTTTGCGTAAGGCTTTGGACGTGAGCGACTGGCAGTCGATACAGTCATCCGTGTCGTGGGCCTCCCCGAGGCACCAGAGGCAGGCGTCGTGCGAGTCCGTCACCGACATCTTGGACCCACACTCCCCGCACTTCTTGAAACCTGGACGCGGGGTCGAAGACGAAGTAGAAGACATCTTCACACGAAGGATTTTCACAAAACGAACAGGTTCGAAGAACCGAGAAAAACAGAACTCCAAAGAGTCAAGGCTTTAACCGAGATTCACGAAGCAACACGTTCACGGAAAAAACGGAACTGAGGCTACGGGCGTCATGCGTCCTACTTATCACATCGGATGACGTCGGACGTCGGAGGAGGCCCTCGACAACGGCGCATCGACGTCATCGACGCAGGACGCAGAAAAAAGTTTCCGAAGCAGCACAGCTGTGATGATTACATGTCATAGATATGGAATACGTCGGAGGACCCAATCCCCTCAAAGAAGCATTTTAGCAATATTATTAATATTGTGTTATACTCACTTTATATAGCTATCACCCAAGTATGTTTCTGGATCTAGGAAATACCATTTCAAATTCAATGTGTGGAGAAGGGCTCGGAACTGGGTTCAACTAGATGAGACTCCGTCACAGTCATGTTAGAAGACTGTGCTTTACCAGATGGCTTGGACCAGCCATTAGGCATTCAGCACAGGGCCAAAACTAACGGGCCATTGCGTAGGCTGATTTTAGAATCCAGTGCGTAGTTCCGGATTTAAAATATAGTGCACAAGCCATAGTTGAATTTGAGAGCATGAAGCAAGCTTACTGCAGGCATGGGTCTGCCTCTGCACATGCATTGATACAAGTGGAGAGGAACTGGCTCAGCTCTGAATGCTAATCTTGTCCCCGTCTCCAAGAGCTGTCTCTTGTTTGTTTGGACACTTGCCTTTGCTGACATGTCAGCAGTTCGTTCAGTGCTATACCGCTTTCAGCTCAAGGCCACAGACTCTTAAAAAAAAAATCTTCATTAATCCGGTTCACATCAAACACAATCAACAAAACAGTGAACACAATATTAGATACATTCTAGTGTAGGTAACAAACGATGACAGCGGGTAAGCTAACAAGGTCCGATTCCCAGCCCACCCATATCCCCTTGCCCCACAATCATAATAAGAATAACAGCAAACATATACCGAGCATATTACTAGTTTGTTACAAACATCAACATCTGGCCAATCCATTCCACCAGTTCCCTCAGCCTAAGCCTTCTGCGTCCTCCTCCTGTGGCTGTCTACGACTCAGGAAGTCCCTGATAGGTTGTCATATATCTATAGGCATAGAGCAGGCTTGTACTAGAGACTGCAGAACTCGTGTTTCCACATCATTACACCAGGTCAAGTCCTGTAGCCACCTATTTACAGCTGGTGGTTCACAACTGTTCCAGGATATGAGAATGCACCTCTTTGCCTAGACAAGGGGGAGGAGATTCCTAGCGCTCCTACTCAGCTCCGGACACCATCCAAACATGTAACACACTATACCCCTAGAAAATACCACTTATGCCTTCTGTCCAAGAATAACAAGAATGTGATTCCAGAACTCCACCAGACAAGGGCACGGACACATCATATGAATTAATCCAGCCTCTGCACTCTTACACCATAGACAGTGACAGTCGATCGACCGATCAAACTTGCGCTGGAGCCTCGGGTTATATATGCATGGTGCAATATCTTATACTGAATCAACACGAATCAGGCATTCATAGCCACTCTGTGTGTGACCTTCAACCTCCTCATCAGTCTCCCCCAGACCCCGACAGTACAGGTCATCAGATCAAATCGACAACTCTGATCCACTTTCATTCTCACCAGTGTCCCATGAAGAGAACAGGGGTGAGATGCCCTTTTTTCCACCCTCACATGCGGATACGCTGGAGAACCCAGCATCCAGTATGATGCAAATCAGACTTGAGCAACCAAAAAATACAGCACCATGGTTTTGTCATGGTTTCCCACCCAATTCTAGGCTGTTTCGGATGCCAAGGAAGTTTAATCATAAGCGACCGAACCAACTTAAAAAATGACACGCCATGCTAAACAGGGACGTTCGAAAATGAATATAAGAGCTTGGGCAAAACCAACATTTTTATTATGGCTATTCAGTCCAGCAATGTAAGAGAGACAGTAACCCAATGCACCATTTTCCAAGCTAACGTGTCCAAGTATGTTAAATGATTGCTTTTCAATAGAGACAAATGGCGCCTGCTAATCATAACTTCCAAATACCGAACCGTCAACCTCTCCCACCTATATTCACCCAAGCCCTGCGGCCTACAGGGGCCCTCCATCACCGGGAACAGGACAGACTTTGGCCAATTGATGCGTAACCCAGAGGTTCTCCCAAAATGTTAAATATCTTCTGTTAGGGGAGACAATTGATCACAGGGTCCTTGACGTAAAGGATAATATCGTTGGCATACGAGACCAACTCACGTACCCCAAGAGCAATACCTCTCTGCTGATGCAACAGCTGCAAACGCACCCCAAGCGGTTCCATAGCAAGTGCAAACAAAAGGGGGGACAGGGAGCATCGCCACCTTATCCCATGCCCAAGCAGGAATGCAGCAGACCCACGCCCCAACAACCCAATGCGAGCCGTTACATCAGTATACAGAACCCAAACACACCTCACAAAATATTGCGGTAATCCTACCCTTTTTAACACTGCAAAAAAATACTCCCATGAAACTGAATCGAAAGCCTTCTCCATGTCTAGGCGGGCTCCTCACTGCCTGCACCTTGGGATCTATCTCTGCCAGGATTGCAAAATGTCACCTCAAATTAAGTGCTGTGGAATGTCCCGATATGAAGCCTGATTCGTCCAAATGGACCAGAGATGATAAAAAGGGAAGCAACCTATGCACAAGAATGTGTGAAAAAATATTGGTGTCCAAATTGATCAGAGAAATGGGCCGGTACGATTCCACTCCAAGGCGTCTTTATCTGTTTTAGGAGCAGATATAATTCTCTCCCTCATAGTGGCAGGGAGCCTACCTAACCCCAGCGAATCTTGCCACACACATGTAGTGAGTGAGTAGCTAAATTCGGGCCAAATTCTTTGTAAATTCCGGCCGTAATGGTGTCCGACCGTGGCACCTTGGAAGATGGCTAGTCTTTCATTGCAGAAATAATATCCTCAATCGTTATTGGTGCCTCAAGATTCATCCGAGCCTCTTCACCCAGCACTGGCAGCGGGGTCTCACTAACAAACTCACAAAGTGCCTCAGGGCTCTTCCCCCTTTTGTCACTGTATAAGGATTAATAAAACTTGCGAAACGCCCCCGGGATAAGTACGGAGTGAGCTACCACTTGCCCCTTATCCTTAATGGCCATGACATCTGCAGAATTATGTTCACCGCTTAGAAGAGTCTTCAAATACAGGCCATGCCTACTGTCCTCCCCATATCAATGAGCTCTGCCGGAAAACGCCAAATACCTCAGCTCCCTGTTTGCCTCCACTTTGAACGTATCCAATGCCGATCTAATAGCAGCACCTACCTCATCCGGGCTCTGCTCCGTTGTCTATGCTTGCTACTCATTCAGCTGCCCTTCAAGTGCGCCCAACATACTGCTAATCACCTTAAGCACCCTTTATTCAAGGGCTATGCATCTGCCTCATTAGTAGACCTTGAACGACTCCCAAACTGTACCCACTGACTGGATGGACCCTAAATTCATCCTGAATTACGTGATCATATCCAAAATAGTCCCCTTAAACACCACGTCATGTAAAATGCCAAAATGATCGGTGCACAGACTGAACCTGCACGGATCACTGCCAAATCACAGGAGAATGGTCCAACAGTGTCCTCGGCAACAGACAACTGTCCACTGTCACATGTATTAACGCAAAGGAGTTACCATATATCATGCACCAAAGATTAAAAGGAAAACGTTCCCGGGTGTATTGTACACCAAATGTCATGCAAGCCCAACTCAGACATACCATGTAATATTTTCCACGACGCAATGGAGTTCTGCCATCCCCTATGCCCAGTTCTATCCAACTCCGGATTCAAAACCACATTCAGGTCCCCAGTCAGTACCAACTGTGTGTGAGAGTATTGGCGATACTTGTTGAACATGATCTGATAAAACTCCAGATCATCCCGACTCTGGTCATAGACATCAATAAAAGTCAAATGCCTATGTCCCAACACCCCAGACAAAATCACATGCCACCCTTCTTCGTCACTCTCCTGTTTCAGCACCCTGAACCCGTGGCATGGTATCTGACTCTTAACAATGCCTGATAGGCCTCCCATGATGAATGTTTCTGCAAGGGCATCATGATGTATTTCCGATAGTTATTGCGACTCAGCCACACTCAGCTCTTGCTTACTGGTAAAAACCAAAGTTTAATGGCGGTGGCGTGAATGTCTTTGGGTTTGGAGGCAGCTCCTGGATCCTCTATTGGACATGCACTAAAGGAAAGGGTGCAGGAGGTCATAGTTTCGACCCTAAAATCACAGTTTCATTTCTGTGGTCACAGCTTGAGCCCAGGTGTAATCATTTCTGCTCCATGGTTACTGTGATATCTGCAATTGTCATCGCTCCAATTTATTGGCCACAGATGCAGGCCTTCGCTTAACTTGCCATTGCTCTTTGAACTGCCACTGCTTTGAATCCATACAGTACATGTTATCGACATTAGTAATATCACCTGACACATGATGCACTCTGTGCCCCAATATTGGACCATTTGTCTTAGTGAGTGGTCTAAGAGGAATATATGTATTCCTTTCTTCCCATCGCTGCTAGAACTAAACAGAAACTAGCAGCACTGGTAAACTCTCTCAATGGTCTGGCACTAGGCAGAAACATGACAGTCCATGAACAACTGTCTGGGCTTAGTTCATAATGGAACGTCTGGCTATGTTTAAGCTTCACAGTCACGGGATTGGTTGTGAAGTGTAATGCTTGTTCGTCTAAACAAATGGAGCTGCGATTGCAGTTGGCTTTGTTTTTCTTTTATTTAGTTGTTTTTGTGTTTCCTCAAAGAGTTAAAAACAAAAACAGGACAAAAGCAGAGATAGACAGGAACACATTACTTACCTGTAACTATTGTTCTCCAGCATGGGTCTGGCATGGATTCACATGGTTGTGAATATTTCCCATTGTCAGGCTGGGAATCCTTGGTAAAAGAAAAACAGTTTTGAACCCATAGACCTAGGGCCCTTTCAGACGAAGTAGAAATACTTAGAGATAGATGGGGATGCAGAATTTACTCAATCATCAATAATCAAAACGACAACGGAAGTTGGCAAAACTTGGTGCTGTTTTATTTGCAATTATCTAAAACAGGGAGTTACAACAGACATCAATGGACGTTTGCTCGATTTCTATCAGCGCATGTCATAAAAAACACAACTTTTATAGTAAAAACTCTTCATCAGTGACGTCACACTACGTGGCAAACTACAAAAACCTACTTGGGGATGTGATAGGTTTACAGGGAACATCTAAGTATAAGTTCCATACTCATGAGGGAAGTGATTGGGTCTCTACTGTCAGGTGGGCAACTAAGCCCATCCCAAGTGCAAGTCATCTTCCATGTCATACTAATACTCAACACTTTATTGGTTACACAAACTATAGGGCTCTTTAATATGTGGCCCTCTACAATTGGTTGGCACCCTTGTTCCCTTCTGAAATATTCCACATGCTAGCAGCATGCAGGCTACCACTCCAGGTGCAGGGAGGGTTGGCGTGGTCATGCCTCCCCTCCCAATTAGCCAACATCTATCATCACTCTTGCAGTCTGCCAGTCAATTAAGGCTTTGAACTTGGCCTTGCAGAAACTCTCTGTGCCTGAGAATAACCATGATCTGACCATGTGACTGGAAACTGCGTTCAAGCTCTTTGCTGCATTTAATACTATTAAATGATGAACTTTTGACGCCTTCAGTGTTTTACCATTCCATCTCAAACAGAGGTTTGTTTCTTTCTTACGTTCATGTAACTACTGGATGGGCAACCAGGCTCACGGTGGCCTAGACTTCTTGGTGCTGGGCCAGCCAAGACTTTCTTTAAATTCTCCTTCGTCATCAGTTATTTTCCAACTGCGCCACACTAAAAACTCTTTCCAATCACTGGGTTTCAGGCCTTGCTAAAGTGCATTGTGGAAAATCCAGGTCCTATACATTCCTATTTATATACGTTGGCGAATCGCTGCAACCTATTCACTACGTAGCCAGCCTTAAGATCACTTTGTCCACTTGCGTTACTGCATCTGTACAAGTTTAAACTGATTTTGCATCTTCTTCAGCGTTTCCGTAGCAAGAGCATCTTCATTTAGAGCCTGAAATGTTGCTCATCCTGGACACCTCCTCTTCAAATCTTATAGAACGTCTATGTTCTTTTGCCTCGTGCATCTTTACTATTTGCATCAGTTCGGCTCCACATGACGTCACCAGTCTTCTCTTTCACTCGTTCTCACACTTCTTCCGGGACTTTCTCCAAAAGACCATCATATCTTTGTGAATGCACATAGGGTTTTCTCAATGGATACCTTGTTTCAAGAATTCTTTGCGGTGCAGGCATCCTCACTGGTACTGGACGTGTCTCAATTTCCGCCTCCCAACATATAGCCAGTATGGGGGCAGAGCTTTTGGTGGGGGTACTGGACGCCTTCTCTACAGTAGTTTATCTTTCACTTACACACTGTATTTCTCCTCTAAACCAATCACTGTACTCTGGGTCATACTGCCCCCATCCAATGACAGTCCTCTCTGTAAGCCCCTACTCTGGCAGCCATCTTCAGATTTGGTAAGCAGGTAAAGTGGCAATATGAGCAAGAAGAGTCGCATAGGGGACGGAGGGAGGGCTCGCATGTGAATCCATGCCAGACCCATGCTGGAGAACAATAGTACAGGCAAGTAACGTGTTCCTTCTCCAGCATGTGGTCTGGCATGGATTCACATGCTTATGAATAACGAATACACAGCAGTACAACATCACACAACCACGGGTGGTAGAAAGGCTCAACAGAAGCAATGAACTCTTACCTCTGGAACAGACTCATCGCAAGCGAACAGGTTGCATAGCACTGCTTGGCCGACTCTGGACTTCTCCCTGGAATCCCTGTCGACACAGTAGAACTTTGTGAAGGTGTGCATGGGCCTCAACGTAGCAGCCCTGCAGATGTCCAGCAGGAGCACACCATCCAGGAACACCACTTTTGCAGTGCTCGCTCTGGTAGAGTGGGCTCTCGGACAGCCAGGCAGCGGTCAGTTAGCCGACAAGGCCTTCCCATGGTCACAGGACCAAAGTTCACGAACAACTGTGAAGTCTTTTGAAAACCCTTCGTGCATTCCACGTAGAACTTCAGCGTACGAGCAACGCCCAGCGAGTGGAAGGACCTTTAAGTCAGCAACAAATGTTTCTGGAAAAAAACAGGAACATCAAAGGTTCGTTGAGGTGAAATTCTGACAGAACTTTCGGCATGAAAGAGGGGTGCATTTGCAGCACCACCCTTGATTCGTGGAAAGTCAGGTATGGCTGTTTGCAGGACAGGGCCTGTATCTCAACCACCCTCTTGGCGGAGCTGATGGTCACAAGGAAAGACGTTTTCCACGAGAGAAACTTGAGAGGGGCCTGATGCCTAGGCTCGTAGGGGGCCCCAATGAGCCTCGTCAGAACCACGTTTAGTTCCCACGCCGGGACAGGAGCCTTTACCTGCAGGAAAGATCAAAAAAGTCCTTTAAGGAACTCCATTTACAAGTCCATGAGACCTGGTGTAGTGGGAGACTGCCGCAAGATGCACCTTGATAGAGGCGTGTGCCAGTCTGCTGTTGGCCAAGGATATCAAGTATGGAAGCATCTGCAGAGCCGTGACCCGCAGAGGGGTAATCGTCTGAGACCGGCACCATGTAGCAAAATGCTTCCACTTGTGACCGTAGCGCTTCAAAGTTGACGACTCCCTGGCCTTGGCAAAGACCTCCCTGTAGTCTGCTGCAACTCATATCCTCCGAATTCTAGGGCTGGAGGAGCAAAGCCCTGAGGTTCATCGATCCTGGGCCGTGATGCAGGATTGCACCTCCTTCTCTGATGAGAAGATCCAGAACCACTGGCAGCTTGACCAGAGGCGACGCTGACAGGCCGAGGAGGACCGGATACCAAATCTGCCTCGGCCACGCCTGGGCGAGAAGTTTCATCCTGCAAAGGCACTGTCTCAGTGTGTTGACTCGTAGTAGGAGAGGCAATGGAGGAAACAAATACAGAAAAGTCCCTTCCCACAGAAGGAGTACGTGTCCCCCCAGGCTCCTCGGTTGGTGGAATCAGCTGGCAAACTTATGGCATTTGGAGTTTGCTGCCGTCACAAACAGATCGATCTGGGGCCTGCCCCACTTGGGAAAGATGCGGTCCACCTAGTCCTACCGAAGTTCCCACTCGTGGCAGCAGTGCAACTCCCTGCTGAGGGAGACTGCAATGGTGTTCTTGACTCCCGTTAGGTGAAGAGGGGCGAGGAACATCTCTTGTCTGACGGCCCAGTGCCACAAGTCCTGCACTTGCTTGGAGAGCGGTGGGGATTGAGTGCCCTCCTCCCTACTGATGTAGACCATCATGGTGGTGTTGTCCGTGAAGATCCTCACCACCTTGCCCTTCAGAGAGGAGAGGAATGACTTGAGCGCCCAGAACACTGCCCATAGCTCCAGGATGTTGATATGTAGATCCTTCTCCTCCGGCAGCCAGTGGCCTCTGACATTCAGACGCCTGGTGTGGGCTCCCCATCCTTCCAAGTAAGCGTCCATGGTGACCGTTTCCTGGAATGGAGGGTTCTGAAACCCTGTGCCCCCAGCGATGTTGTAGCGCATGCCCCACCACCTTATCGCCCGACGGAACTCATCATACAGCGTGATCTTGTCTGCAAAGTTTCCACCCACTTGTATCCAGCGAGCATCCAGAAAC
Organism: Ambystoma mexicanum; assembly: GCF_040938575.1. NCBI lineage: Eukaryota > Metazoa > Chordata > Amphibia > Caudata > Ambystomatidae > Ambystoma > Ambystoma mexicanum. Next base: position 918,785,861 of record NC_090933.1, on the reverse strand, counting down.
TCCTGAAGAGGACGCCTCTGCAACCTGCAGAGCCGGATGAGGTAGGTGCAGGATCACATCATGCCGAGCAGCGACTTGATGGTTCGCACCATGGCCGACTTCATCGCCAACAGCCACTGCAGCTTCCCTTGAATGGCTGCTATCCTCTCCTCTGAGGGTGAAGCCAGGTAGGACACTGTATCAAGTCTGGCTCCTAGGAACAGCGTGTTCTGAGATGGTTTTAAGCAGGACTTTGGATCATTGAAGGAGTATCCTAGATTTGTCAGCAGCCTGACGGTTGCCTCTGTGTGTCTGACAGCCAACTCTCGAGAGCAGGCCTGGATGAGCGAGTCGTCAAGGTACGGGTATACATGCAACCCCTGTAGACGAAGGGCATCAGGCACTTCATGAACATTCTGGGGGCCGACTTGAAGCCGAAAGGTAGGGCCTTGAACTGGTAGTGATGTCCCTGCACTATGAAGCGTAGAAACTTTCAGTGCTTCCTGTGAATGGGGACATGGAAGTAGGCGTCCTACAGGTCCAGCAAAGTCAAGAAGTCTCCTCTTTCTAAGTTTGCTGAGCACATGTTGCAACTTGACCATCCTACATTTTCTAGACTTGAGGTACTTGTTCAGACGTCGTAGGTATAGAAATGGCTTCCAGCCCGTTTTCTTTCTGACCAAAAAATTATAAGTTACTCACCGTAGTTTCCTCCATACTACATGGGCGTCCATTCCTAGGGATGGGATACGGAACCTTTTTAACCAGAAAAAACCTTCCTCCCCTTTAAATTTAGAGGAGCGTGGGGGTGCGGCCCTGGGAGCATGAACTACCCTGATTACGCCCCCCCGGCGCCATACCTCAGTCCCCATTAACGCGTCAACAATATTTAACATTGCCTAATGACACCAGCATTATTAGGGGGGGGGGATGGTGGGACATATGGAGGAAAGGGGACTAAGGCACGAAGGTGAATAACTTATAATTACTCTTACGTCCCGTCCCCTTTCCTCCCTACTGCAAGGGCGTTTACAACTGAATGTAACTCCAGGGTGGAGAGGAGACCCTCCTTAAGAAAACAGATTCCTTAGCACCGCCTGCCCGAAAGCCGCGTCTGACTTAGAGGCGGGGTCCAAACAGTAGTGCTTGTAGAAAGCAGAAGGGGTGGCCCAGGTGGCCACCCTGCTGATGGCCTGCCATTGGAATGCAATGGCCGTGGCCTTGGCCCTGACCACATGGGCATGCATGTTAGCTGGAAGTGGCTTGTGCTGCCCCTCGTAGGCATCCTTGATGGCCCAAACCATCCATCGTGCTATAGATGCCTTGGATGCTTGATACCGGGGCTTTGACCCCTCCAAAGGTGACAGAGCGTCCGACTTGCGGAAGCCCTTGGTCCAGTCTAGATAGAATTTCAGAGCGTGTCTGACATCCAGACAGTGCAAAACCATCTGAGCCTCGTCCTTGGGGTCAGCAAAAAACGTAGTTAAGACCACTTCCTTGTTTAGATGGAAAGCGGAGGGTACCTTAGGTAGGAACGTGGGGTGTGTCGGCGGGACCACCTTATCCTCGTGAAAGGTAGTATAGGGCTCTGAGGCCACCAGAGCCTGCATCTCGCTGACTCTGCTAGCAGAGGTGAGACCCACTAACAGAGCTGTTTTAATGGTGACCAGCCTGATGTTCGCGGATGCCATTGGCTCAAAAAGGATTGTACACCAAGGCACCCAACACTATATTGAGGTCCCACAGGGGGTGTGGTCTCTTGATGGGCGGGTAGAGTCTGTCGAGGCCTGTCAAATGTCTCTTGACTATCGGGTTGGAAAAGGAGAAGACCTCCTCCTCCAAATTTCTGTAGGCTCCTATGGTGGGCAAATACGTGCGGCATGTGTCCACCTGCATGCCCGAGTGAGCGAGGTGCGCAGAGAAGTAGAGCACGTCGTCCAATGTGCATGTAAGGGGGTTGATCTCCTTAGAGTACGCTCAGTGACAGAACCAAGTCCATTTACTCTTGTACTGGCTCCTGGTAGCCTTGCTCCTGGCACCCTGAATGATCTCTAGGTTAGCCTGTGATAGGCTAAGGTGCTTCAGCGTGACCTGCTCAGGAAACGCGCTGCTAGGACTAATTTCTGCAGCGCGGGGCGGATGACCCTGCCCCCCTGCTGCGCCAGAAGATGAGCTGGACCCAATGGAAGGTGAATGGGTGGCCTGTTTGATAGGCTTAGAAGCACAGAGAACCACGGTCTCACCGGCCACCATGGAGCTATCAGAATGATACTGAGTTGACAAGACTCCTTTATCTTGCAAATCACCCTGTGGACCAGGGGGTGGGTGGGAAAGCGTATGCTGTCATTCCTTTCCACTGTATCTGAAACGCGTCGCCCAGGGAGACGGGACCCTGTCCCTGCCAGAACGTGAACTGATGGCACTTCTTTTTGTCCCAGGAGGCGAAAAGGTCCACCTGAGGATGTCCCCATCTGCTGAAGATCTCCAGTAGCACTTGGTTGTTCAGTTGCCACTCGTAATTGTCCGTCCCCAGTCTGCTGAGCCTTTCCACTTCCAGGATGGACTCTCCTGGAAGGTGGATAACCGTCAGGTAGATGTTGTTCTCCAGGGCCCATTCCCACATGCTGATCGCTAGACTGCATAGTGGAGGTGACCTGGTCCCACCCTGCTTGTTGATATAGTACATGTTGGTGGAGTTGTCGGTCTGGATGAGGACGACCTTGCCCCCAACGAGCGGGAGGAAATCTTTGAGCGCTAGCCAGATGGCCTTCAGTTCCAGCCAGTTGATATGGGACTCCTGCTCCTGCCGGGTCCAAACTCCATGGAAACTGTGGCTGCCCAGAGTAGCCCTCAGCCCTTGAGCGAGGAGTCTGTTGTAATAGTGACCTGCGGAGCCGGCTGCTGGAAGGGCTTGCCCGTACACAGGTTGCAGTCCTTGTACCACCATGTGAGGTCTGAGTGGCGAGGAGGAGGAACGTTGACCAACTCTGCTTGAGAAACCTGCTCCTGATTCCAAGATGCTGCGAAGTGCAGCTGTAATCTCCTCATCCTGATTATTTTATGGGGTACGGCCAGTAGGAACGCTGCCATGAAAGCTAACAGATGGTGGTAACACCAGTCCGATGTCACTTGTCGGGTGAGGAAGTGAGTAATGACCCTCCTGATGGCCGTGATCTTGTCCTCCGAGGGGAAAATCTCTTGGAGCTTGTGTCCCATATGAGGCCTAGGAAAGTCAGTCTCTGTATAGGCTGCAGCTGAGATTTCTTAAGGTTGAGCGAAAATCCGAGGTGGTGGAGTGTGCTCATAAGGGCAGAGGAAGTGTGGTACACTGCCTCCAGAGATTGGGCCCTGATGAGCCAGTCGTCCAGGTACGGGTAGAGCTGGTGATGAGGGCTGCCACTGCATTCATGAGTAAACGCCAACAGAGCCGCGTTGAGGCCGAAGGATAGCACCTTGTATTGGAAATGGCAGCCCATGATCCTGAACTGCAGGAAGGAACGATGCAGCTACCAAATCGGGACATGTAGATACGCATCCTTCAGATCCAGGGATCACATCCAGTCTCCCCTGCACAATGTCTCCGCAATGAGTGTTGGCGTAACCATCTTGAATTTTTGAAGAGGGAGGGAGAGGTTGAGGGTGGAAAGGTCCAACACAACTCTCAGGCCAGCCTGGTTCTTCTTCTGAATGGTGAAATTCCTGGAGTAGAAGCCTGAGCCTTGCAGGGAGGCTTGAACTTCTTCCACTGCCTGGCTCTTGACGAGCAACCAAATCTCTGCCAACAGAGTTGCTGTCCAAATCTGTGGGAGTGGAGGGGAGGAGGGAGTAGAGGAAGGGATCGGTAAGCGGTACCCCGTGGATACTACAGAGAGGATCCAGGGATCCGTGAACTTCTGATGCCAAAACTATGCGTGAAGGGCAATCCTGCCCACCACCAGAGACACGTGGACCCCAAGGAACGCGTCATGTCTTCTTTCCCTCTGAGGCTGATGCGGAGGAGGCGGACTGAAAAAAGCCTTTACCCCTTACCCCCTTGTGTTGTTTACACCTGTGTTGACTCGGTTAATGGTCAGGCTGCCTGGACCTCTGCTCTTGGAAGCCATGGAACCCTCCACACGTCCGCCCCTTGTCAGAGCGCTGATGTGACTGGGTGTACACCTTGGGCATGGCCTTCGTAAGGATAAAGACTTCACAGTTTGTGAACTGTTTTTCTTTTTATCTAACTCCGCATCGGTGGTGGAGTGGAAGCGATCGCCACCCTCAAATGGAAGGTCCAATATGCGTTCCTGGACGTCCGTGTTAAATTTAGTAGCCCGAAGCCAGGCCGTCCTTCTCATGTCCATGGCGATGCATATGGCCCGGCCAGAGGTGTCGATGTGGGCCATGGTGGACTCAATGATGTCTTGCGCCACCATTTTAGCTTCTGACAGTCCCGCCCTGAAGCGTGACTTGCTCTGGACTGGAAGTTCTGGAAGGAAGCCAGCTATTTCCTGCCAAAGCCTCTGGTTAACAGCTGCCAGCATGGCATCCGCGTTGGCTTGATGAAGATGCAGCGAAGAGTTGGAATAAAGCTTCTTCCCGAACGCCTCCAGGTCTTCTCCTCCTTGCCTAGCAGCGCCAAGGACGAGGTGGCCGAGGACGACTGAGGCTTTGAGTAGGGTGACGCTCCAGCAATCAACGAAGAGTGCGGTTGAGGGTGGGCCAACAGCAAGAGTGTATCCCCCTCCATTTGTCTATATTTGTCATCCAGGCGTCGATTGACCGGCTGGACTGAGTGGGGTTTGAGCCACCCCTTTTTGGCCAAGGTGACTATGTCCTTCTGCATCGGAATCCCCGTTTTAGCCGTGGTGCGCGGAGTGAGGACTTCTGCAAGCACTCCTGCCTCCGATTGTTCGACTTTGGGTTGAGGAAGGCCCAAGTACCTTGTCAGCCCTACAAGTCGTTCGTGGAAGGTCTTGGCTGACGATGACGTGTCAGGGTCTTCTTCCTCGTCTGTGTCCACCAGGTCCGGAGCGGGTGGACGAGTGCTGGGCGCTGAGGGCTGAGGTGTGGAGACCAGATCCGGAGGCTGGTACAGAACCGCCTGAACTGTGGGAGGCAGGGGAGCCGGAATCGAAGGCGCCGGCATGGGTAGCGGGAGCTCCAACAGGTCCTGCAGCGCTGGAGCCATATGAGTTTAGTTTAGTTTAGTTTGTTTATTTATAAAGCGCGTCCGAACCCTCAGGTAGCTGGGCGCATAATCATGTGCACAGCAGAGTTACATATCGTTACAACAGAGTTACATATCGAACATCTTAATACAGCAGACAGAGCATACATTAGTCAAGGCTCTGAGAGTTACATACAAGCATAGAATATACCAAGAGTATAGTGTACAGAGAATATCACAGTTACATCTTAATACAGCAGACAGAGCATAGATTAGTCAAGGCTCTGAGAGTTACATACAAGCATATAATATACCGAGAGTATAGTGTACAGAGAATAGCACAGTTACAGTGGCGAATGAGGACAGTTACAGATTGGTTCTGCATAGGCTGTAGAAGAGTATATATTACTGCAGGTGGAGAGCGGCGGCTAGCCGGTCATGTCGGGTAGAGTCTAGATGTTCAGGCTAGTAGCCATGATTTTACCATGGCTCTGAATGGCCAGAACGCGGTTTCCGCTCTAATTGTGGGAGGGAGGGTGTTCCAACATTGTGCTGCGAGCACTGGGAAACTGGAGCCCCCTGCTGTTTTTAGGTTATAGTTCGGGATCTTTAGTTGGTGCAGGTAAGGAGTTCTGGTGGGTCTAGTAGGGCAGTGTCTAGAGAATTTGTCTGAAAGGTAACGTGGGGCAGTACAAGACAGGCACTTGTGGGTGATGACGAGGGTTCTTAGCTTAACTCTGTCACGGATCGGGAGCCAGAGGACTTCTTTGCTAACCGTGGATATGTGCGCCTTGCGCGGGAGGTTGAGGGCCCATCTTAGTGCATTATTTTGCAGGATCTGGAGCCTGTTCAAGTTTTTAGTGGTAGTGCCTAGGCAGAGTGTGTTGCAATAGTCTAATTTAGACAATATTAGCGCTCTAGATAGAGTGAGGCAACTGGAGGTGGAGAGAAAAGGCCTACAGGCATTGATCAGTTTATTGGTGTATGAGGTAGCTGAGCTGGTAGAGTTTATTTGTTTCTTTAATGACAAGGTAGAGTCGAGGTATACACCTAGTGTTGTGACCTCTTTGGATACTTTTATGATGTTGCCATCGATGGTAAAGGATTGGTATCTTTGGTCCAGTTTGTTGAGGCGAACCTGGGAGCCTACGATAAGCAGTTCTGTCTTATCGTCGTTTAGGCAAAGACTGTGTGTAGCCTTCCAGGCTTGGATTTCTAAGTAGATATCGTTAAGCTTTGCAGCATCTTCTTCATAGCTGCCGGTGAGCGTAATGAGGACCTGGGTGTCGTCTGCATAATTAGTGTAGCTGACACCCAGATCGCCAAGACGGTCAAATAGGAGCTTCGTGAAGATGTTGTAAAGTGTGTGAGAAATGCAAGAGCCTTGGGGCACTCCACATGTGATAGGGATGGGGTCCCCAGCCGCAGTGGGGGCGAAGACTCTAGTCGACCTGTCAGACAGAAATGACTGGATCCACTTAGTGGCATTCTGAGAGAATGCAGCAGCCGAGGAGAGGTGTTGGGTGAGGATCTGGTGGTCAACCAGATCAAAGGCAGCAGAGAGATCCAACAAGAGCAAGATGGCCAGTTTGCCCTCGTCTTTGGCGTCATCCATTTGGATTTTTAGATTTAAGAGGGCAGTTTCAGTTCCGTGCCTTGGTCTAAAGCCGGATTGTCTCAGGCCTAGGAGGTTGTTGTCTTCCAAATGTTGTTGTATTTGGAGATAGGCTACCCTGTCCAAGATTTTGAGAAGAAATGGGACTGTAGTGATAGGCCTATAGTTTGTGGGGATGTTGGGATCTAGGTTGGGTTTTTTGAGCAGGGATAGGACCCACGCTTCTTTAAGGTTGTTGGGAACCACTGAGGTTTTGAAAGAGGAGTTGATCAGAGAGGTGATGAGAGGGGCTAGCTCATTAGCACCGTCTTTGATGACAGATGCGGGACAAATATCACCTTTGCAATTGGATGGTTTGAGACTGGCGATTATCTTGATTACTTCTTCTTCTGTGACTGGTGAGAAGTGGAAGGAGGGGCAGTTGGGGGTGGTGTGGTTTATTTTGCTGCTGGGGTTCTGCTTGGAGGCAAGGCTAACTTTTTTAGCTTCTATCTTAGATTGTAAGAGGGCAATTTTGTTAGCGAGGGCGAGCTGGATATTGTTACACCAGGCCTTGTCTTTAGTACAGTGCTCTGTAGGAGGCAATGGTGATTCAAGTTCCCTTAGCATAGAGAAAAGTTATTTGGTGCCAGATTTGGCATTTTGTATTCTCAAGTTATAGATTTCTTTTTTAGCATTTAAGATGGCGGTTTTGTAGGTGGAGGCAGCTGAAGCGAATTTGTCTTTAGTGGAGAGAGAGGGGGCTTTTCTCCAGCTAGTTTCTGCGGTTCTTTTAATATTGTGGAGAGCTTCTAATTCTGCTGAGAACCATTTGTTGGAATGGGCAATAGGTTTGGCTTTTCGTTGTTTGAGAGGAGCTATCTGGTTGAGGGCTAGTTCTAAGGTATTGTTGTATAGGTCTACTATGTATGCTAGGTTGTTATTTTGTATAGGTAAATTAGCTTTACTTATAGGCGCGAGGAGAGGTTTGAGGTTCTCTATGGTGATGTTGCAGTTATTTCTGGAGATTATTTGAGGTAACTTTGTGGGTAGTGTGGTAGATGGTGAGGATCTAGGTAAGGATAAGGTAATAAGGTGATGGTCAGTCCAAGCACAAGGAGATATGTCAGTCAGTGAGAGGTTGCAGTTGGCATCTGCTAGCCAGTCCAAGGATCTTCCTTTTGTATGTGTAGGTTGATTAATGTGTTGGGTGAAGCCTAGATGGGTAATCGTGTCATTAGGGGAAGAGGCCTGGTTGTTATTGGGGTCATTGAGTCCCAAGTTGAAATCTCCCAGAATGATGATTTGGGATTTTGGTTTCAAGTTGGTGGTGAGTAAGAGAGAGATATCCTCTTCAAAGGTGGAGGGGGGTCCTAGGGGTCTGTATGTAATATGGAGCAGGATGGTTTGTGTGTCAGATAATGGGAGTTTGACGGATTGTAGTTCGGCTGAGGGAATTTGTGCTCGTTACTTCTTTAATGTTAAGGGTGGATCTTGCAATAATTGCTATTCCTCCTCCTATTCCATTTTTTCTGTCAACACGGATGATGTTGTAGTTGTCCGGAGTGGCTAGAGCTATTGTGGGACCGGCTGCTGGATGGAGCCATGTCTCCGTGATAGCGATAAAGTCTAGGTGGTTGGTGGAGATAATGTCAGCTACATGAGTAGCGTGGGCTACCAATGAGCGAGCGTTGATGAAAGCTCCCATAATAGAAGTCTGCGGAGGGTTGGCTTTCGTGTGTGGTGGCGAGTGAGGTATTGCCGGGTTGAGACTAGGTGGGAGGTCAGTGGGTAAGGTGGGCTGCTTGGGGTTCTTAGACTGCCTAGTGAGCATTCTGGTGAGTTTTGTATTAAGATTAGTGCGATAGCTGAGTCGATCGTTTCTGATCATGGTCGTTCAGGAATGTGGTAGTGGGTGCAACATGGCAATAACCTAGTCTTGTATTTCTAAGGGGTGTGGGACAAGGTATGCAAGGTGAAGGTGGGCGGGCGAATCTGTTTATCCATTCTGTAGGAGATAGTAGATCTGGGTAAAGTGGAAGGGTTGAGTGGGCGCGGTTCTGAGGTGAGATATTCTGGAGCAACGGGAGGAAGGTAGCCATGGTTATGGTGGCGCCTCTAAATGTGGCCATTGTGGATGACTTGGCTCTGATGATGGGGGCAGTGCGGTTCATAGGTTATTAGCGAGAACAGATTGTGTACTCAATTAGCGTATGTGTAGTCTAGATGGGCACTACAGTAGTAGTGTACAGTAGTAAGGTATAATGGTAACTACAGATAAAGCACAGCACAAATCAGATGTGGTCTATTAGCGACCATAAGGCACAACAGAGATCAGGAGTGGTCTATTGGCGACCATGAGGCACAACACTAATCAAAATGTGGTCTGTTAGCGACCATGAGGCACAACACAAGTCAAATGTAGTCTGTTAGCGACCATGAGGCACGACACAAATCAAATGTGGTCTGTTAGCGACCATGAGGCACAACACAAGTCAAATGTAGTCTGTTAGCGACCATGAGGCACGACACAAATCAAATGTGGTCTATTGGTGACCATAAAGCACAACACAAATCAAATGTGGTCTATTGGTGACCATAAGGCACAACACAAATCAAATGTGGTCTATTAGCGACCATAAGGCACAACACTAATCAAATGTGGTCTGCTAGCGACCATGAGGCACAACACTAATCAAATGTGGTCTGTTAGCGACCATGAGGCACAGCAAAAATCAAAAGTGGTCTATTGACGACCATAAGGCACAACACAAGTCAGATGTAGTCTGTTAGCGATCCTAAGGTGCAACACAGGATGCAGTGTGGCAGCGTCTACAGTACATAGGCAGAGTTAGGCAGCGCCTGGGTTGGGAAAGGACACTTAAGCCAATAAAGCCAAAGGGGGGAATGACTATGGGCACAGGCGGCAGGGCCGGAGGGGGCATGTCCCTGATAGCATCCCTGAAGATGGCCCCCCATCTGAGGAGATTTCATGAGTGTGAGGACCTTTTCAAAGAACCTGGCTGGTGGGATGGCAGGTGATATTGACGGGATTGCGGGAGGCTGCTGGGGCCAGTGCGTATACTGTCTAGTTGGTTGCAAAGGGAACCTGCCCTGCGCTGCCGATTGAGAAGCAGTAGGCCACATACCTGGTTGACACCAGTCCCACCTTGTAACTCATTCACCCACCTGCTCCATTCCTCAGGGAAGTATCGGACGAGTGGCCATCTTGTTTGGCACATCGACCATCTTGCGAGCTGCCCACCATGTGCCGAAGTTGTGGTGCTTGGCTCACTGGATCCAGACTCCTCCAGGACTCTTGACGGTGGAGCATGAGACCTGCCCTGCACCTCAGGCCGAGGCCTGGTAGGCATGTCGCCCTTGGCGGGATCGCCGGTAGTGCTGCGTGCAGGCGCCCCCTCGGCCATGTTGCAGGTACAAGGGTGTAGCCCCTCGGATGTACACCCGGTAAAAGAACCTTGAGGACCCTCAGTACTGTATCCGGAAGAATCTACAGAGCCCTCGGCCTAGCGGCCGGTAGCTGAGCTAGCCTCAGTTCCCATGCTGGTGTGAGAACCTGAGAGGTTCCACCAGCTTGGGCGTTTCCTTGGGAACGATTCACCTTTGCAGGGTGCGCTGGAAAAGAGTGGCCGTCCCTTGGGCCTTGACTTATGTCTGGCGAAGTCCTTCAAGTCTCTGGAGGCGACTTTTCGAAGAGCTCCCTCCACCTAGCTAGTCTGTTCTTCAGGGCATGCGAAGAAAGTGCGTTGCACGCGGTACAACCCTCCCATCCGTGGTCGGGGCCAAGGCAGTGGAGGCGAAGTGCGTGGGGATCTGATGCAGGGAACAGTCCCTTGCAGGCTGGACACTTGCTCAAGTCGACATGCGCTGGGCAGGAGCGTGGGGCCAGAGGACCGAGTACCTGATTGATAAAAGAAGACAAAAAGACAGTAGAAAGTATCCGGGGAAGAGCGTGTGGTATTACATGGCCAAAGCCAAACCCAGAAACGCTGGTGAAATCGGCCCGTTCCCGTCGACGCGGCAAAAGGGGACTGAGGTGTGGCGCTGTGGGGCAGAGTCAAAGTAGCGCATGCTCCCAGGGCCACACCCCAGCATGCCTCTAAATTTAAAGCAGAGAAGGTTTTGTCTGGTGAAAAAGGTTCCGTCTCCCATCCCTAGGAAAGGACGCCCATGCAGTATGGAGGAAAGGGGATGGGACGTAAGAGTAGTATCTGGAATAGAATCCGGAGCTCCGCAGTTGCTGGGGGACTAGCTCTATTGCCCCTTTTCGCAGCATGGCCCATACCTCCTAAGAGCTGTGAGATGTGCTGCTCCTGCCGGCCACCAGAGGGATCTGCGGACGCCTGTGCTAAAACTCCAGGGTATGTCCTTGGGGGCGAGAGCATCCAGCACTCATCTGTCGGTGGTGATCTTTTTCCACTCGCTCATCAGCCGGCCTCCCACTGAGGTGCACAGGTGTGGGCCCGACGTCCTGGCCGATTCCTGGTGCTGGCGACACTGTCCTCTGCCGCCATAGGCCTAGGAGCGGCCTCTGTAGGCTTCCTGAGTCGTAGATCTGGAAGGCTGATGGCATGATGAGGAGAAGCCGTTTGAAGACCTGCCCGACGTTCCCCTGGTGGAGCGAAAAGAAGAGCGGGGCTGCTGGAGGGTGCCCAGGGAACAAGCCATCTCTGTATCCACCTTAATGGCCTGTAGTGACTCGTCGACGACCTTCCCAAAAAGGTTACCTGACTCAAAAGACATGTCCAGTACACTCGCTTGGACCTCCTGGTGGAAATTAGTGGCCTTTATCCAGCCTTGGCGACTAAGGCAGACACCGTTCCCCATCTGCCGGAAACGTGTCGGCAATGTCCAGCGCCATTGTGATGCTACCCCCCCTTCCTGGAAGAGAGTGATGGCCTCCATCTTTTTGTCGTCAGAGAGGAACACCAAAATCAGACCCAGCTTATACAACATCGCCCTGTCGTAGCTGGATCGCCGGTGCATTGGCCGTCTTGATGGTAGACGCCACAGTGTAAATCACCTTCCTTCCCAATGATGACAATGACGAGGACGGGTTAGCCAAACGTTTCCTCGCAGCCACCGAAACCACCAAATCCGGCGATGATTGGGACCACAGGCACTTGGGTGCGGATTCTGGCACCCAGTACTTTTTTTCTAGCCTATCCCGTTTGGCCGGAGCCATGCAGGGTTCTTCAAGAGGGCCGGGACCTCCTCCCATACTTTGTCCAGAAGGGGCACCGCCATGATTGTCTTCCACTTGGTCTCGCACATCTGGTACAAGAAATCCTCCTTCTTGGTTTCTTCGGGCACAAGCTGGAATAGCTTGGAGGCTCGGCGATCATGGAATGGAACAACCCCACCTCATCCGGTGGGGACGCCATAGGCTGAGGAGACCCGCTGCCAGCTGCAATGATATCGTTATCTGTTGTCGTCATGGCTGTATCCATCTCCGTCCCCATGTCCGGGCCACTGGGGGAGAGAGGGCCCGATGCAGTTGTGGAGGCTGAAATGGGGGTGTCGGGTGACACTTCCTCGTCTTAGCTGGCGGCCTTGGCGACCAGTGGGATTGGGCCTTGTGGCATCCTCCTCTGAATCTCCAACACCGAGGTGTGGAGGGTTGACAGAATGTCCAGAGAGACATCTGCGGCTGAGCTGGCGTGATCGGAACTCTAGGCCCTGCTCCATCATTGTCGTCCTCTTCTTCCACGTGCTTGTGGACCATGTGTAAGGACTCAAGGTCCTCGTCGCCCGTAGACAAAACTTCCATGGCCTGGGGCATGGCCTCGGGCTGATCTGGGGCCTCCATGTCCCCCCTTTTATCTACCCTGAGGGGTCAGAGCCGAGCTCAAAGAGGGCATCCCCTTCTCTGGCGTGCCAGCACATTTCGCCAAAGTCACTGCGGCAGTTTTGCACCTCGGTGGCAGAGACACCTTCTGTGCTGTGGAAGCTACCGTCACAGGGTTAGCCCGCCCCCCTCCTGCCTTCATAAGAACAGCTGCCACCAGCTCTATTGTCGAGGAAGACTGATCCTGCGCTGATTGGGCCTTCTTGGGCAGTTTAGCCCTCTTCTCCGTCCCTGGCTTCTCGGGCTTCCCCCACAGCTTAGTGGGTTGGATGATTTCCTTTTTGAGGAGGAGCTCTATTGCCGTCTCGCAATTGAGGCGGGTGGCAATGTCGATCGCACCATGTCCACTCCGGGACCCGCTTGCAGGGTGACCCCGGTGGACCTGGACTTGCAGTACTTGGCCTTGTCTTGGGTCCCCATGGATGAGGCACCCTCAAAGGACTTAGAATACTAGAGTACTAGACAAGGCCTAGAGTACTAGAATACTTAGAAGTCCTGGGTGAGGCATGACCCTGCTCGGATCTCGTGGCAGAGGCCTTGGGGTTCAGGAACGCTGCCAATCTACTGTGCCTATCCTTCTTTGTCTTGTTGGAGAAACTAAGGCAGATCTCGCATCCTCCTTCCTTGTGGTCCGGATGCAGACAGGCATTGCAGGTGCTTGTTCTCAACAAATACATTCTGTAGCCCGCACTTGGTGCAGAACTTGAGGAGGGATCTTCCTTCCTCCTCCTCCTCCTCCCTCATGGTCGGAGGGCGTGAAGTAGGCCGTATGGCCTCACCATTCTTTCTGGAAACTTCGACGATCTTCGCCCTTGAGAGGCGCTGAAACTCACCGACAACGGATCCCTGCTGTCAGCAGATGGAGAAAAGAGCACACTGGCTCTTTTGGAACAAAAATAGAACCTTTTTCCTTTGAATAACAAGAAAAAACATAGAAGTAGCTCACAGAGCAAATTCGAGGACTCCCAACACTTAAGAGTGCAGTAAAAATCAGAAGATGCCTGCCAGAGTAGGGGCTTAGGGACAGGCATGTCATTGGATGGGGGCAGTATGACCCAGAGGACAGTGATTGGTTTAAAGGAGAAGTAGTTTGTAAGTGAAAGTGAAACTGTTTTTTCTTTTACCGAGGATTCCCAGCTTAACGACAGGGAATAGTAATGAGCATGTGAATCCATGTCAGATCCCAAGCTGGAGAATAGATGAAAACCTTGAAAGGGGTGCAATATATCCCTCAGTGGAATATATCACTGAAATCTGTATCCATCTACCATTTATGTGTATGCTGTGCTGCGGTTTGTATGCTTGGCTTGGTGTTTGCACCTTTCCAAATGGGTACTTTCTGTCTAGCAGAGATGCAAAAGGTTCAGAAGCCCTGATTAAAGCACCATGCCTTCATGGCTGTACTCAACATAGTACTCAATGCAACAATTACATTCCAGATTGTAACATGCCTTGTGCAATCCCTTTCTACTTAAGTCTTATCCCACTAAATGGCCTTCTTTTGAGGACGACTCTAGATGTGTGTTGTGCATTCCAACTTGTGATCTACTCACCTATTATCTTGTACTGCACAATGCCTACGCTCAGGGTGCAGAGATGAGCACCAAGCTAAAGGATCTCTTTGACACTGGGTTTTCCATTAGGGAAATCCAGCAATAGCGCATAACTCCCACGATCTATCTTTTGCGGTCAGAAGAGGATGAGTAGTGCTTGGGGTGTACAATATATTGTATTCGGTGGTAGTGACCACGCATGCCAACTCTCTCTATTTAGGTTGGAAGACTCAACTTATTTTTCTCAAAAATATTATTTTATTCCTACTAACAAATAACTCCTCAAAATGCAAGTCAATTGGCAAATTATGTTTTCACATTTTCCATCTCAAAACATCCCCCTTCGGTGATCTAAAATATTGGCATGTATTTTGGAGCTGCTTTTAGTCAAATTTCTTGTGTGATTTATGCACATATCTGAACTCCAACATTCTGCTACCCTTGGTGCACTTTTATGTTCCTATGAGGTTATTGACTGCCTGTTTAAGGAGAATGGTAAAAGAACCACGACCCAGCAGAGATCTCGGCTCATCGCTCGGCACTGGGTTCAAATTACGATTGAAGTCATGGTCAGCCACCTCTGGGTTGGAATTGGTAGACTGCGATTTGAGTCAGATGTTGCATCTGCCCTGGGTTGAAAAGGGGAGGGTGGGTATTCTGTGCAGTGTCGGTGACAAGTGTTTATGGACTCTACAGTACAGTAAGGCATGCCTCTCAACTCTCCTTCAAACTGTAACCTGACGGGGAGAAAAGGCAGCTTTCCTTACTTTTTCTACAGTGTTGATATGCACTTTATATGTACACTACGATAATTAGGTCTGTTTTGGGGAAGTAGTAGGGTCCCGGCCCTCTGACTCGGCTGGAACCTAAAGGGGTAGAAAAGCAGACTTACATTTTGTGCAGTGTTAATAGGCATTAGTGGAGTGTGTACAGTGCAGCAATGGTGTGTTTCTGTGACGTTCTAAGCTGTCACCTATGAGCCGTGATGTGACTAAGGAGAAGTAGGTGCTGACGAGATAGGCAACAACCTCAAAGACATGCTGTTCATGAATGAGATATCAATCACGCTTGAATGGTCCAACAGGATGGTGTTCCAGAGAAAGGGCACCTGCCTAGTAAACCACAGCCCAAGCACGGGGTGCACACGCATCTGTCGAGGGCATCTCCGAGAATATGTGGAGCTAGGATAGCTCAGGGGCAACGCGCTTGTCTTGGAAACAAGACAGCATGGTGCAACATGGGTTTGAATCCTGATCCCGCGCTTAGAAACCACTTGCTGGTATTAAGCATTTTATAAATGAACAATACATTACAATAGCCTGTACCCCATTGCCTTCCTTGAAGTAATAATGGGTGCATCCTTGGTTAAGGGTCACTTTGTCTGTGGAGAGCTCTTCTCTGATATACAAAAGTTTGAAACTATAGATAATATATGACAATGATCCAAAATATTCCTCAGCTGCAAGATTGAGAGCCTGGGACTTGTCCAGACCCCTGATTCTCTGGACTTGCATCTGATGAAAAGGTGTGGGCACACCGTCAAGCGACATATCTGCAGCTGGCTCACTGGCACATTTTCAGTGGGCTGTGAAGTGTCACCTGTGTCTCATATGAATCTTTTCATGGCCAAAGTCTTGCCCCCGCATTCTCCCCACTCCACCACCTTGCCCCATAACAGTTCCATAATGAGAGTGACACACTTAATAGTATGCTGATACAAGATCATGGCTTCACTTTATTTCATCAAAGTTGCAGGCCAACAAAAGTACCCAACACATAGACCATATATTAAAATACACACAGCAAATATTCTTCACTGCCCCATTCCTTTACAAGACCGCTGGAAGCACATTTTTAAAATGATACATTCTCCTGCAGCAAAGGTCTTGTGAAAATACTTGAAACCAAACTTGTTAAAGCCATTGATTAGATCAGCCTTGTTCATGACTGATCTTGCTCCCATGAATAAGGTGAAGCTATCAACAGTCTCCTATTTAACTTTCCTCTAGTCGTTCCTACTGAGCTAAGAGAGTGTCTTCTGATCTAAGAACAAAGTTATTATAGAACAGAAAAGACAGTGTACTACCTGTGAACGGATCTCCAAAAGATAAAGGTGGCACTGGTCCCAGAGGAACCTGGCAAATAGAAAAAATAAACTAAAGACTAAGGTGTGCAGAAGATAAGGAAGTAATTAGGTCCCGCTATAGCAGAAGGGCCGGTTATAACAATGAAATACTGTTTAAGAAACTCTAAAATGCAAATGCGCATTTAGTAAATGTATCTCAACCTACAGGTTCATATAGAGCCAGCGCCTTTTCTTAGGCAGGCATTACCATGATATATCGGCCTGTAATGCACTTGCAGACCCAGAAATGTGTTGCTTAACTCAAGAAAACAAAGGCTTGCGAGAACAAATGAAGCAGTTCTTCACAAATGAATGCCTCGATAAATGTGTTTGCAAAAAATCATGAGCAACGTATACAAAACTGACTACAGTTCTGCTGGGTCAGATCTTTATCTACAAGAGCCTTAACTTCTCAGAGGGAGAGGCGGAAGATGTGCAAACTACCAGATGCCACATATAAGAAGCTAACGGGCAATAACAAAAATACTGCTCTACAAGTTTAAATTCAAACTCCTTGATAGATTAGCTCCACGGTAATCGAGTCAAAAACTGAAATTGAGTTGAGACCTTAAGACAAGACATTGAAACATACATCAACAAACAAGTCTTTTTACTTCTACTGAAGAAAATGTGGCAGGTCTATTCATGACATTTTTTCAGAAATAGAGGTATACCATACTGAGGATTTTGGCAAAAGAGATCCAAGCAGGCAATCCGAGTACAAATGCAGAATGAAGTTAGCAAAGACCAAATGGATAATCATTTCATATGAAACAAAAGCCTGTCTGGCAATCCTATGCTGCAACACAAATATATTCCTAAACTATCAGTCTTTCATTACTAAAAATGCCAGTGATAAGGCCAAAGTAGCAAATTTATAACTACACCACATACTACATATTAATCCAGAGGTATTATCCAGCCATGAGCTTTGGCTAAGAATTAAATCATCTTTGTAGATTGCACCATCACAAAAGGTATGAATGCCAGCTCAAAATGGAGGCTCAAGGCAGGGTTTAGAAAATGAAATAATTACGGTGTCTAATAGTGCTTCTCACATTGAATGCACCCTTTCCAACAGTACATATTATTATGTCAGCCTTATGTATGGGTAGGGGATATCTCACTCTCTTCACACATGTCTAGGCGAGCAACGAGATGGCGTGAACTAGGTTGTCTGGGGCGAAACACATAAACCAATTATTCATCCGTTTGCCATTCTAGATGGCAGAGGTTAAGGGGACACTCCTGATGTCTTATTTATTTACTAGAATGTTTGTTCTGCAGCAACCCTACCCAGACGGTCTTTGTGCGCATTAAAAGGTTCAAAGGTTGAAAAGGTGGGCAAGTAACAAAATGTTTTCAGGACAGGTAAGAAAGATTAGGATAGACAAGTGGTAGTAGGGGAGATGGCGGGTCAGAGATTTGTTTGAGGAAAACATATGTTTTGAGACTCATTCTGAAAGTGATGATAGAGGGTGCAGTGTGATGTGAGCGGTGGTGTATGAAAAATAATAAGAGAACAGGTTCAGGCATGGTATCAAGAGAGACACAGACGCAAGTGTTATAGTGTCAAAACCTTTATTTACTACAATGCTGGGGTTGGTGTAATACCTAACTGGCCCTAACTCTAAAGGGATGGTTCCCTCAACTGATGTTTCTAAGGGCCGTCGATGTCTGAAAGTCCAAAACCAAAATCTGTGACTAAACATATGCTTGCCCTCGCTCTCTAATACAATGTGGTAGGAAGTCTCTTTAAAGAAAAAACAGTGGTTCAAAAAGAAATGTATACCACAGTTGGTTTTAGGTGGTCTTCTCACCAGGTGTGGCTTGGTTAGTATCATCAAAGTCCAGCACAATCAAAAAAATGTTTTTCCTTCGCTCTTCTCCACAAGGTTCTTACACTCTGTTCTACAATTCCCAATGTCTTTAGTTCCTGGGGGCTTGGGATTCCCTTCCCCAAGCTTCAATCCTTCCAGGTTTTGAATGAAACAGAAAAATATTACACTGTTTTATCCAGGGTTCTAAGAATTCCCTTCCCCAAGCGTATACCTCCTTGTTTCACAAGCTCAGGCCCTTTCAGTTCCAAACTCAAGTCTAGTTTCAAACACAAAATTCAACTTGTCAAAATGTGCCTTTCTCCTTTTTACAGTTCCTTTCACACATAACCTTCTCATTATCTGAGACTTTCTAAAATGCTAGGTTCTTGTCTCCTCCTAAGTGCAACCACTCTGATGTTGGCCCCTCTATGTATTCCTGTAGTTGTTTTCTTCTATCCTTTCCTCTTCCAGGTGCTTCCTGTACACCTTTGTTATCTTCCACTTTGCTGTACACACTTGCACCTTCTTTGTCTTTCTTTTTTCTTGGCTTGCCGTGCCCCTGGACCCTTCCTTTGGGTTCACTTTCTCTTCACTGTGCCTCCTGCACATTCATTTATTTGCTTTTGTGCACCCTTGCACCTGTCCTTTTCCTTTCCATGCCTTTTGCAAGCTTGTTTCGCTTCCGGTGCTCACTTGCACCTTTCCCCACTTTTGGGTCACTCTCACCCTTCTCATTTACCTTCAAGCCTTTCTCTTCCTTTCCGCTCTCTCAGAGCCTCTCTATTGCTTTCCTTAAACGTTCTGCTATCTTTCTTGCTTTCCACTTTGTGTGACTTGAAAACTCCTTCTCCCTTCCCGCTCCAGCTAGCCGCACATTCCAGAGTTTCTCTCGCTTCCCTTGAAACTCACTGGGTAGCGTTGCGCTGGCAAGCAGTCCTCTCAGGGCATATGGGATCACCAACTGCCCCTCAGTTCCCCTTGGGACGGCACACGTCTGAAGGGAACGAGCACTACTGCACACGCCGCCAGCAGGACACGGGCTGCCTCAATCCAGCTCCCTGGAGACACGTCTCCCTAGCCACGCTGCAGCCCCTCAAAAACACTGGGCCAGTGCCTCGGAAAGCCGCTACCTTCGGATCCTCCAGGCTCCTCTCCCTTCAGCTACCTGCTCCTTGGCTTCCTTCCGGGTTCACAGCTCGCTCTCTTGATTGTGCAAAACCACATCTTTGGGGATGGTAACATTCTCTAGCTTTGGTGTACTTAACTCTTTTCCTCTTCTTACTTGGACCATAAATAATGGCCTTTGAATTTGGAGTAATAAAACCTGGATCAGGTCTAAGAGAGTCAAAATACCCCAAGAAGGCTTCTGGGACTTCTTCCTCCTCTCTTATTGTCCCATGGGTATAACAGGTCTCGTCTGGGGCACCCCCATGAATATAACCACAGACTCCCCCCACCCAGGTGATCCTCCCTCGCTTGTCCACCCCCAGGGCTGGATTCCAAAAGCGATGGCCCTCCCCTGGCAACCTGAATAGAGGGTTCTCTGGGTTTACATGACAGAATACCCCTAGGTTTCCCACAAGGTGTAAAGGCAAAGCTCAATTTTTATTTTAGTGTAAACCTCTTGTAAACAGAATTTGCAGATTTTTCAAAATCTTCTCAATGTAAGGCAAGTTTTAAAATGGAGTGACAATCTTTTATGAAGAATAGGACCACTGAACATTCAGGGCCCATCAACATTCCGAAAGGCCCCTGAAATGTGTAAACGTCATGGGGAAAGGGTAGAGGATATATATCTTCTACTTTGAGTGTCCCAGAAATCTACTGGCTTGACGGCCGACACCCCAAGACGCATACCAGATTTAATATTGAAATTATCTGCTAATGAAGCATTAAAAATATGGGGGTCATTGCTGGGAAATTAATTATGCTCTGCATCAAACTGCTTCTCCATAGCTTGTGTTTCTACAGTTTGCAAAATGTAAATATTGGGCTTTTTTTATAGATACCTAAAAGGTTTGCCTACATCATGACCATCCCTCGATACAAGCGACAAACCAACCCATTTTACTCACTAGAATCAGGTCATTACTCCTACAAAAAATGTAGGGAGTTACAAGTACTCATGTGTCTGGCCTTGATATTATCTCCACTGATCCACTGACATGTTCAGACCAGTTGTGGCAGCAGCACATGCCACAGAGCTATACTATTGTATTTCCCTTTCTGAAATAGGCCTTTAGATAAAACATATATGTTTATTTGAAGGAATCAAAGTATCTACACAGCATTTATGAAACACAATAATATAAAATGACATTAAAATGTATTTGTAATTCGCTAAAAATACAGTAGGACATTAGTGCTGCTATATTCTCCCAACTTTTAAAAGAAGTAAAATACTGCGTCTTTCAACAGGGGAACAGTGCTCCCCCAAGCACCTACATATAGTTGAAAGACAGAATTCAAGTGCATCAAATCAAGCTTGTAAAACATGGCAGTGGATAGCCCAAAGATATCATATCTTTCCAAATCAGCACCTATGTGATGAAGTTCTGTCCAAAATGGTTATGTGATTGAAAGGCCACTTCTGAAGCACCCTAACGCTCTACGCACTTAAAGAGGTTTCAATGCATTGCCACATCAGCTCGTCTACATCGAAAAAAAAGATTTCTATTGGGGAAGGCGGATGATGCCCCCAAAGAATATTAAAAAAAATAACAGGAAGCAGGATGTGAGTATATAAACGCTCATGGGATCCAATACCACATGATAAAGAGTGCAGTTATCTGACTGCTTGAAATCCTACCACATTCTTAACGAGGAGCACGCAGAAAGCTCTCATTAAAGCTGGAGGAAGAGACAAAGGCGCACACAGCTGGATCCAGACTAATGTCTTCCATATTGCTCCACGGGCTTTGTTTATGATGGTGCTTGAATCACTGTATATTCCTTTTTTTTTTTAAGACTCCGCAATGTCGAGCAATCTCATATAGGGTAGGCGTCTCGGTTGGTGGGCTTCCCCTCAGAGATCAAATCGCTTCTGTTCCAGAAACAACTACCGTACCAGAAAAGGCAGAGTGAA
This sequence comes from Ambystoma mexicanum, assembly GCF_040938575.1. Taxonomy (NCBI): domain Eukaryota; kingdom Metazoa; phylum Chordata; class Amphibia; order Caudata; family Ambystomatidae; genus Ambystoma; species Ambystoma mexicanum. Next base: position 918,764,687 of record NC_090933.1, on the reverse strand, counting down.
GACAGGAAGCATGTGCGTTTTATCATCTCCCCATTGGCCCACCTAAGTGTGAGGAAGCCCGAGTACAATGCAATCTTGTATTCTGTGTCCCACGTCAACCCATGCTGGAATTGCAGCTCGGCCTTCCTCAGGATGAATAAAACGATTTTGTTTATCCTCTTGTTTTTCTGTTCTGTAGCCAGCTTAGTTAAAATACAAATCTCCCTTTTGTGGAACACAGCAATGTCTAAATTACAAAAAAATAAACCTTGGCAAGCTCTTTGCAAACGTATGCAACCATTTTATTTTAACATTGATTTTTATCAAATGCGCTTAAGGTACAGCTGAACTGACAGCCGTCTTCTGTCAAAAGTAATTCTTATATTCATTAAAAGAAAAACAGCCCCGAAGCAGACCCATAAAACATTTCCATTTCCTGTTTATCGTTGCTAATCTCTGATCTAAAATGGCCTCCCAGTGAGATATTTGTCCTGCCAGATCAAGTTTGCAGTAGTCACAGCACTTAATTCAACATGCACCTGCCAAGGCGCATTCGCAGTGAGTTGCGCGGCCTTAATGATCCTCTCAGGAGTTGGAAACTTGCTTTCGTTTCCCTCTGAGGGAAAGATTGCATCGTTTCCTCTCTGGGAAAGAGACTAACCCTGGAACAAAGGCAATGTGTCAATTCGTTCCATTAGCCCTGTGATGAGGCTCCAAAGGCAACATGACGCTGAATCGGGGAGAGGCTGACGCGACACCATGCCATCAGATGGACTACACATGACAGATAAGAATCCGGCAAATTTCCTATCGACAAATCGGAATCCAGCAAATTTCCTATCACTTAACAACCGTCAGTGTTTGCGTTCATTTGATATTTTGCGACAGTGACAACAACAATCCTTTTTGCTATTTCAAAGTCTGCTTTAACAACGCGTAAATGAAACCGGCTCGAGAAAGAAGGACATTGTGGGATCTTGGGCATGTTCAAGTGTTTTGCCCAGAGTATGAAATTACAGATACAATCATGCAATGGAGATCTCCATCTGCAAAGCAGCAAAACAAACACTAAACAATGAAACGTAATGCACGGGGGCATAACATCGGCTGTGTTTTCTGAAAAATAATAATGTTTTCTTTTCATTCATATCTGCCTTCTAGCTGACTTAAAAAATTCCATCCCGCTTCGACTAATAGAAGCCATAACCCCCCTTTTGTAATGCTGGAGCCAGTTGAGAAACCGCAAGTATTCGGAGCGCAGGAAATCATGATTTTATAACTTTTTAATGTGATGTGCTCTTGGGAAAGTGCCTGGGCCCGCCTTGTTTCTGTTCAGGAAATGGTCCGCTGTAGGGCTGTAGTACATTGTGGTGAGGGGTACAGCTGCAAACGGTTCACCTGTAATGCCCCACTGGTATTGCGGCCTACAGCACTGCATCCAGATTACCTTCCTTTCCGGAAGGCCCTCCAAGAACAAACAAGGCTCCCAGCCCAGGCTTTATTTCCCCTTGGTATCGAAAGATGGTAATTCAAGAGCCCTGAGAACTACTTTTAACCTTTTCAAGGAAATATGCTGCATTCTTTTATTACTGTATCTGCTTTGGCGTGTTGACTTTGCGCACATGACCACGCCATCTTATCGCTTGATCGCGCTACCAAATGCAGGGCATATGCAGGTGTTCAGAGTGTAATTTTTGAAGGAGTCTTAAGTTTCACTGTTAATTTTTGTTTATCCAAATCCACTCTTTAGGTTGCCTTTTACAGATAGAATAGTTCATCTGCACTGTGCACCACAAGGTGACTTGTTGTGCAGTTGGCGCTATATAAAGCAACAAACAAAAGTGAGAGCGATGGTGCTCAAATATAAAACGTAACTTTAATAATCGCAACACCCTAAATATGTTATGCTCTTAAATTCCAATTTATAACAATTCCATTTGTTTGAACTCTCTCCCTGCCTTTCGAAGAAACCTCAAAACTACTCTTTTTAATGAACCTGCCTCTCCTTCACATGCAAAGTCTACATCAACTATGCCTGTATATCCATGATATGTAACTAAGGGATGTTCATTCTATGTAACAAGCATCACGATGCCTCTGGGCTGTTGTGCGCTCTACAAATATGAATAAATAAATGAATGAATAACATCGGATTGGTTTTGCTGCAATAAAGCTCAATATGGGTGCAAGCATAAAGTGAAACAAAGTGTCCATCATGCTGACCTGCAATACCATAGTATACGAAAATGGCACACACTGCTGATAGATGATTATTCCAGAAGCATTCATCATCCATGACATCATATACATATATATATATATACATTTATCAACAAAAGACCCATCTGTTCAGTGCTACATACTGAACCTAGAAGTCTTTCAATAGTCTTCTCACTCGCAGCTAGCAAGTGGTTTGAACTAGCTGCTGGTGGCGTACGTTCTTGCCATAACCCATACAAAAATTATAAAATAAATAAGAGAGAGAGACAGACAGTGTCTATGTTTCGGTTTGGCCCATAAAGGCTCACATAACAAGCGCTTATGCCCCTCCCCCCCACCTTTGTTGCATTGCATTACAGTCTAGGTCTGTGTCATCACTGTTTAACCGCTGTCCCCCCAGAACTGCGTGGGCATTGGAAATCCAAGAAGGCCATCAGAAATAAAAGAAATACTCTACTTACAGAAGGACCATGCTGATGGGGCTGAAAGGGAGACTATTTGAGCAGCCCGTAAGTAAATAAACCGTAAGTTACTTGTGATTCTCAAAGGAATTTAGGACACAGAGTAGGTGTACATTATTCATTCCATGTAGAATCTTACACAGTCAAGTAATAGTAGACGAGTCAAGTAGTAGTAGTCGAGAAAAAGTATGTCTTTCAATATGAGTCGCTGAGGGATTTGTGTGGATTAGTCAGGGACGTCATTTGGGGGTCGCCAGAGGTCGCAACTGCAACCTCTGAGGTCTTTATTTGTAATGCAAGCTCCTGGGCTGTGGCCAGTACCATGTGTCTATTTACTTCTTGAGTGGCTGGCTTTCTTGTTCAGGCCCCTTAAAAGAAAAATAAGAACAGGAGCGCCATAAGTCTAACACTTTCAGCACTACCCTAAATAAGAAAGAATAGGAATACCAAATAATGTGTCTTTCTGGAATTCTATACAATAATTGCTAGACTCATTAAAGGTTTATTTCATGCACACCTCAGGGGGTGAGTCACTGATTTAGTCTGTTCTTAAACGCCTCAACTCAGCCTTTCATCCTTCTGTGGTCGATAATGAGTACCAAGACAGGTTGGGTGATATTGGGTGTATATTTTTTCTATATAAAGCGCTTAAGCGTAAGTGCTATATAATAACACATCATTATGGTTTGGCCTTGGACATCTGCTTGCATTCACAGTAATTTGGTAATATGGGCCTATACCCACTGATCTTAACGATACATATGGCGATCCATTCTTGTATGAAATGTACATCACATTATAGTGATATCGTAACCAGATTTTTCACAGTGTACAATGCTATGTGAAGCCACTTCCTGTTTTGTCAACGGGTGAAAGGTCGTGTTCCATCGCTTCCAGCGATAGCACTTCGTGGTGGGGTTAAAATGACATCACTTCCTGTGATGTGGTCAAGGGTCATGTGATGTCACTTCCGCTACCCCTGGCATTTTGGTGAAATGACGTCCCTGGGATTCGTGCCCCCCCACACAAAAGTGCAACTTTACTTGTAACCATCCAAGATGTTCACAACATGTCAAAGTTATGTTATATACCCATGGAGACACACCCAAGCGGCACGCGGCTATGCTCTGGGTGTAAAGTTTATAATGAGAGGCCTGGAGGATAAGTTATCTAAATGTGTGCGACGTGTGGAGAGGGACGGGATCCCTGGTACTGAGACGAAAAAAGTTGAAAGATTTTTTTAACAACGCTCTACGCTTTCATGTCATTTCAAGGCATGTCGTTAAGTAAGCACATTCGCCCACCAGCTTTCAGTCAGTAATACCTTAACCCTGATTTCTTTATTAATACCGCTTTCAGGAAATAGTCACGAAGAGTTATGGGAGAACCCTTCGACTGGTCTAACATGCATACAAATAAGGGTTCCCGTGCAACAGTCCCCATAAGTCTGTAGAACCTCGAGAGGACACCGGGGCTTTGTGCTATACGTTCTTGGATCCCCACTCGGGGTCAACATTCTAAAGTGAAGTCATTATTTTATGTACCGTATTTATTCTAAAACAATATAAAGTCACCTCTGAATTGTTTTGGAGCAAAATGTGTTCAGTGTAAAATACAAAATGTTGCTTGTGCTTTTTAAACACACGGTGGAATTTGTTCTGACTGCATAATTGCTGCATATATGATATGACAGGTTATTTATAACCTGCTTAATACCCAGAAGTTTCTAAACGCGGACCCGGGGATTGAACCTTTGTTGCTTCCTGTTGTCTTGCTTCCATGGCGAGCATGTAGCCTCTGAGCTATCCTCCCGGATGGATTTGAACCAAACATGAATTGTTAATTTGAGCTATGACCAAACTTGAAATCCTTTTGTATTTAGGCGAAAATCTGTCCAGCAGAAATAATAAACTGTAAAAAAGGAAAGATAACTATATATTTACTGTACGGTTCTTACATTTGTATACCCAACAAAAAAGGAGACAGTAGTAGTAGTGAGCCGTACTGTGCCCTGCATGCAATTTTGAGCAGGAATCCTGTGCCTGTTAACTGAGCGAAGGCATAATTGAAGGACAGGTACACTGGGCCCGGTACAAGGAATGCCCTCGGTGCAACATCTACATGCATGGCTGCTGGCTGTAACCTGTGGATAGGGGATCTCTTTTGGGTGTGTGGCCGGCAGGCAGTTATGGGCATTGTGACTAGGGC